>NC_041826.1:1846933-2157054 GCF_900964775.1 Scleropages formosus
ATGTTAAATGAGTCCTGGTAGGGATGCACATATCCTCACAGAAACTGATATATGATGTTACAGAGTCTGTGAGCTCATCTAGCTTGGTAGCAGCAGCCTCAAAAACACTCCGATCAGTGCACTCGAAGCAGGCTTGTAAGTCCTGCTCTGCTTCCTCAGTCCATCTTTTAACAGTCCTGATTACAGGTTTAGCTGATTTCAGTTTCTGCCTGTAAGTCGGTATTAGATGAACCAGACAGTGATCAGAGAGGCCCAAAGCTGCCCGTGGGACAGAGTGATGTACATCCTTATAGATGATGTGGTCCAGTATATTACTGTCTCTGGTAGGACATGTAACGTGCTGTCTGTATTTTGGGAGTTCACGGGAGAGATTTGCTTTGTTAAAGTCCCCGAGAATGATTATAACAGAGTCCGGGTGTTGTTGCTCTGTGTCCGTGATCTGATCGGCCAGCTTTTGCAGCGCTGCGTTCACACACGCTTGCGGTGGAATGTAAACACGAGAATAAACAAGGAAAATTCCCGCGGCGAGTCGAAAGGCTTACAGTCGATGAAGAGCGCTTCTAGGTTGGGACAGCACATCTTCTTTAATGCTGTTACATCTGTACACCACCTTTCGTTGATGTAGAAGCATGTCCCGCCACCGCGCGATTTTCCCACCGATTCCGCCTTGCGATCCGCTCTGAACAGCTGGAAGCCCGGCAGATGCAGCGCGCTGTCCAGAATGGCCTCGTTCAGCCAAGTTTCCGTGAAACACAGAGCAGCAGAGTTTAAGAAGTCCTTGTTTTTTGGGACAGGAGGAAAAGTTAGTCCATTTTGTTGGGTAGGGAGCGGAAATTCGCCAGATGGATACTAGGCAGCGTGGTCCTGAAGCCGCGCTTTCGGAGCTTTACTAGCGTGCCGGCTCACTTTCCACGCTCGTGCCACTTGGAGCGCTTGAGCAGTGCCGCTGCACCTCCAACTACAATGTCCAGCAAAATGCCAGTGTAGTCGAAAACCGGTAAAATATACATATATATGCCTCCACTGCCTCTTGCTGGTTGGGACAGTAGATAAGCCTTTCCTCTAGGGGCTGTAGTACCTGGTAGAAGGTTAATAGAGCAATCCCATAGCCAATGGGGGGGGGGGGGGTGCTCAGAAGCCTGAGTTGTTTTGAACACCTCAGCAAGCACTTGATATTTGTAAGGGTACACCTTCATTTGGGCTTTCTATTAATGTGGCTGGACATGGTACATTAAAATAGGTCTTTGAACACTGTTTATCCCAAGAAAGCAATTCACCAGTATTCTATAAAACAATTGTGTCACGAATGCCATCCACTAACCCAGATAACTAACCCAGAACCGATAGGTCCTCCATCCATCTAGCTCAAGGTGGCACACACTGAATACAGGGCAAACCCCAAGCACTTGCTGTTATGTCTATAAAGTTCACTGCTGCGCCACTGTCCACCAACACATTAACCTACTGTAACTGTATACCCCATGGCAATTTAGCCAACAAGAATAGCTGGAAAGCACTGTGAGAAACATCACTCACAAATAAATGATGTCTTTGAGATCAATGGTAGAGTCGTACAAGACAGGAAAGACCTTAATGTGATCTGCTGCTCCAAAATAAAAACACAGTTTCTGCTGGAAATCTCTTTTCTTGGGTCACATGTCCCTTGTTGATCCATACCGATTCCTATTTCCAGTGCAGTGTCTTGTATCTGCAGTGGTTGTGTTTGGTTTTGGCATTTGGCCATGCAGTGTCGGAGTGAGATGTACTGACAATGCGCTTTTCCGCCTGGGAGCTCATGGAGGAAGTTGATGCTTCCATCTGCACTTTCTGTCCAGGCTGACTGAGGGCAGGAAGCCAGGATCTGCTTTGTAATATTTGGAAGACCTGTATCAAGGAGTCAGTGAATCAGAGGACTTTGTTTTGGTGCCTCGGGATGTTCTCTATTTGTTGCTGTCATGACAAACAGAGGATATAGAGGAGGCTGGACCCAAGTGCAGGAATGTTTATTCAGTATCAAAAGACTAGGCTTGTTCTCGTGGTTGTGGACGGGCAAATGCTCGGTCAACTGGAGAACTGAACAGAGGAAAGGATTTGAAGTCGTGGTCGGGGACAAGGTGGGCAGTTGTTGCCAAAGAGATGTGAAGCAGGACAGGGGAATCGTGGAGAACAGGATGTGGGATAAGCAAGCGAGGTAGGTTTGAGAGCGCGGACAGGATGGTTGTCTCAGCTGGGAAGTGGTCAAGTGCTGTCTTTTGTAGCCAGGTGCTCTGACTGAAGCCAGGTGCTTAATCGGAGCCAGTTGCTGCTGGTTGAGGTGCGGGCGAGGTTGTGACAGTTACCATATTCTGGAATTCACATAACTCTGCTGAGGTCGTTTTTGGCGGCAGACTCTTCTGTAACGTTCTGTCATGAGACCAACACGGATGTGTATTGCTGTAATTTCTGGACATGGACAAGGTATCATGAGGTTACATGCAGAGTGTATTTACAAGTGGACGGTGCAAATTGGGAACTACAATGTAAAGGTGAGCTGATGAACACAGAACAAAGAGACAGACAGGGTATTCATGCAAACGTGGCAAATAAAACAGGAATATGTGATTGTAATGAAATACAGGACTGGAACATGAAACCTAGAGCAACATATCCAGCAGGTATGGTTGGTCCTCCGGTGACTCTTACAGCACCATCTGTATGTCAAGGGAGAAAAATGTGAATTCCACCAACGCCAGATCTCGTTCCTGGGTTATATCTTGAGTCCGGGAAGGAGTCTCCATGGACCCCAAGAAGGTCAGCGCGGTGACATCCTGGCCCCGACCCACCACAGTAAGGGCGCTCCAACGCTTCCTTGGCTTCGCCAACTTTTATCATCGGTTTATCACAAATTTCAGCACTGTGGCCGCTCCCCTTACTGCACTAACCTCCAGCAAGGAATGGCAACTCCCTTAGAGGGAGGAAGCAGAGAGGACCTTCTAAGAACTAAAGACCTGGTTCACCTCTGCTCCAGTGCTGAAACAGCCTGACCCTTCTTTGCCATTCATGGTGGAGGTTGATGCCTCCTCCACAGGAGTGGGAGCTCTCTTGTCCCAGAGGCAAGGAGATCTGCCGAAGCTATGCCCCTGTGCTTTCTTTTCCAGAAGGATGACCCATGCCGAATGTAATTATGACATTGGAAATAGGGAACTGCACCAAAGATTACATCTGTTCTTGTCTCAGCATCACATGGAGGTGAGGAAGGGGGAAGCCCCCTCAATTTGGAGGCATGTCCCTCACCATACCTGCTCACCTGTGGATGCACCAGCCCACTGCTGGGACTTACTGGAATTTCTGAGCTGACTCAAGGGGGAAACCACTGTGCACTTCAAATTTATGTTACGGGCATTATTTATGTTTAGTTATTTATGGCTGGTTGATGCCAGGGTACCAGTGAGAAAGAAATGTTCCATCAGTGGGATGCAATGCTGCAGCCTGCAGGTCAAAAATGTGTCCTTTCTGTCCATGTCACAGATGACATATCTGGACCTCACATTCCGAGGCTTGAAAGAAGCATTTTACATGACAAAATCCAAAAGCCTCTCTTTTATGAGTCACAAATCATTCCCTGTGTACTATTGTAAAATCTTTTAAAAGCTTTTCAAGTTTATTTAATCCATATTCATTCGGAAATGTATAAAAAATATTATATTTCATGTAGTGTAATCCTCTTATATAATAGTTATAATCTCCAGTGTTCATGTGTAAATACTTTTTGGTTCATTTATTTTGTTTATATTTTGACATATTTGCTTTATTTAATCCATATTCATATGTAAGCACAGCGTACTATACTGTGGCCCGCAGGGCCGTGGGTTCGGATGGGGCGAAGGACGCGGAGGCAGCGTTCATAACAAACACACACACACACACGCACACATTTTCAGAACCACTTGTCCCTGACGGGGTCACGGGGAACCGGAGCCTACCCGGCAACACAGGGTGTAAGGAGACACACCCAGGACGGGACACCAGTCCGCCGCAAGGAACCCCAAGCGGGACTCGAACCCCAGACCCACCAGAGAGTAGGACTGCGGTCCAACCCACTGCGCCACCACACCCCCCTTCATAACAAACAATTTATTCAAACACCAGCACAAGGGAAATAATGCTCTCAATCCGAGGACCCCTTCTCCTCCAGGACCTGCACTTACAGCCAGCCTTTCCAGCCTGCCTTAGCACCCCCAAGCTCTCCTCAACACAGTGGCAGACACAGTCAACCCACCATTTCCCCCCGAAGTGGCCCCAGCGGTTACAGACATTATTTACAGATTTCCCATAATGCAACTATTTACATTAAATCAGTAACGCGGGTCGTTACAATACAAAATCTTTGGCTGTACTGTCACACGCACTTGCGTCTCATCAAGACGGCACGTGAAAAGGATAGGGATTCCACGCCTGCTTGCGGAACCTCACTTGAGCAAACGTTACTCCTGTGTGTCCAACGATTCCTGTCCTTCTCTAGTTCCTGATTTCCTGGCTCCCAACCTTTACTTTGTCTCATCGTTTATGCCCTTGCTGAGCGTCAAGGAAGACGCTGGCGATGGATCGGCCATACCCTGCAAAAGCCAGGTTCAAACACTACAATAAGAGCCCTCACGTGGAACCCCCAAGGCAAGAGGAAGTGAGGCCGGCCAAAAAACACATGGCGACGCCACCTGGATGCAGAAGCCAAGAGGATGGGCCACACCTGGAGAAAACTGGAAAAACTGGCCCAGGACAGAGATGCCTGGAGAACCCTTGTTGACGGCCTATGCCCCAAGAGGGGTAGTAGGCATAAGTAAGTAAGTAAGTAAGTGAGCGTCAAGAAACCCTGAGTGCTCATCGTCTGACCTTCGCCTGTCCCTGACTATGGTTCTTTGTCTCTCTCCCTGGCTTTGACTGTAATAAACGGAACCCGCTATTGGGTCCTACTCACCTTCGCCCCAGCTTCCATTGTCCCAGTATGATATGTACATTTGTATTGTATATTCAAGTATAGTTCAATAACAATAGTATTTTGTGAATAAAGGTGTGAAATGTTATAACTGCACTTCAACATTATTTAGTTCTGTTTAAATATTGTAAGATGCTTAACAATTACACTTCAAAAATTTTTGTAGACTTTTCCATTCTTTTAAATTTCTCAGAATGGAGGAATAAAAATAAACTTTGATTCCCTACCACAACACTACCAGCTGTCCTGTCATAAAGCACTGAGCCATATTAAAAATAAAGAACATGAAATATTAATCATATACATTTTATGCTAAATTGCCTTCTTCTGCTCATTTAGCCTAATTGTACCCACTGTTTACATAGTGCCTCCTGTGTTTCTTTGGTACAGAGTTTGGGTAGATAGTGCAGCACTTTAGAAAGGGGTTATATATAGGCAAGAACTTCTGGCTCTTTATCTGTCATAAATGTAAACACAGGGCTCTGAACATGAGTTACAACCCTGCAAAACCAGGCTTGGAATGTGACTATTTTCCAATGGCTGCTGAGCCTCACTTATCAGCAGAGTCCAAAACCACTCAGTAGGACTGCATCTACATAATTATTTAATTGTTTATCTAACACTCTTCTCCAAAAACACTTGCAAAATTAGGTTTATATACTAAGCTACTTAAAATTGTTCACCCTTTTACACTGAAGCATATTGTAGCTGGGGCAGTTGAGGGTAAGTACCTTGCTTGGAAGCATTACACCAGAAAGAAGGATTTGAACCCATGTCCTGTAATTATAAGGTTAGGGTTGTAACACTGTGTTGCCAGCTGCGTTAAATAGACCTTAGCCCTTTAGTTGCCTTTATTGACAAGTGCCTTTAAATGTATTCATTTAGTTAAGCTTGGTGTACCTTGATCCAAAAGGATCACTGCACAACAGGCACAGTCAATATATATCAGGGATTGTATAATGTGCATAAATCTCAAAATTTTTCTGTTCATTCCTACTTTTTAGTGAGGGGGTGTTTGGGGGCCTCAGTAGATGGAGGGTTAGTTGTGAAACCTGTCTAATGAAAAGAAAGAATTTTATTTGTAAGTTTTAAAAAAACTGTCAAGTGTTGGCCGCCTTCAAGAAAAACCCATTGATGCTGTTTCACCCAGTCTCATACGCACTTCCCACCAATCCAAACACAAAAACCATTCACAGACAAACATTTACAGTATCCCCACCCCCATTGTCTACATGTAGAATAACATTTTGCTTGGACTTGGTGGGGACTAACAGTAGGACAAGAGATCTATCTGGCTTACAAAATGGCACAGGATTAGTTGTGATAAATGGAAATGCAGTGATGGTATCTGCCCTTTTTATGACCTAGTAATAAAAAATTCCTGGCCTTGGCATTGTTAGGCACTTTTATTACTTTTGTGAAAAACAAATGGATCATGATATTAACCATGAGAGGACGCCTACAAGACCTGAGGATATCTGAAAACGTTGCCTTTGTCAGCGACGATCCCTAATGACCTTCCGCTGAGTGAGATTTTCCAAGAGTTTCTTGGTCATGTTGGAGGGGGAGCAGAGAGGATGTGAGATCGGATGTTATTTTGGCTTAACTTGCAGTGTTGCCTTTGCTCCTCATGTGTTCCTCCTTGGCAAACAATACTGTTGGATCTAAAATCTGGATAATAAGCTAGAATAATCTAGGATTTTTTTTTCCCATGTGCATGCAGTTAGTTTACTCAATCACTAAAAAAAATCACCCTGGTCAAAATGAAGATGTTAAATACTATTCTACTTTAAAAACAGCAATATTTTATGTACAGCTAAATCAAGCTGTCACATGGGTGATTCTGAATGAAAGCCAGTCCAAGGCAAATGTTATTTGAAACTGCAGGGGTATTCTGCTAATGTTTTTGTATGAAAATGTTTGTGTTCATTTTTTTTAAAACATTTCAAGCATTTGGTCTGTTGAGAATTTTACAAATGCCAATTTTTTCCTTGCAACATGTGCACCTCCTTGTCTTTGTTTGAAAAGGCTTTGGAAACAGAGGTCTGGGAGGAAATGAAACAACATAAGACAACATGAGGAAGCAATTGGTGCCTGCAAGTAAATATTTTCTAATCTCCTGAACTGTGCCGTTTGTAGCCCGTAAAAAGTGACACGCTGCAGCAAACATATTCAGCAGCCTTGTGCACATGTGCAAAAGCAGACAGAGTTGTGCTCACAGCAGCAAACACAATCACAACACAGAGGCTCCAGCTTTTATAGACTGTTTAGTCCCCATAAAAACTCCCCTCTCATCACCTTGTGTGGCCAAAAAGAGGGGATCAAGAAATATTTAACATCTGCAAAACTGCCAGTAAAAGTGAAAAAAATAAGAAAGTTGGATCAAATTCAGCTGACATTTAACAGCAGGGTAAAAAAGAAAATGTGAGTTTCATGCAATTATTTACAACATCAGACAAAGTGCTTGACCCTTGGGTTGTGTCTCAGACAACTTTCAGGTTGTGGAATTCCCTTCCAAAATTCGCTGGACCATTGTAATTGTTTATAAAGCAATTACAAAAAAGATGATCACCTAATGTTGTGTTACACCTTTTACCCAATGTAATTTCTAGTCATTATCACAAGGTCTACACTTTTTTTGAATGTCTGGTCTATAGAGTTTATGGTCTGTTTACCTGAATTGTTGAAACTCATGTATGTGTCTGTGCATGTCTGAAAGAGAAAGAGAGAGAAAAGGAGAACTTCTGTATCTGAGATTTGAGGCTGTGCTCTTTATTATAGCCTCATCCACTCATTTCCTATGGCCACATTTGACTGCACACACCATAGATTCACAAAATGTGAATAAAACACAAAAAATTCAATTGAACTCATGATCATTATTTTTTATTGTTATAGTGTGGAACTTAGTGTGATTATTACAGTGTGGAAGATGTCATGAAGCCATATGGCAGTCAGATGAAAGAAGCCATGTTTATGATTGATAGAGGTTGTAAATGGGCCAAATTTGACTGAACATGGTCCATTCTGGAACATAATCATGAGAGTGGCGTTACCATACAGTGCAGATGTGATCAGACACAATGCAGTCATTGAATGGGACTCCTGGTCTGTTCACTGTCTGGCTGTCATGATCCACAGAGCTTCCACAATACCTCTCATTACAACATGATTCTTAAAAAGCTGTAACATTGACACTAGTGTCAGGTGTGGAACCTCACTTAGTAAACATAACAACACACACACACACAGACACACATACACATAGCTTGTCCCAAGCAGGGTTGCAGCAAACCAGAGCCTAACCTGGCAACACAGGACACAAGGCTGGAGGGGGAGAGGACACATCCAGGACGGGACAGCAGTCCGCCACAGGGCACCCCAAGCAGGACTCAAACCCTAGACCTGTCAGAGAGCAGAACCCAGCCAAGCCCACTGTGCCACCACACCCCCATCATAACGAAGCATGAATTTGCAAAATCTTTTAAAAATACTAACATTTCCTGCCATTATTTTTGAAAAGTAGTTTAAAAAAAATCCCTAACAAAGACCACCCACACCCACGTCTCTCATTATTGGAGAAGCTTTGCTAACAAACACCTGGAGTTTCTGAACTCTATTTGCAGGCAAGCTGCCACTGATCTTGTAATAGCATGCGTCGTCTCTCTTTAATCCAATCGTGGGAGGCAAAGGCAAATTTAGTATACACCCACAGAAGTGGCAACTGCTCCCTCATCAGACATTTTGCAATGTAAAGGAGAGGCCTACCTGGCCATGCGCAGGAGAACAAAGGCACACTTGTTTCCAACTGTGTTGGCGGAGTGCAGAGTCACCAGGGAACCAGGTACATTGAACAAACTGAGTGTGCAAAATGCTCTAGCTCACTAATGTGGTCAGACAATTAAAAACAATTTTCTTGATGTACAGCCCAGCATATGAAGCCCCCTGGGGAAGAGCTGTCAGTAACCTCCGCCTAGATTAATAATATCACACACACACACACACACACACACCACTCGTCCCATACGGGGTCACGGAGCCTACCCGGCAACACAGGGCGTAAGGCCGGAGGGGGAAGGGGACACACCCAGGACGGGACGCCAGTCCATCACAAGGCACCCCAAGCAGGACTCGAACCCCAGACCCACTGGAGAGCAGGACTGCGGTCCAACCCACTGCGCCACCGCACCCCCTTAATAATATCAGTGTGGGGAAAAGGCTGAGTAAAAACAAGGGTGAACCCAGTTTATCCCTGAGTTCCTGCACTCTGCTGGAATACACCACTGTAACACAATCATTTGGGCATGTAGCCTTGTGTGCAATGTACAGGGGCCTGGAAGGGGTTATCCATGTGGAGGGAGAAAACACACTGCCTCCTACTGCTGTGTCCATGTTCAGTCACAGTACTGCCACCCCATCTAAGCCATTTCCATTACTTACCCCGATATGTGGAGTTTGGGCATAGAATTTCATGTTTTACACAAACTTACAAAATCTTCCTCTCTCTCTCTCTTTCTCACACACACAAACACACACACAATTTTTACAATACAGATTTCCATTAAAAAGCCAAATATGGATTTCTCTGAGCATGAGGACATCCACACAATGTCTGTTTTCCTGGGTTTATTGTGAGTAAGGGAATATTTTCCTCCAAAATGTCCCCAGAAGGATAGGACAACATGTAAACACATGTATATTCACAAATCCCACATGAATATGCACATTACATAACGTAAACAGAACACACTAACCAACACACAAAGCCAAGTATATATGGTCTGATGAATGGATGAGTGACACACACACACACAAAACTGCTTGTCCCATACGGGGACGCAGGGAACCAGAGCCCAGGGGACACACCCAGGACAGGATGTCAGTCCGCCGCAAAGCACCCCAAGCAGGACTCAAACCCCAGACCTACCGAAGAGTAGGACCTGGTCCAACCCACTGCGCCACCGCACCTCCAGATGAGTGACCCATTGTAAGTAATATATCTAGCAGTGTAAGTCACCTTGGTGACTAAGGTGTGTGGGCTGATAACACTACATGGAGTTCATTGGAAGTCTCTTTGGTGAAAAGTATCTGTTAAATAAATAAATGCAAATGTAAAATATACCAAGGTGCAGTCAAACTCAAATACAGCATATGCTACAAGTAACAAAGAAGAAAACACAATAATTTACATTAATTTATTTAGCTGATGCTTTTCTCCAGTGTGAGGTGCAATAATTAACTAGTATTTAGCTAACACCTTCATCCAAGATGACTTACAGTGTGTCATGACATGGGTGTGGCACAGTGTTAGACAGCATTACAGTCATGCACTCATCTATATAGTAGATATAGTGGTAGGTACATTTCACAACAATGTAACACACACACTACAGGCAATTTTGAGTCACCAGTTCATTTACATTTACATTTCTTTATTTAGCAGACACTTCTCTCCAAAGTGGCATACATCTCTTAGAAAATGCAATTAGTGCATTACATTAGCAGATAGAGAGACTTAGATGCAGACACGTGATTCTGAAGTACAGTTAGTTTGTTACTTTTCATGTTAGGGGGTGTGGTGGTGCAGTGGGTTGGCCCACGATCCTGCTCTCCGGTGGGTCTGGGGTTTGAGTCCCAGTTGGGGTGCCTTCCGACGGACTGGCGTCCCATCCTGGGTGTGTCCCCTCCTCCTCCGGCCTTATGCCCTGTGTTACCGGGTAGGCTCCGGTTCCCCGCGACCCTGTTTGGGACAAGTGGTTCTGAAAGTGTGTGTGTGTGTTACTTTTCACCATAAGAACCAATGCACATTAAACAAGTAGTTGCATAAAAGTTTTTTCCGAATATCAGTGATTTCTAATTACATTGATAATTATTTATTACTTTTTTAAAAAGCATTTACATTACATTACATGAGTAACTTCATGAAGGTTTCAAGTTTCAAGTTTATTGTCATAGGTATAAGTACTGTGTACAAGTATCATGAAATTCTTCTTGAATGCTTCTCCAAAGACTATGAATAAAAACAGTAGAAATACTGCACAAAACAAAACAATAACAATGTCAATGAGTAATGCTAATAAACAATAACAATAAATAATGGTAACAATAGTAACAATAAATAACAGTTGACAGCCAGAGAACTCAGAACACGAGAATGCTTAAAGTGACAGTGTAATCTACCAATGTGCCTGGAAGGAGCAGTCCAACACTAGTTACAAAAGGTGGCACATTGATGAGTGTTGTATACTCTTACAGCAGTGGGGTAAAAGCTGTTCCTATACCTAACAGTCTGAGTTCCAATAGACCTGAGCTGCTTTCCAGACAGCAGAAAAGAGAAAAGTGCCTGTGTGGGGTGACTGTGATCTTCCATGATGAGCATCGTCTTTCTGAGGCAGCGTGTGGTGTAGGTGTCTTGGACTGCTGGTAGCTGTGTGCTGATGATTTCCTGAGCTGTTTTGACCACCCTCTGTAGTGCTTTCTTGTCCTGTATGGAGCAGCTGCCACACCAGGATGTAATACAACCTCTGAGGATGGACTCCACAGCACACCTGTAGAAAGTGGTGAGGACTGTAATGGACATCCTGGCTTTCTTCAGATGCCTGAGGAAGTGGAGGCGTTGATGGGCCTTTCTGATGGTTGATGCTGTGTGCTCAGTCCATGTGAGTTTGGCAGTGAGGGTGACTCCTAGGAATTTGAAGCTGTTGACCCTCTCTACAATGTCCCCTCCTATGTAGATGGGTGCATAAGCCATATCCTGTTTCCTGAAGTCAATCACTAGCTCCTTAGTTTTACTGACACTGAGAGACAAGTTGTTGTCCTGGCACCACTCTGCCAGGAGCCTCACCTCCTCTCTGTAGGCCATCTCATCATTGTTGGTGATCAGACCCACAATGGTGGTGTCGTCTGCAAACTTTATGATGGTATTTGAGCTGTATGTGGCCACACAGTGATGTGTGAATAAGGAATACAGCGCCGGACTCAGGACGCTTCCCTGTGGAGTACCAGTTTTGAGGGTCAGTGGAGAGGAGGTATTTCTGCCAATCCACACACGCTGAGGTCTGCTGGTGAGGAAATCCAGGATCCAGTTGCACAATGTGGCACTCAGTCCCAGACCTAGTGGTTTGTAGCTTGATCGGGATGACAGTGTTAAATGCCAAGCTATCGTCCACAAATAATAGCCATGCATAGCAATTTTTATTGTCCAGGTGAGCCAGAGTGGTGTGAAATGTGTGTGATATGGCATTTTCAGTGGATCTGTTGTGGAGGTAGGCAAACTGCAGTGGGTCCAAAGTGTCTGGGATGGTGTCCTTAATGTGTCCCAGCACAGCCTCTCAAAGCATTTCATTTCAATGGGGGTCAGTGCCACTGGGCCAATAGTCATTAAGGCAGCTCACTTTGTTTTTCTTACGAATGGGGTCAATAGTGGTGTTTTTGAAACAGGCAGGCAGAGCTGAGCTTTTTAAGGAGGTGTTAAATATGTCAGTGAAGACAGCAGCCAGTTGCTAACTGCATGTTCTTAAAACTCGCCCTGAAATTCTGTCTGGACCAGCAGCTTTGTGGATGTTGACTCAGTTAAAAGTTTTTCTCACTTGTGCCACAGAGATGGTGAGACTAGAGTCATGCAGTGCTGTGAGAGTTAGCATTGGGGGGGTCTTTGTTGACAAGCTTGAAACGGCCGTAAAACGCATTCAGTTTTTCGGGGAGAGACACAGCAGTGCCTGTCAATGTCCGTGTCTGTGGTTTATAATCTGTTAAAGTTTGGATTCCCTGCCACAACCTACATGCATCTTAAATGCAGTTAAACTCTGATTCTATCTTCCTGCTGTATTCCCGTTTCACACTGGCGATGGCTTTGCGGAGCTCGTACTTACACTTCTTGTATGCATCTGTGTCTCAAGACTGAAACGCGCAGGTTCACGCACGGATCTTGTTTCGGATTTCGGTGGTAATCCACGGTTTTTGGTTAGGGAATGAGCGGACTGTTTTATGGGGTATGCAGACACTTACATAGTACTGGATGAAGTCCGTGATCTCATCCGTGGCATACTCATCCAGATTGCAGAATGAGTTTCTGAACATGTCCCAGTCCACGGAGTCAAAGCAGTACTGGAGCCTTTCCTCCGCTTCTGGTGTCCAACATTGCACAGTACGTGTCACAGGCTCCTCTCGCTTCAGTTTCTGCTTGTAGACTGGGAGCAGCAGGATCGAGGCATGATCTGACTGCCCGAGCTGCAGACGCAGCAGGGAGCGGTACGTGCTTTTGTGTGAAGTGTAGCAGTGGTTGAGGGTGTTTGAGCCTCTGGTGGGGCAGGAGATGTGCTGATGGTACTTTGGGTACACATTTCAGAAGTTGGCTTGGTTAAAGTCCCCAGAGATAATGAACAGGCCATCTGCGTGCTTGTTCTCGTACTTAGTGACGACATGGTACAGTTTGTTCATAGAGCTGTCTGTGTTCCCTTGGGGTGGGATGTGAACTGCGGCCATGAGCACAGCCGAGAACTCCCTGGGCAGGTAGAACAGTCGGCATTTGCGTTGTTAATAAGAAAGCGTACGCCTCCTCTTCTTTTTTTCCCCGATGAATCAGTCCGATCCGCGCAAAAAAATGAGGAGCCCTCAGGCTGGACTGCGTAGTCTGGCGTGCTGGCAGTGGGCCATGCCTCCGTAAAGCAGAAAGCACAGCAGTTCCGTAGGTCTCTTCGGAATTTAAGTAATTCTCTGAGATTGTCCAGTTTGTTGTCCAGAGACTGAATGTTGGACAGGAAAATGCTTGGCATCGGAGGTTGTAGCCCACGGCATTTCCCTCTCACCTGTACGTCGGCCCTGCGGCCCCATCTCCGGGCTCGCATCTTCGGAGTGGTCCCAGGTGGGTCGCAGCCGTGTTGTCCGCGGCAGAGCGAAGGTAGCGAGTACAGCTCTCTACAGTTAAGAATTGCATCTAATAGCAATGTTTCATGTATTTGCAGACGTGTTTGGCAATCATAAGTAATAAGAGAGTAAACTGGCTGGAAGGATAGCGACACAAACAAAACAATACACAATAAACTAACAAGCCTGCAAGGATTAGCAATCCATTGTTCAACAGTTATGATCTCAAAGTTATAGAGTATGAACATGAATTTAAGACATCATGGGAGAAGTGAGTCCAGAAGAAGTGAGTTTTTAAATATAGACAGATTCTGCAGTTCTGAGTGAGAGGGGAAGGTTGTTCCACCACATTGGAGCCAGACACAAGAACCTTCATGCTTTTGCTTTTGGACCTTTTGTGCATGGGACCACCAAGCGGGCAGAGGTGAAGGAACCAGAATCTTCAGTTTCATCTGGGCAGCTATAGGACTCTAATGCAGAGAGATGAAGAGGGGAGATATGTGGGAATGCTTCAGCAAGTCAAACACAACTCCTACAACAGTGTTCTGAATCAGCTGTGGAGGTTTGATGGCAGTAGCTGGAAGGTCAGACAGGAGAGAGTTGCAGTAGTCCAAGCAGAATAACGCCATAGCCTGGACAAGTAGCTGTGCAGAGTCTGTTGTTAGATAGGGACAGATCCTGCGATTGTTATGCAGGATGTATCTGCAGGTCTGAGTTGTAGCTTTGATTTGCTAAGACAATGAGAGACTTGAGTCAATCATTATTCCTAGACTCTTAGCTGAGGAGGCAGGCAAAATCAATGAGTTGTCTAGTCTGAAGAGAGTTTGACAGTGTGCGTGTGTGAGATTCATAACAGATCTCTGTTTTGGAGAGGTTGAGCTGTAAGTGGTGATCAGACATCCAGGCAGAGATGTCCCATAGGCAGGCAATGATGCTCGAAGAAATGTCTGATGTTCCAGGTAGAAATGAAAGGAAGAGCTGGGTATCATCAGTGCAGCAGTGGTAGTTGAATCCATGAGAGACATTGACAAGGCCGAGGGAAGCGGTGTAGATTGAGCAGAGTAAGGGATCCGGTACTGAACCCTGTGGGACGCCAGTTCAGAGAGGCTGAGGAGATGAACAGGAGCCCTGCCAGACCACTTAGGATCTGTCTAACAGGTAGAACTCAAACTATTTTAGTGCTGTTCTTGTGATGCTAAGCTGACCAAGAGAGGAGAGCAGAATCCAGTGGTTGACAATGTTGAATGATGCAGACAGGTCAAGGAGGATGAGAACCGAGGAGATGGAGGCCGCTCTAGTCGACTACAGAGCATCTGACACTCCCAGGAGAGCTGTTTCGGTGGAATGTCCAGCTTTGAATCCAAATTGATATCCATCGATGAGATAGTTCTGGGTGGGGAATGCAGATAGTTGATTCTGTTCCAGTTTCATGTTTTTATTCCTGTGTGTCAAGGAAAAACAACACTAAATTTGGACAGGATGCACTTAGAAAACAAAATATCTGTTTTGGGATAAAGCAGAAATGTGAAAGTTTTGTTCAATTGATCTATCTCAAGACTGGTGGCAGAAGGGAAGGGAAGCACAAAAGACCAGCAGAAAAAGCTAACAGCAAACAAATATAAACAGTCACACAGACAGATAGACAGATTTTGATATTACTCTTAGTTTACTCGCAGAGATATTTTAGAAGTAACTTCATGCTCCAGCCTCTGCATATGAGCACATCTGAGACTAAGAGAGTGTGGGAAAGCATAGTGTTTTTGAGGGTAAACTGTCACAATGTGGAACACAGTTTACCTCACATGAGAATGGTGGACAGCCTTGTACAAATGAAAAATCTGAATTTGCACTTCTGCAATTCATAGAAACACAGCATTTTCCGAGAGCAGAAATGGGCTGCATTCTTGACTCATGACCCATGTTACAAGGAAGGAGACACACAAAGGTGAGATGGCCCTTGGTGTTGAAACAGACCCTGAAGTCCCCAAATAGCAGCTCTGGATAGGAAGTGACAGTCATGAGGTTTCACATGTGGAGTGACTGATCTGTACAATAAAACTAGAAACCTCTTTCCACCCAAACAGCACTCTGCAGAACACGACAGGCAACACTAAATATGGCAGGTTATGCTTTCACTTACACGTGGATTTCTGCTGTTAAAATTATGTAGTAAATTTAAAATTTGAGGGGTGTGGTGGTGCAGTGGGTTTGTCCAGGTCCTGCTCTGTAGTGGGTCTGGGGTTCAAGGCCCACTTGGGGTGCCTTGCAACGGACTGAGGTCCCATCCTGGGTGTGTCTCCTCCTCTTCCTGTGTTGCCGGGTTGGGCTCCAGTTCACCACAAACCCCCTTCAGACAGTGTGCATGTGTGAGATTCATAATTTTTACTCCTGTATTAGCATTTACTCTTTGGCTGTTTAATCAGAATCATATTTCAATAATGTGGGGGTGTGGTGGTGCAGTGGGTTGGACCACAGTCCTCCTTTCCGGTGGGTCTGGGGTTCGAGTCCCGCTTGGGGTGCCTTGCGGCGGCCTGGCGTCCCGTCCTGGGTGTGTCCCCTTCCCCCTCTGGCCTTGCGCCCTGTGTTGCCGGGTAGGCTCCGGTTCCCCGTGACCCCATATGGGACAAGCGGTTCTGAAAATGTGTGTGTATTTCAATAATACTTAATTTCTCAGCTTTTAGGTCCCTGCATTGCAGAGTAGGACAAATCTCTTTCCTTACTTGCTTGCTTTCCTAGTCTTTAAAGTATGTACAATTCAGAGAGCACTCTAAGTGCAGGATGCACAGTTCCTTAAAGAAATAAACAAACTAATTCCTTGTGTTACGAAGCCTGTATGCTGTGACGTCATCTACAGTCTATTAACAGGGATAACAGCTTAATTAGTATATCAAAGTCTAGACTTTTTTCTTCAAATAAATGCATTTCCCTAGGTAATAAAGTTCCTAAAATAAATATATTTACAGCTGGAGTGCCATGCACATACCGTCCAGCCAACTCGGAACACCTGGGGTGCGGCAGAGACTATTGCATTTAAGGCAGCGTCAGACTAGGAACTGACGCGAAACCTTGTTCAACCTTACGACTTGCGACCTACCTGTATTGCCTCCACTCCTTCCCGATCCCACAGTCCTCTCCTAGTCCCGTCTCCCTCCTCCTTAATCTCTGTAGCTCCTTATGATTATCGACCTTTTGCCTGAATACCGACCTTGTCTGTTGGATTATCCCTTGACTGACGTTTGCACCTTGGAGGCCTCTTGCCTATTCTTTGACATTGTTTCCCGGATTTAAAGACCCTATTCCTCTGCATGCTTGGGTCCACACTTGTGAGTGGTGATAATGCTGGGGTGTTTCTTCTAAAGTCCACAATCATCTCCACCATTTCGAGTGTGTTCAGCTCCAGGTTGTTGTGACTGCACCAGACAGCCAGCTCTTTAACCTCCTATCTGTAAGCAGATTCGTCGCCATCCTGAATGAGGCCGATGAGTGTGGTGTCATCTGCAAACTTCAGGAGCTTGACAGAGGGGTCTTTTACGGTGCAGTCATTGGTGTACAGGGAAAAGAGTAGTGGGGAGATCACACATCCCTGGGGAGAGCCAGTACTGATCGTGCGAGTGTTGGATGGAAATTTTCCCACCCTCACTAGCTGCTGCCTGTCTGTCAGGAAGCTGGTGATCCACCGACAGATGGAGGTGGACACAGAGAGTTGGGTTAATTTGGACAGGAGGAGGTGTGGGATGATGGTGTTGAAGGCCGAACTGAAGCCCACAAACAGGATCCTCACATAAATCCCTGGTTTGTCCAGATGTTGCAGGATGTAGTGCAGTCCCATGTTGACTGCATCATCCACAGACCCGTTTGCTGGATAAGCAAACTGCAGAGGGTCCAGTAAGGGTCCAGTGATGTCCTTCAGGTAGGCTAACACCAGTCTTTCAAATGCCTTCATGACCACAGACGTTAGGGCAACAGGTCTGTAGTCGTTCAGTCCTGTGATTTTGGGTTTCTTCGGGATGGGGATGATGGTGGAGTGTTTGAAGGAGTAAGGAACTTTACACAGCTCCAGTGATCTGTTGAAGATCTGTGTGAAGATAGGGGCCAGCTGGTCAGCACAGGTTTTTAGGCAGGCTGGTGAAACACCATCTGGGCATGGTGCTTTCTTTGTCTTCTGCTTCCGGAAGACCCGACGCACCTCCTCTTCACAGACCCAAAGTATAGGAGGGGGGAAGAGTGGGGTTGCTGGAGGTGTTGGTGGACGCATGGAGAGAAAGTCAGAATGGGTGTGGGGTGCGAGACAGGGTTTCTCAAACCTGCAATAAAACTCATTCAAATCGTTGGCCGGTTGTTGAGCTGACACGGTGCAGGGGGATGGTGTCTTGTAATTGGTGATGTCTTTCAGGACTTTCCACGCTGATGCAGGGTCGTTGGCTGAAAACTGTTTCTTCAGCTTTTCAGAGAAGTTTCTCTTAGCCACTCTGATCTCCTTTGCCAGTGTGTTTTTGGTCTGTTTATACAAGACTCTGTCCCCATTCCTGTGGGCGTCTTCTTTGGTCTGACGAAACTGTCCGAGTTTTGTAGTGAACCACTGTTTGTCACTGCTGTATGTTAAATGAGTCCTGGTAGGGATGCACATATCCTCACAGAAACTGATATATGATGTTACAGAGTCTGTGAGCTCATCTAGCTTGATAGCAGCAGCCTCAAAAACACTCCGATCAGTGCACTTGAAGCAGGCTTGTAAGTCCTGCTCTGCTTCCTCAGTCCATCTTTTAACAGTCCTGATTACAGGTTTAGCTGATTTCAGTTTCTGCCTGTAAGTCGGTATTAGATGAACCAGACAGTGATCAGAGAGGCCCAAAGCTGCCCGTGGGACAGAGTGATGTACATCCTTATAGATGATGTGGTCCAGTATATTACTGTCTCTGGTAGGACATGTAACGTGCTGTCTGTATTTTGGGAGTTCACGGGAGAGATTTGCTTTGTTAAAGTCCCCGAGAATGATTATAACAGAGTCCGGGTGTTGTTGCTCTGTGTCCGTGATCTGATCGGCCAGCTGTTGCAGCGCTGCGTTCACGCATGCTTGCGGTGGAATGTAAACACTTACGAGAATCAATGAGGAAAACTCCCAGGAGGAAAAGTTTGTCCATTTTCTTGGGTAGGGAGCGGAGATTCGCCAGATGGATACTAGGCAGTGCGGTTCTGAAGCCGCGCTTTCGGAGCTTTACTAGAGCGCCGGCTCGCTTTCCACGCTTGCGTTTCTTGGAGCGCTTGAGCAGCACCGCTGCACGTCCAACTACAATGTCCAGCAAAAAGTCAGTATAGTCGAAAACTGGTAAAAAAATTGAGTGGTGTGTACTGCCGAATGTTCAGCAGTTCTTCCCTGGTAAAACTGATTGTAGAAGTATAACTAAAGACAGGACAAACTAACAAAGACAGTAAAACAACTGTGGAGCTCCACAACGAGGCGGCATGATGTATATGAAATTAATTAATAATAATAATGAAATTAATAATGAAATTAATAATGAAATTAATATGCAATAATGAGATATGAAATAATCTTTGTTGTTTCACTGACGGGGGACAAGGTGGCGCAGTGGGTTTGGCCAGGTCCTGCTCTCTGGCGTGTCTGGGGTTTGAGTCCTGCTTGGGGTGCCTTGTGATGGACTGGCATCCCGTCCAGGGTGTGTTCCCTCCCCCTCCAGCCTTATGCCCTGTGTTGCCGGATTCAGCTCCAGCTCACCACAACCCCTGCTTGGGACAAGTGGCTTCAGATGTGTGTGTGTGTGTGTGTGTGTGTGTGTTTCAAGTGTTTCATTGACCACTGAAGATCATCTGCTCAACAGAAAGAGTCTGAATGCTACCATTTCCAAATTTTGCCATAATTAGTATGCTCCAAGATGGGGTTGCCCTTCAATCCACTGTTTTTTTAATCTTTACCATCAATTTTCTTGCTTCTTTTTCTTTGCAGCCTTTTGCCTGTCATGTGGAACACAGGGAGCCGAGATGGCTGAACCCAAGTGCAACGTTGTTCGTTAGATGTTGAGGGAAGAGGCAAGGTCTCAAAACCAGGGACAGGCGAAGGGTCGGTCGATCGGCGAACAGGACAGGAACGAGGATCCATGGACGTGGTCGGAAAACAAAGCAAGGAGTCAAAAAACCGGAGATCGTGGACAGAGCAAGAGTGTAGTAACCCGAGGAAGGGCGGTTGTCCCAAACGAGATTCCGCAACGGGAGCTGAAGAGGGTCTTTAAAGGGTGAGTGATTACTCATGAGCTAGTGCGGAGTCAGGTGTTGTTGCTTGTGTTGTGGGCGTGGACGTGACACAGCCTTTTTGCCTCACTTATTTTTAGTTGTACTGTCATTACTGCACTACATTCTGTGTTCTTTTCTGCGTACCTTTTCCATTATCATTTTACACAGGTACTAATAAAAATGTGCTTTATAAAAGTAAATAGAACTGAGGTGAATAGTATTTTTTGGGCATTAATATTAACTTGCTATTAGCTCAGCCACTGAACTCCCTGTTTTGGGTGGAAACTGTGATCAGCATCACAGTACCAGAGGACCATGACTCCAGTGCCGAGGGTCATTTTGCTCCGGGATCTGGGTGATCTCTTAGAATATGCTCCAACAGGAAGTCTTTCTCTGGGAGTCCTGTGCCCTCACAACCCCTCCTATCCCCACCCTGGCACTCTTTCAGAGATGCACTGCTAGAGGCAATCATTGACCAGATATAAAGGGAGGCAAAATAGTGAATAACACCAGACAGTCTCCCACCCTCCCCCCTTGGGCAATGGAAAATAGCCACATTTCATCTTTAATGCATTAGAGAGATGGAACGAGGAGGATGCTGTGTCTGTCACACCAAGAAGCAGCAGTCCGCTTTAATTGAGCACTGCTGCATATTTGTGTCTATATTCTGCAATAGCCAAAGCTTTGAAATTAAATATGAAGGCTGTCCTGAGCTTACCATCTCTCAGTGAATCAGCAATCATTCAAGGTGTCCTGATGAGGAGTTGGCATATCACTACACTCAAATTCCTGAAAGTCAAGACTGGGATAAAGGCATCTGTGGATTGTTATGTGTCGGGAGCAGATTTGGATTTCACCACTTCAGCTGCCCTCTTAAATGGGCTGTTCAGTACCTGCTGCTCTCTTAGTGCTCTAAAGGCCAGTGTTGTTCATGTTATGAAGCTTTCCAAAGTAATTACAACCATACAAAGTTTTAGCTGGTTATTTAATTGTTAATTTATTATAAAAAAGTATTATTTTTATTTACAAATTCACAAACTTATTTCTTATACATTTGTTTATTATATTTAGTAAGAGTTTACATTTACATATTTAGCAGATGTTTTTCTCCAAAGCGACATACACACACATTTTCTGAACTGCTTGTCCCATACGGGGTCGCAGGGAACCAGAGCCTAACCCGGCAACTCAGGGCATAAGGCCGGGGGGGGAGGGGACACACCCAGGATGGGACGCCAGTTTGTTACAAGGCACCCCAAGCGGGACTTGAACCCCAGACCCACTAGAGAGCAGGATCTGGTCCAACCCACTGCGCCACTGTGCAACCACCCAACGCAACATACATCTCAGAGAAAATACAATTTTTGCATTACATTAGGAGCAAGAGAAACATAGCTGCAGACATGTGATTCTTAAGTAAGCTTAGTTTGTTTCTTTCCACTTCATCACATGACAAGGTGCATAAAACTCAGAACAGACGAATCCTGATCACCTTCCTACAATTTTTTTTTTTTTTTGAAGGTACACAAACATTTACATGCAATACAGGAGTGGAGGCTGTGTAAAGGTTTATCTGGGGATGATCATAAAGTTACAGCACATGAACATTTACACCATACATGAGTTTGAGAGATCATGGGCAAAGTCAGTCGGGAAAAAGTGATTTTTCAGACCGTTCGGAGCCAGAACTGAGAACCTCCGCGCTCTATCTTTTGTGCATGGGACCACCAAGTGAGCAGAGGTAGATGAGCGAAGCAGTCTCGTTGGGGTGTAGGGGATGAGCAGGTCTTGTAGGTATCTGGGTATCTGGGAGCAGTTCCATCTGTGCTTCTGTAGGCTATAACCAGAGTCTTCAGTTTCATCTGGGCAGCTATAGGAAGCCAGTGCAGAGAAACGAGCAGAAGAGATACATGGGAATGCTTTGCTAAGTCAAACACATCTAGGGCAGCAGCATTCTGTATCAGTCGCAGAGGTTTGATGGCAGCGTCGGAAAGGCCACACAGGAGAAAGGTGCAGTAGTCCAGACAGGATGTCACCATGACCTGGACAAGTAGTTGGGCAGAGTCAATAGTGAGGTAAGGACGGATCCTGCGAATATTATGCAAGATGTATCTGAAGAACCAGGCTATGGCTTTGATGTGCTGAGAGAAAGATAGACTTGAGTCAATCATCACTCCAAGACTCTTAACCGAGGAGGTAGGCAAAATGAGTGCGTTGCCCAGTTTGATCAATAGATCATGACAGGAGGACAGGCCAGCTGGGAGGTCAATAATCTCTGTTTTGGTAGGGTTGAGATGGAGGTGGTGATCAGAGATGTCTAACAGACAGGCAACAATGCGTGAAGAAAAAAAAGTTTAAAGAGAAAACCCAAAAAAATCCCACCTGAGAAGGTCCTCCTAAAATGGTTTTAATTGTTAGTTTATGTTTTTTCTTTTAGGGGGGGCGGTGCAGCAGGCTTAGCCAGGGCCTGCTCTGTGGTGGGTCTGGGGTTTGAGTCCTGCTTGGGGTACCATGTGGCGGACTGGGCTTCATCTGAGCTGTGTCCCTTCCCTCTCCAGCCCTGTGCCCCGCGCTGCAGGGCTAGGCCCTGGCCTGCTGCAACCCCGTTCAGGACTAGTGGTTGTAGACATTGTGTGTGTGTGTGTGTGTGTGCGTGTGTGTGTGCATGTCTGCATGTCTGCATGTGTGCATGTGTGCGTGTGTGTGTTTTCTCTTGTGGAGAAAGGGGTCTCCTTCCTCACTGGGATGTCACTGTTGCTTGATTTTCTCTGAAGGTCTTGTATTGGTGCCAGAAGCAGCCACACATACCCTTGCCACACATGGTTGTCACTGGTCACCTCCTGGAGCTGATGTCTCCAGTGATCCTGAATGGCTGCTCCAAAAGGAACTCACCTCCTGGCCTCTTTTAGCAGTTGTATAGATGAACATTGGATTTTACGTTGGCGTTTACATTTTGGATTTTCAGAAAAGTTCTTATGTGATCCAGAAAACAAACTAAAACCTCATGAACAAACAAAAGGCTTGTAAAATACTCTTAGAAGTTTTCTATGAATATTTATTACAAAGTAGATTTGTTTTCTATTGCACAGAGAACTCTTGATGGAGGCTGAGCTTCTAGCTGTGTATATCATGCTGCTGTGTGCATGTCTGCACACATTTGTAGGCTACGTTTGTCGGTACATCTGTGTATGTGGGCATATTTCCTTGTTTATGTATGTGTCAGTTTGTGTGTGTGTTCCACTATAGCCTTGCATCAGCTCAGTCCATATGTGTATTTGTGAGAGGGTGTATGTCTATGGATCTGTTAGTGCTGTGTGTGTTTATATGTGTGTGGGTTCTCGCAAGTGTGAGCTCAGTTACACTCGACTAGCAGCCCTGCATTAGTTGGTGCTCAGCTTCACTCCCCAGGAGGCAGTTGCCAGGCAGCAACATGCACATGCCTCAGATTGGACAGGTCTTGCCTCCTACAGAGAAGCTGATGCCTTTTGCTTAGTGCAGAACATGTTGACAGAAATTCTGCAAAGCCTAATAACCTCACACGGAAAGAATTAGCATTTATTGTTTGGCAGTAAAATTGTGTTTTTATCCTCACTGCTTCTGAAATAGTAACACCACAGGGGGCTTTGTGGAAAAAAAGAGTGGACTGACAGAAATGAAAAATACACATACTCTGCGGAACCAAATGCTGAGACCAAAGGTAAGCCACCAGCTGATGAAGAAGAAGATATTGAAATAGAATATGAAAAACAGGCTTTCCTGCTGTGGTGTCACAAACTAAAAAATATCACTCATGTGATGTTTACTTTCTCAGCCATTTCATCCACATGGGAGGAATTAATTTTCTCACTGACATCTTACGAAATATACAGTGTATTCTGCATTTATAAAAATCTGGGGTATCTGTGTAATGAAGTAACACGTTTGTTAGCCTCTTTTGTGCTTGTACTGCCATTGGACACAATTGAATATTGTTATATATAAAATACAAAAATTGTTTAGTCAAGAGGGGGCGTGGTGGCGCAGTGGTGCAGTGGGTTGGACTGGGTACTCCTCTCTGGTAGGTCTGGGGTTCGAGTCCAGGGGCAGACTGGCGTCCCATCCTGGGTGTGTCCCCTCCCCCTCTGGCCTTATGCCCTGGGTTGTCAGGTAGGCTCTGGTTCCCCGTGACCCCGTATCGGACGAGTGGTCCAGAAAGTGTGTGTGTGTCAAGTTTTCCCATCTATAAAGCAAAAATTTTAAAAATATTAAACTGTTTTTGCAACAGTGCTATAACAGCAAAATTATGGATGAAATGTTTGCAAACAGTTTTCCTTTTTTTACTTTAGGACCAGTTGCCCACTAGGCTTCAGATGAACTTATTTCTTTATGATAATTACTTGCCTTATGCTCTATTTTTTTAAGAAAGTCCCCGCAATATCGATCCCCCCAGCAGCACAGATTACCAAAAGCAGTAATAGTAACCACTGTGTACAGAAAGTACAGATATATACAGACACAGATTCATAAACGTCTAGAGAAAAATGTACAGTATTAACATTACAATATAACAGCATTGGCTTGTCTCCTTCAAAAGCAGACAAGCTAATGCTGTTCTATTGTAATGTTAATACTGAATATTGAATTTTACATTGATTGTAGATCTGAGTGGTAAAAGTTAAGATATTCAGCACATATTCAGCAATATGAAGAAGACAGGCAGATTAATATGTACTGACATGTTTTCATACAACAAAAAGAGAGGAATGAAAACCACACAAGTAAATACTGTCATTTGTTGCTTAGGTGGGTATTTGCATGTGTTATAATATTGATTCAAAGCTGTCATGTGACTAGAGAGGCTGCGGTGGCATGGCGTGCTTGGCCGGGTCCTGCTCTCTGGTGGGTCTGGGGGTCTTGCTTGGGGTGCCTTGCAACAGACTGGTGTCCTGTCCTGGGTGTGTCCCCTTCCCCTCCAGCCTTGTACTCTATGTTGCCAGATTAGGCTCTGGTTTGCCACGACCCTGCTTGGAACAAGCGGTTTCAGGCAGCGTGTGTCATATGGATATGAGTTGGGCCAAAGATTGACACTTTTAATTTGGCTTTTCAAGACGCATTTAATCTTTTAACTGTAGCATGGTTTGTTAGTAAGCTTATGCATCGAGATATACAGGTTTTGCTTCTTCAGTTGAGTGATTGGAGCAATTCAATGGATGCCAACAATGTTGGAAGGTTCTAATGGTCAACCCATTCCATCCCAGATGCATTCAGCTCACAAGACAAGAGGAGTCTGGCCAGATGTATTGACGGAGGTTAATGTGCCTCACTGTACAAAATGGGAATGCTGCTCAACAAGGTTTGGCCTGCTCTTACCATCACTTGCCACTGCTTTTCCATCAGTTTCTCTGCTTGCAATGGCACCTTCAGATTGTAGCAGAGAAGTAGAGAGACAGGAGCAAAGGAGAATGGGAAGGATGCCAAGAGAGGCAAGCACAGTAAGAGAAACAGAGGAGAAGAGCAGGGGAGGACTCTTGTGTGGGAGAGCCATTCATTATAGTTTCAGTGAATGAAGGTCTTATTGTTACTTGCTTATTTCTGAGGATCTCCACCTCCATCACAATGCTGTAAGCTGACAAGTGGAGATGTTCTAAATGCTCCAATCCTGCACTTATGAGGTTTATATTTCAAACCATAACAGCTGATTATAGTCAAGGCATACCAATATGGCAGCTCTTTGAGCTCTGATATGTACCTCTAAACTTTATGCAATGGCTGGATCCCCTGTTCTTTAAACTAATTTCTGTGACAAAGTCATCATCGGTTCTTCATCTTCTTTCAGACATGCAGAGGGAATCAGTTATTTATCACAGAACTAATGAAATTCCACCATCAGATTGTTCAGATTCCACCCACTTAGCTCCTCAAAGGGTCTAGATGAAGAAATATTTTGAAGATCAGCCTTGTAAGGGGTTGTGGTGAATAAAATGTGGAGCACTGACTCCCCTTTGAAAAGTGTTGAAGTTAAAGTCACTGGGATTCCCAGCAGGACAGTTCACTGCACCTTTCTTCAAAGAATACAGCACCATTTCAGTTAAAAATTCAAGAACTGTTTCTACTTATGTTCTAGGTAATGTTAAAAACACTTTGTTTCACATAATAGGGGGTGCGGTGGCGCAGTGGGTTGGACCGCAGTCCTGCTCCCCGGTGGGTCTGGGGTTCAAGTCCCGCTTGGGGTGCCTTGCGGCGGACTGGCGTCCCGTCCTGGGTGTGTCCCCTTCCCCCTCCGGCCTTACGCCCTGTGTTACCGGGTAGGCTCCGTGACCCCGTAAGGGACAAGCGGTTCTGAAAATGTGTGTGTGTGTGTTTCACATAATTAGCTGGCCTGACTCTTTTGGACAGAATCCATCTCACCACAGATACCCCTGAGACACATAACTGCAAGCATTTATTCTACAGAAAAAAATCATAATGTAGTTCACTGTTTGTTTCACTTAAATATTCGCTCACACAAACAGGCCGTGAACAAGCAGAGTAAGTAAAAACTAATTTGACTCTTTCCTTTGTGTCATACCTAGCTGGATGACAGTAAAATGACTTAAGAAAATGTGGTAAAAAGCAATTTAAAGACCAAATGTTGCAGAATATCTTTGGAGGAGTTTTACCTCAACTTTGAAATCTTGTGCCTTGAAAGAATATGCTTTTTTTATACAACTCCAAAGCTCTGATGCCTGGAAGCTACAGCTTCTTGAAAGCTATTTCTCAAAGGCATTGATGTTAGTGTGTATTGAAGCATACTGCACCACATGTGGACTAAGGAACAAGTCCAGCCAGTGAGAGATTATAAGAAATCCACCCTGCACACACAAGTAGAGCTTGTTCCTTCCAGACAATTCATTTTCTCCTGACATGCAATATTATGCCCTGATGGATTTATTCTCCTGTAAAAGTCCTTACCTGCCATTATTATTTATACATGTACGGTCTTGACCCCTGTTACAGGATAGATTTTCCCACATGTAAGAGTTTTGGTTTATATTGAGATTTAAAACTTAAATTCTTTTAGACTTATGTTAACAAATCTATAAGCAGGCCTATTGAAGAAACCATTTAAAATGTTTAGTTTATAATTCAGGAATTTTTAACTGAATACCTGTTAAATATCTTGTTTAGCAGTGTATTGAAAGTCTGAAGTTATCAGAGTAATCCAGGATCCAGTGGGTTCCATTGACTCTAGGGTTTTGTTCTTAACATCACAACAAGGATTACAATAACAAGGAAGAGATCATTGAATATAATCACTCATGCTCCCGTATGAGTTTGTGTTGGGAATGAGCTCAGCCAACTATCTTATCCTGAGAACAGGAGGCTCATGAGAGCCATGGATAATATGAAACTGAAGCTAGTGAAGCAGCAGGCAGTTTGTCATTCTGATTGCCCGACTGCACTGCTAAGGTTCTGTGAAAGCTCAGAGCCTCACTCTACCCCCACAGTGTAATGACCTGTGGAATCGCTTTTTGTCAGGCCCAGGCCAACTCTGAGGGGGGTCTCACTGGAGACAGCAGAGTATTCCATGAAAGAGCAGAGAACATTTGGCTGCTGGAGCACAAGATGGGGTGGGGGTTAATGCATGGGCTCAAACATGGTCTGGTCTTTTCTTTCTCTTCACCCTTTATTGCAAAGCTCTTTAGACAGAGGCTTGAGCACATGTATTCATTGCCTGTTCACAGTTTGCTTTACAGATAGCTCTAACTCCCATAACAATGTTTGGTGACCCACATATTTTTCTTGCTGTAATTTCTCTGCAGTTGCAAGTTCCCAGCACTACTAGGCAACCAGACTGTATTTGAGAGAAAAACAGTATCCATAGTAGAAATCAGCTTTTGTTGCCACAGTTACTTGTAGCAGAGGTCATACAGTACAGAAACTGAAAGGCAGGAACAATCCAATGCTGCTCTGGAAATAGGAGCAAACAGGTTTTGCCATTAATCTATCCATCCTTCGTTCCATCTGTTCTCGTGCAGCTTTAAAGGTCTTCAGTTTTGAGGGAAAATATAGTTTTGCAGTGTCATTATTTTGGATAACTGAAAAACATCAGTGGGACAAGCAGTGTATCGAGGTTAATAATGGAGGGCCACATGTTTTCCATGGGATAAATATGCTTACATATGGTCTCAAATTCACTATATGAGGTTTAAAGTTATATACTAAAGTAAATAACAGGTTTGAAAGGTATTTTCTGCACTGTTGAATCCAGTTCAGGATGTGCAATTTTTATGTTCTCCCTGTGTTTGCAACCCAAAGGCAGTGGTAAAACATTTCCACACCCTCCCTTACCAAGAAAACCCACAAGAGTGGTCACTATGAGTAAAATTTGACTGGATGGCACTGACTCCATTACCCTTTTGTCACGCACAGAGCGGCCGGAGACAGGTGGTGAGTGTGGACCCAATTGCGGGTTGGTTTTATTTCTTTCTTCAAGTCCAAAGGGCTGAGCATGATCAGGGTCAGGAACAGGCAAAGGTCGAACGGGGTTCCAACGTCAATTCACAGGCAGGGCTATACTCGGTGGTTGTGAAAAGCAGGCGAGGGTCAATAACCAGGAATACTAGGCAAGGAACAGAACAAGAACGCTAACACTGCAAGGCTTCAAGGGCGATTGCAAGAATCCACATTGCCTTTCGGACACGGAGCTCCTTTTTTTCCTGGGCCGTCATTGATTGGTCGCAGGTGTTAGCGATCAGCTTGTTCCTGGGGGTGTGACACCTTTATTAGCCATGAAAATAATTAAAGAAGCCTTTTTAACCCTAAAGTGTTCTATGCTTGTTTCTCTATCTGTGCATACCATACCTTTTCATACACTCCAAGTTTCAGGTGTGTGTAGGGCACAAACCAGCAGGCATGCACTTACAGTCTAAGTCAGCACTTCCAGGCTTGAAGTGTTATGCATCTACAGATTTCTATATCTCAAAGGTTTCTGGTTTTCAAATGGATGGGGAAATTGAAATAAGCAGCTACTGAAAACTTACCTTTTCTGCAGTCACTTTGCCCAAGATCTCTCCAGCTCATGTATGGTGTAAATGTTCATGCACTGTAACTTTATGATCATCCCCAGATAAGCCTTTACACAGCCAATACTCCTGCATTATATGTGAGTGTTTGTTAACCTCATATGAAAAAAAAAATTAAAAAATTGTAGGATAGTTATCAGGATTCATTTATCTTACGTTTTATGCACCTACTAGAGCAATGAACATTGGTACATCAAGTGGAAAGTAACAAACTAGGTTTACTTAAGAATCACATGTCTGCAGCTATGTCTCTTCTCTTAATGTAATGCACAAACTGTATTTCTGCGGAGATGTATGTCGGTTTGGAGAGAAGTGTCTGATAAATGATTAAATGTAAATGTAAATGTAAGAAAAAATACAGGTCACACACTCTAAGCAGAAACAGCAACAGGAGTGAATGTACTAGCAATTTAAAGTTTAATACAGCTCTAAGTTAACACCTTTACCTAGAACTAAGTTAGAAAGTTCATTGTTAAATATTCACTCTAAGTAATTAAGCGAAGACCCCAGCGTGTGTGGATTGGCAGAAATACGGTACCTCCTCCCCACTGATCCTCAGCACTAGCACTCCACAGGGAAGCATCCTGAGCCCGGTGCTGTATTTCTTGTTCACACATGACTGTGTGGCCAGTCACAGCTCCAACACTATCATAAAGTTTGCTGACGATACCACCATTGTGGGTCTGATCACCAACCATAATGAGACAGCCTACGGAGAGGAGGTGAGCAGAATGGTGCCAGGACAGCAATGTCAGTAAAATGAAGGAGCTGGTGACTGACTTCAGGAAACAGGATAGGGTTCATGCATCCATCTACATAGGAGGGAACACTGTAGAGAGGGTCAACAGCTTCAGATTCTTAGGGGTCACCCTCACTGCTAAACTCACATAGACTGAGCACACAGCATCCATCATCAAAAGGCCCATCAACACCTTCACTTCCTCAGGCATCTGAAGAAAGCCAGGATGTCCACTGCAGTCCTCACCACTTTTTTTTTTCAGGTGTGCTGTGGAGTCCGTCCTCACAGGTTGTATTACATCGTGGTGTGGCAGCTGCTACACACAGGACAAAAAAGCCCTACAGAGGGTGGTTGAAACAGCTCAGAAAATCATCAGCACACAGCTAGAGCAGTACAGGACATCTACACCACACACTGCTTCAGAATCCACACTGCTAGATTCAGGAACAGCTTTTACCTCAGTGCTGTAAGAGTGTTAACACTCACTAATGTGCCACTTTTTGCAAGAATTTGCACTGATCCCTCCAAGCACATCACTTGCATTGTCACTTCTAAGAACTCTGGCTATTTATTGTTATTGGCATTATTTATTGCTTTTTGTGCATGTAGTATTATCTATTGTTTTGTCTATAGTCTGTGGAGAAGCATTCAAGCAAGCATTTCAAAGTACTTTGTACATGGTACTTGTACTTATGACAATAAACCTTGAACTTGAACTTGACTCTTGTAAATAATATGATATTAAATTATTAGTCTTCTCTTTTCTTTGTGAAACCTTAATAACCCTTCAATTATTTGCAGTCACACCAAATTGGTAATCATTTCCATGAATTTCATAGACGTCAGTTCGGCCTTCAACGCCATCATCCGACACCTCCTCCTGTCCAACTCTTTGTGCCCACCTCCATCTGTCGGTGGATCACCAACTTCCTGACAGACAGGCAGCAGCTAGTGAGGCTGGGAAAATTTTCATCCAATACTCGCACGATCAGTACTGGCGCCCCCCAGGGATGTGTGCTCTCCCCACTACTCTTCTCCCTGTACACCAACGACTGCACCGCTAAAGACCCCTCTGTCAAGCTCCTGAAGTTCGCAGAGGACACCACACTCATTGGCCTCATCCGGGATGGTGACGAGTCTGTTTACAGACAGGAGGTTAAAGAGCTGGCTGTCTGGTGCAGTCACAACAACCCGGAGCTGAACACACTCAAAACGGTGGAGATCATTGTGGACTTTAGAAGAAACACCCCAGCATTATCCCCACTCACCATCATGAGCAGCACTGTGGCAACAGTGGAATCATTCAGGTTCCTGGGCACCACCATCTCACAGGACCTGAAGTGGGAGCTCCAGATAGACTCCATTTTGAAGAAGGCCCAGCAGAGGTTATACTTCCTTCGCCAGCTGAGGAAGTTCAACCTACCACAGGAGCTACTGATGCAATTCTACTCTGCAGTCATCGAGTCTGTCCTCTGCACCTCTATAAGTGTCTGGTTCTGCTCAGCTACGAAATCAGACATCAGAAGATTACAGCAGATAGTTCGGACTGGTGGAAGAATCATCAGCACACCCCCCCCAACTCTCCAAGACCTGTACTCGTCCAGAGTCAGTAAAAGGGCTAACGAAATCATTCTAGACCCCTCACATCCAGGCCACTTCCTCTTTGAACCTTTGCCATCTGGCCAGCGCTACAGAGCACTGAGTACCAGGACAGCCAGGCACAAGAAAAGTTTCTTTCCTCAGCAATCTACCTCATGAACAGCTAAATCCCCCCTAGAGAGTAAACCAGTGCAATACACAGCACTATTTATATTTATAATTATATCTATTTATCACATCATATCTCTTACTCACATTCCCTTGCATTTGTATAGAACATACCTGTACATACATATAATGTCTAGTGACTATTTTTGTATATTGTGTACTTTATATTTTTTATAAATTTTTTATCCTTTATTCACATATTCTATCTTCTCATCTGCGTCCTGTCACTGTCATTCTGTCTGTGCTGTGGAAGTTTCTGTCACCAAGACAAATTCCTTCTATGTGTTAACAAACTTGACAATAAAGCTCGCTCTGATTCTGATTCTGTTGGTTGATAAGGTGGAGTTCTCCAACAACAGACTACAAATTATTTCTAGAAATCTTTAAAAGGTTACATCTTTTAAAGCCTTAGCTATAAATGATTAATCCAAACCTAGCATAATTAGATAATTTATTGATCTTCTGGGCCATATTCCTCTTTCCTTGCCAGATGTACCAATCTCCCAACCAATTTAACAGTCACTCATGACAAAGTCTCAATGGGTGATTTTAATTTTCATGTAGATGAGGAGTTTGACACTCTCAGCAAAAGTTGTATCTCTCCTAGACTTTGTAGGATTGACCCAACTAGTGAAAGGTCTTACTAATTCTCAATCATATGCTCAATTTCATCATTGCTTACAGCATTGATGTGTATTATGTAACTATAAATCTGTTAAATGAAATTATTTCAGACCATTATCTGCTGTCTTGAGCTGCACCTGCTGGTATCACTTGTTACTTAGAAAACCAAAATAATGAGCTTAAGATGGCAGTACTGCAAAGTTTACGGAGCTTGTGAGGAAGTCCATTCAGCTCTACCTGTAGATGGAGAGAGAGAGACAGACACGCACAAACGAACAAACATACACAAGGCACTACAGGCCTTTGAAGCAAGGCCATAACAGACTCAGAGTGGTCTGGTGAGTCTATGCACATACTTGCATTTATTTGTTTAGCTAACACTGTTCTCCACAGTGACTTAAAGAGTTAAGGTATTTGCAATTATTTACCAATTTATACAGTTGGGTAATTTTTTATCAAAACAATTTTAGAGTAAGTATTGCAGAATCAGAACGAGCTTTATTGCCAAGTATGTTCACACATAGAAGGAATTTGACTTGGTGACAGAGACTTCCACAGCACAGACACAGACACTAAAGCCAGAGGTAGGAAGCAAACCTACAGCCTTCACATCCAGAGGCAACAGCTCTAACTATTATGTTACCACCTATTCCAAGCTCATTAATTTAAAATACATTACTTCATCTAGAAGGGGGCATGGTGGCACAGTGGGTTGGACCAGGTCCTGCTCTCTGGTGGGTCTGGGGTTCGAGTGCCGCTTGGGGTGCCTTGTGGCGGACTGGTGTCCCGCCCTGGGTGTGTCCCCTCCCCCTCCGGCCTTATGCCCTGTGTTGCCGGGTAGGCTCCAGTTCCCCACAGCCCCATATGGGACAAGCGATTCAGAAAACGTATGTGTGTGTACTTCATCTAGTTGATGCTTTTGTCCAAAGCAACTTCCAGTGTTAAACTACTTACAATCACCCATTTACACATCTGCGCAAATTTTTTTTTAGCAATTTTAGGGTAATTATCTTGCTCAAGGGTATTATAGCTGCAGCTGAGACTCATACCCACAACCTTTAAGTTTACAGGCAGCAGCCCTAACCACTACACCACCAGTTACATTCTTAACTCTTAGATTGTCAGAAACCACAAGAAAAATCTCAATATTTGTCACTTCTCACAGACAATGTTTTCAGATATACTGTGTAATGAAGAACTTTTGGGACCAGATCTGAATTTTATTCTTTTATTCCAAATTAACTAATGAAAATAGAAACAGAAAGGCATTCAACACTAATTCTATTACCAATAATGAGTTTCTGATTTTTTTTTTATAAGCTTTTCAAAGCTACAGCTTTGATTAAAACACCTACATCAGGCATTGTGAGTGAAGAGAGATCAGGCTCTAGTCTCGTAATTTCATTGGCTACTCTGGAGTGTGCACTCCACTTAAGTCTTTTCAATCTAATTACCATATCAGACATTTTGACTTTTCATACTATAAAATCTACGACTGATGAAATGTAATTCATTAAAATTATTAAAATACTCAATTTCCATTTTTACAGACCCTTTATTTAACATAATTAATATTCTCCTACTTGATCATACTGTTCCAAATGTGTGTTTTTTTTTTTTTTAAATTGGTGTTGCTAGTACCATGGGTGGCTGTGGTAGTGTGGTGGATTTGGCTAGTACTCACTGTGTGACAGGTCTGGGGTTTGAGCCTGGATTAGGCTGCCTTCCGACACACTGGCATCCTGTCCTGGGTGTGTTCCCTCCCTCTTGTGCCCTCTGTTGCCAGGTAGACTCTGGCATGCTGCAACCCTGCTCAGGACAAGTGGTTGTTGATGTTGGTTGTATTACATTTATTTAGCAGACGCTTTTCTCCGAAGTGACTTACAATGAATACTATGTAGTGTTACCAGCCCACACACCTTATTCACCAAGGTGACTTATACTGCTAGAGACACTACTTACAATGGGTAACTCATCCATACATCAGTGGAACACACTCTCTGTGTGCCACTCACACACTAACTAGGGTGATTAGAACCCTACAGAAAAAAATTGAATGCAGACTTCAACGTACATATGAAGTATTGGCCAATTTTAAACTTACCATTTCTAACTTTTTTTTTTTAAATACTGTATCTTATCATATGCAATATTACCTCAACCAGTATAAAAGTAACATCTGTCTTCCACCTTGGTCATAGCACAGAAACAGCATTAAAGTGTGTTGCTGTTCTGTCCTTTCAGTTAGTAAGCTGCATCTCTCTGATCATTTCTTCATCTCCATTCAGTTCTGTACCACTGCTACTAAACCCTCTCCTGCTTCTGCACCATCTGTCACTTTCCGCCACATCCTAAAATCTCTCTTACCCTCTTCCCTCTCCTCTCTCCCTTCTCCTGCACAATTGTCTGAGCTATCCTCAAACAATGCTACCAGTGTCCTTCTCTCAGCTGTATCCTCCCCTCTACACTTTCTCTGTCCTCTAACATCCAGACCAGAACATTCCAGTTCCACCCCATAGCTATCAGATCTATGTGTCAACACGACCTAACTCTGGGCTGCAGAACGGATAGGACAAAAATCACGGCCTCTCATACACATAAAAGTTTACAAGGAACTCCTAGTGACCTTCCACTTTCCTCTTTCCTCAGCTAAACCATCTTCTTGAACAACACACTACAGTTTGCAATTAACAATCTGCACAGACTCTTCTACGCCTTCTCATCCATACTCTGCCCTCCTCCTTCTCCTCCTGCTACCTCCTTTCTCACTGTCAATGATTTTGTCTTGTTCTTGAGAGGAAAAGTCAACTCCATCATGAACAAGTTCTTGGCACCCACCTGCCCCGATTCATGCTTAATCTCTCTGCAAAGTCACCTTCTCTACAGTTCAACCCCTGTCACAAAATAAAATTTCTGACCTCCTGCTATCACACGGGGCCATCACTTGTTCCCTCAATCGAATCTCTTCGCCTCTCCTTTGGAAATTTCCCCAGAGTTCATCTCCAAGATCATCACCTCTTCACTCTCCTCTGGTTGCCTCCCATCCGCCTTCAAAACTGCCCCTCATTTCACTGCTGTTAAAGAAACCCTTCTGACTCAGTCCATAACTACAGGCCAGTCTCCCTCCTCCCTTATCTGTTAAAAAATCTCAAACAAGCAACCTGTGATCAGCTTCATTCCTCATCCAGAAAGATCTCCTCAATGGGTATCAGTCTGGATTCAAAATTGGTCATACCTCCTCCCAGTATCAGATGCTCTCCTGTTGGCTAGAATAGCGTCCCTCTCCTCGTTTCTCATTGTCATTGACCTGTCAATCACCTGGTTCTACTATACTCTGCTGGAGAGCTTGGCATCAAAAGAACTGCACTGAAATGGTTTAAGTCTGATCTATCAGATAGATTCGACCAAGTGGTCTGTTGGTCTGTCCTCCTGTAAGAATCAGTCTGGACAATTCACTCATTTTGCCTACCTCAATGGCTAAGCGCCTGGGAGTAGTGGTCGACTCAAGTCTCTCCTTCTCTTAACACATTCAAGCCACATCTTGGTCCTCCAGATGGATCCTGTATAACATCCACAGCATTTCACAACAAACTCTAGGCAACTCCTGGTTCAAGCCATGATGGTATCCCACCTTGGAATAGCTAACCTACTGCAACTCTGTCCAGTCTGGCTTTCTGGTGTCTGTCATGAAACCTGTCCCCAAGGATCAGCACTGGGTCCATTACTGTTCACATTTTATAGTCTGAAAACATAACATTAGCACTCACTCCTATGCTAATGATATTCAGCTCTATATGCCCTCACCTCTTTTGTCTGCAGAGTTATTCCTGATTTATTCTTTCTGCAATCTTGTTTGTTAACTACCAGGCACAATAACCATGCAATAGTTATATGCAGAGTAGTGGCTACTACTCTTTTCTTTTTTGTCACTTACGGGTGCCCTGTGATGGCACAGTTGTTACCACCAAAGCAAAACGATTGATAAACTTTGGGGGTGCAAGCATGTGACAGTGTGGTGGCACAGATGCCTTGTCCAGGTCATCCTCTCTGGTGGGTGTGGGGTTCAAGCCCTGCCTGGTGTGCCTTGTGATGGACTGATGTCCCATCCTGGGTGTGTGCCCTGTGTTGCCAGGTTAGGCTCTAGTTCATCATGACCCTGTCTGGAACAAGTGGCTTTAGACAGTGTGTGTGTCCTCTGTGACCAGCTGATATACTATATTGTTGCCGATATCGGTAATAGTGCATAATTTACAACAACCTTGTTCAGTGCTCTCTGTTACTCTAGTGAGAAGACCAGGCCATAAAACTGAATTGAATGGGGAGAGTGATTTAGAATGTTCACTTCTTCTTTCCTTCTTCTCTTTTACTTCTACAACTGCCTGATGACTGAACGTTGCAGTATTCCTTGGAAACTTGCTCATAGGTGCTGAGACCTTGAATAAGTTTTCAGAATTGTTTTTACGCTCCTGTCGACATATGAAAAACATCTATAGTTTTTACTTCTCAGAAAATTTTTGACACTACGAAGTGACAGTCTCCTGAAATAAATGTTTCAGCTGCAGCTGCAAGTTTATGTTTCATTTGCAATAATATTGTCATTTCTTTAGCCAGCATCTCAAATAGGATACACAACAGGGTCCAGTTAATAGATTTACCCTGATATGTGAAAAAATCCACTGCACAAGCACCACCCTTGGGCAGGGAAGGGGTGAGTACAGCATTTTCCATGGTCATCACATTCAAAAGGGAAAATTTAATTGAATTATAAAGGTAATTTTATTTGTAGATGCTTACTTTTGTGGATAAGCATCTCTGAGTTTAGTTTTATGTTGATGGAAAGAGCATAATGGTGGGTAATATAACAAAACACGTAAACTCTAAATGATAAAACTCATCCTGAATACTGAATGTATAAAAATGAAACATGTATGTATAAAAAATTAAAAATATAATGGCACATTTGATATTTGAGATCAAAACAATAAAATTACACTTATTTATAATGTCACATTCAGATAAGAGTGCTTCTTAATTGTTTCACCACTGGTCTGCTTCACACATGAGTACTGAACATGAATGGATGCAACCATCATTATGTTAAGTGTATATGAATGCTATATTGTCTACAACTGATGTTAATTACTATTTCCAAAATCCTTCATATTGTCCCAGTGAAGCAATTCACTTCTAACACTGTAATATTTCTTCTTTGAGACTTTACCACAACCCTCAGAAATGACTTTGCAACTTTCATTTGAGTTGCCATTATTTTTGGAACTACTGGTAATAACTGTACAGTCAAGCACTGTAACGACCCATGCTACTGAATGACATCCCCTTCAAGCAGGAACAGATGTTTATTGTATATAGTTCTTAATAATTAACATTTACTTTCAGGGAAAAATATGAGCCGTGGGTTTGACATACTTCTTAATCTAGAGGTTAGGCCTTTCATGTTAATTTGTGGGAAAATGACAAGCATCAATGAAATATTCATGACTGAGGTTTGACTCTTCTGGTCTTTATTTTAGAGACAACTGAATTATTTAGCTTGTTGACCCAAAGGTAATTAGCAAGAGCTTATGTATATTGCAGCACCAAAAGGAGAAATACCTTTTAAAACACCAAGTAAGCACATTCCTGCTGATTTTCAAGGAACTGAAATATCTTCTTCTGCCAAGGATGATATGCTACAGTACGGTTGAAGGTATATGAAAGATTTACTTTAGGGATTATTATGGGTGGACATGAATCCTTGATTCTGTCAGTTCCAGTCCATGCAATAGCCCATAAATAGATAGAAACAAAATCAATCAATTAATGCCATAAAGCGAGACGGTTCAAAGGCACAACAAAGCATCCTCATCAATGTTCAACTTCAAAATTAATTTTCTAGTGATTGCATATATTCAGGAACTCACTCTGCACAAAGCTATTGCTGTTTGCTTTACTTCAATAAACCAAACTCACACACACACACATTTTCAGAACCACTTGTCCCATACAGGGTCACAGGGAACTGGAGCCTACCCGGTAACACAGGGCATAAGGCCTGAGGGGGAGGGGACACACCCAGGACGGGACGCCAGTCCGCCGCAAGGCACCCCAAGCAGGACTTGAACCCCAGACCCACCGGAGAGCAGGACTACAGTCCAACCCACTGCGCCACCGCACCCCTAAACCAAACTCAAATTGTATTTTTTTTCTGCGGTCTATTAAGTCCAAGACTTTTGGATCAGCAACTGAAGGCATTTTCCGGCAGTGAGGGTTTTGCTCGATAAATGAAGACAGCCAAGGCTAGTCTGGCAGGCTCAAGGTGCTATGAGAAGGAAGTAAAGCCCCAAGAGAAAGTGTTCCACTTTCCTGCCTCAGGCTCTGCCCAGGTCTCTGATCTCATAGGATGTTTTTTTTTATTTTTCATATATTGAGGAAATCACACCTTTTCCAATACATTAGATTTAATGACCTCCAGACCATTTCAAAATATTGCCATTGGAGAAATCTCATCATTCCCTCACAAAAGAAAATCAATGTAATCTAACACTTCTGTATATTGGAGTAGTTATACAGGCATTCTGCTGCATGTGTGAGAAATGTTGGGAATTTGGATGCTGCCATGTTGAACTTGAACAAGCTGAGTGGCAAAGCAATGTTTTGCATTAACCAAGATCCCTCTCTGTTCAATTATGTCTTCGCAATGTCAACAGAAGTGCTCAGCAGTGAATCAGTAAAATTTTTTTCCTGAGACATTTGGGAACTTTATTGTTTAAAAAAACTGCAAATTTTCTTATGATTTTCTGTTAACAGCTATAATAAGATGAGAACGATTGACTGAGTAAATGTTTATAAATGTTCAAGTGTACAGCAGGTCTTACCAACTTCTCCTCTGAAGTCATTGCAGAATAGTTTTCATTCTTTATAATAATATATTACAATATGAATAACAGATTTATAGCTGTTACACCCCAGGAAAAGTCATAAATAAAGGGGTAAAGATGCAGGCTCCAGTTTGCCATATTAATGTTTTACATCAGTCAAACCCAGGACAGTGCTTAGTAAGTCATGGCAACTTGAAATTTCCTACATACCACAGATTGCATATCAGACTAAAGGCATGAGTGGGAGTTATCACAGCTCAGACTGAAACACGTAGATGCTTTGCATAGGTGTGGGAGCAGTGACAGCACATGGGTTTAAGGGCGTGTCATAATTTTTCAGTTTACATTTACATTTACATTTATTAATTTAGCAGACAGTTTTCTCCAAAGCAATGTAAATCTCAGCAAAAATACAATTTGTGCATTACATTAAGAGAAAGAGACGTGGCTGCAGACATGTGACTCTTAAGTAAACCTAGTTTGTTACTTTCCGCTTGATGCACCGATGTTCATCACTCGAGTAGCTGCATAAAACGCAGGATAGATGAATCCTGATAACCTCCTACCAATTTTTTTTTTTTTTTTTGTAATAATAAGATACACAAACAATCACATACAATGCTGGAGTAGTGGCTGTATAAAGGCTTATCTAGGGATGCTCATGAAGTTTCAGTGCATGAACATACACCATACATGAGCTAGTTCTATCCATCTGCTGTAGCTATCAGCTTTCCATACTCCATTCAGTGTACCTGCACTACAGTCTGATGCATTTGCTGGAAGTGCTGCTGCTGAACTTCCAGTGAATGAAGCTTATCTGTAGCTTCTGGAAAAAATCACAAGATCTCCATTATATTAATACAAGGGCTGTATACTCTGAACAACAAGTTGCACAACTTGACCCTGTGGTTATGTCCTTCACTTAGGCATGTTATTGTTCCACTACAATATTCAGCTACATTAATGGATAAATAATAACTCAGTAATCTTTTGAGTCTTCTTTTAAATAAAACCATTCTCTGGCTCATCATGTCCTGACAGGTAGTTACAGTGCCTATCCAAACAAAACACTAACAAGGTCATGTCATGTTTCACAACCAAAGTTATCTCAGCGGCTTTGAATGTTGTAGAAGAATGTGAGATCAATCTAGGGAATGTCATGTGAACAAGTTTGAAAGTGACTATGTGTAAAGGAAGTGATGAGAAACTAAACTAGTCTGATACAGAAACTATAAATTATAGCGAGATCTACACCTAAGGAAAATTATGCAAAGGATGCATTCTATTACCCACAATTTGGTCTACTGTCTATACAAAGGTCTAACTGAGGGCAATGAGTAGGCAGTGAAAGACCCATCTGATGGCTGTAATGGGATATAATAATGACTGCTTGCATTTTGTTCTGCAGCTCCTGTTTACACATCAACAAAAGAGACAATTGCTTCTATTTGAAACCAAACATGTGTCAAAATAACTGTGACACTGGAGCAGTAAACATTGCGAGTGTCTGTCATTGGGTAAGTGCATCATGATGCTTGTTGTACCTAAGGAAATAATTTAGCTGTTTGTCAATGTTCCCATTCAAAATAGAAAAAGTAGCACTCTGTTGCATCTAAAATGGCACCTTATCAAAGAAAACCCGCACTGGTGTTTGATACGGATTTTTCAGATTCACTCAAGATCTTCTAGAGTTATGTTAGCAGATGTCCTTGCGCAACATATAGTTTTGATGAGATTACCTACTTACTCATCTTTTATGATAAGCAGATCTATTAGTTTTTTAGTTCAAACTGTTCTTTATTTATCTAGTAATATAATTTTAAGTTTGTTTATGTTTTGTTTTGGAGTTGTGAAAAGACTCAGCCAATTTATGAAAAGCTCATGGGTAAAGGAGTTACTTCCAAAAAACAGCACTTACTGGGAATAGCTACAATAAGACTTTGGTGCCATAACCATTAGACCACCTTCTTCCTGGGCAATAATTACTCCCATTGAAACATGTCACATGGAAGAAATAAACTGGTTTAATTTAGGTAAATCATGTTGGCGGTGACTTGTTCCTAAATTACAACATTCTGGAAATGACGAGGCATGCTATTTTAACAACAGGATTGTCTTGCTGCAGTACGAGTATGAGTCAGCACTTTCCAGACCATAAACTATACACCTGTATGTGGGGGATGTAATAATTTGTTGTTATGCTGTACTGCTATAAATAAAACGATACAAATACTACACTGCTACACAGGTAAAGGTAAAAATGTGACAAGAACCTGATTCATCTGCTTTCCAAAACGACAAAAAACAGGTATTTTTGCTATTTGGTTTCGCCATCTATTATATTCCAACCATATGTACCGCCAACATACAGCTGCTAAATGTAACAGAAGGGGTCAAAAGGCACACTCAAGCTGGAAACATGAGACATAGGAGACATTCAAGATACAGAGGACAAGATTTTACACCCCATGCATATATTACAATGGCTGTACACAAAGACCCCGTCCAACCAATATCACCATGAAGCCACAGAGAACAACGTCCAGCATTGATATCACAGATCCCACAAAATTGGTCCTTAAACAGAAATTATTCCTAAACACTGCCAGCCATCACTGCCAATGCATGTGTTTGCTGAAATGTCAGAAGCTAAATAAAAGCCATGTTAGCACTCCATCTTTCACACTGGATGATTAACAGATGCAATACATTGTCATTTGTGTTAACATGCTGCTTTTTTATTGTCAGATTCACAGTATACAGTAAATGTTATACTATACATTTCTTCCCTGAATGCAAAACCATTCTGTGCTCTATAAATCATCCTTTGCTGCAGATCATCCTTTACAACTAATTGTTGTAAGGTAAAATTGTAAAATTGATATTTTTCTGTGTGTACATGGGGGGTGTGGTGGTGCAGTGGGTTGGACCAGGTCCTGCTTTCCAGTGCATCTGGGATTCGAGTCCCGCTTGGGGTGCCTTGCGACGGACTGGCGTCCCATTCTGGGTGTGTCTCCTCCCCCTCTAGCCTAATGCCCTCTGTTGCCAGGTTAGGCTCCATCTCCCCGTATGGGAGAAGCAGTTCAGATGGTGTGTGTGTGTGTTTTATCCGTTCCTTGGTGGAAAATTTTTGGTTAAAACTGAATTTCAGTCTTTCAGCTGTGAGGTATTTGCATAAAATGTTGAAATGTGCTGATTCAGATGTGCATACCCTGCTCAAATCCACAGGAATGATTTTCTCTTTTTTGACATCATGCCATGCAACAGTTTCACTTGAATGTCTTGTTCCTATTATGATTATCATCCGTTTACTAAGTTTACATCATGCTCACAATAAAAAAGAGATACTGCATGGCATTCACTATCTGGTATACCTGATGTTAAAAGGCTTTTAACATGGCCTTTTTAAATAATGTAGTTGATCTGTATGTGCAAGCTTTAAAGTCTCCAGAATGGAGTTTAATACATCTTCCATTATATACAGTATCACAAAAAAAAAAACATGATAATCAGAATAAAATGTATTTTCAATGCTTGAGGAAGCAGACATTTGGCCCTTTCTTTTTCCTGCCTTACTAACTAGTGCAGCTATATTCCCTCCATCCTCCATCACTTGCCCACAACACTGCTGTTCTGCACCTGCACAAACTCACACAATTCCCAGGAGGATAATGCCCTTCTATTCATTTGGTTGGGACTACATTTTGCGTACGCAAAACCACAAACCTGCCATCAAGCCCAGCTGCCTGCTGTGACCTGAGCAGTGGGCTTAGGTTTTCAACCCCCTGCCTCTTTATAGATACTGACCTCAGCGCCATCTCTGCAGTCACTCTCCACTCTCAGAATACTTAGCTTTGAACACACATTTACATTTATTTATTCAGCAGGCACAGTTCTCCAAAGCAACTTTCAACGAACTGTAAGTAGTATCAGCCCACACACCTTATTCAACAAAGGTGACTTAGGCTACTAGATATACTACTTACAATGGGTCACTACATTTACATTACATTTATTCATTTAGCTGACGCTTTTCTCCAAAGCAACGTACATTTCAGCGAAAATACAATTTGTGCATTACATTAAGAGAAAGAGACATCTGATGTATTTGTTTCTCCTGCCTTATGCCTGTGTTGAAGTGCTCTGTGTCACTGTGTGAGAAGAGTGCTCTATAAAAATAAATTGAATTGAACTGAATTGACATGTGATTCTTCTTCCTAGTTTGTTACTTTCTACTTGATGCACCAATGTTCATCGCTCGGGTAGGTGTCATGTTCAGTCCCGGAAGGAAGTGGCGGACCCAAGTGCAGAGCAGAATAAGGGGTTTATTATGGGAATTCCAAGAGACCTCATCACAGGACAGGCAAAAGGTCTTTGAGGCGCAAACATCGTTAAAGGGGCAATCCAAAAAGCAACGTGGGTACACAGGCAAGAGGTCGATGAGGCACAAGGACAAAGGAGTAGGATCTAGGGACTGTGAAAGGACTTAGGGATCAGGAAGGAGTAGATAAGATGTAAGGAGGTCGCAAGTAACAAGGCTGAAGAAGGTTCCCCGTCAGCTTCTGTTCAGATGCTGCCTTTTATACGTCAGGCTGAGCCGTGCCACAAGTGTTCCACATTGCTTTGGCGGTGTGGGCGTGGCAGTAGGTGCATAAAACGCAGGATAGATGAACCCTGATAACCTTCCTACAATTTTTTTTATTTTAATATGGTACACAATGAGTGAAGGGGTCTAGTTTGGAAAAAGCTGGGAGCAGTTCTATTGATGCATTTGTAGACAATAACCAAGGTTTTGAATTTGATCTGGGCAGCTATAGGAAGCCAGCGCAGAGAAATGAGTAGAGGCGATACGTGGGAATGCTTTGGCAAATCAAATACAACTCATGCAGCAGCATTCTGTGTCAACTGCAGAGGTCTGATGGCAGTAACAGGAAGGCTACGCAGGAGAGAGTTGCAGTAGTCCAGACGAGATGTCACCATGGCCTGGACAAGTAGTTGGGCAGAGTCAGTTGTGAGGGAGGGACGGATCCTATGAATATTATGCAGGATGTATCTGCAGGACCGGGTTGTAGCTTCAATGTGCTGAGAAAAAGACAGACTTAAATCAATTGTTACTCCTAGACTCTTAGCTGAGGAGGTAGGCAAAATGAGTGAGTTGTCCAGTTTGATCGATAGATCATGACAGGACAGGCCAGCTGGGAGGTGAAGAATCTTTCTTTTGGAGAGGTTGAGTTGGAGATGCTGATCAGACATCCATGCAGAGATGTCCAACAGGCAGGCAGCAATGCATGCATAAATGTCTGACACTCCAGGTGGAAAGAAGAGGAAGAGTTGGGTATCATCAGCATAGCAGTGGTATTTGAATCCATGGGAGGCTATGACTGGAGCAAGGGAGGAGGTGTAGATTGAGAAAAGAAGAGGACCCAATACCAAGCCCTGTGGGACACCAGTTGAGAGATGCAGAGGAGAAGAACGAGAGCTCCGCCAGACCACTTGATAGGACCTGTCAGATAAGTAGGACTCAAACCATCTTAGTGCTGCATCTTTGATCACAAGCTGGTTAAGAGAGGAGAGTAGAATCCGGTGGTTGACGGGGTCAAATGCTGCAGACAGATTGAGGAGGATGAAGACCAAGGAGAGGGAGGTGGCTCTAGCAGACTGGAAAGTATCAGACACCACCAGAAGCACCATCTCGGTGGAGTGACCAACTTTGAAGCCAGACTGACATCCATCAATGAGATGATTCCCGGTGAGGAAATCAGACAGTTGATAACAGGCTGCCCACTTTAGTTTTAGACAGGAAGAAGAGGAGGGCAACCGGTCTCTAGTTTTGGACTGAACTGGGATCCAGGGAGGGTTTAATCCATACATGAGTGAAACACACTCTGGCTATCACTCACATACTATGGGTGAACTTGAACAGCATGCCTTTGGACTCTGGGAGGAAAACCAAACAGACAAGGGGAGAACATGCCAGCTCCACACAGACTGAGTGGGGATCAATCCTACACCCTCTCACACCACCCAGGCACTGTGTGTCAGCAGTGCTACTCGCTGTGTGACCATGGCATCACGTGCAGTCAGACATACTTGTGTCTCTCCATCACACACTATTACTTACTGGAATTTGACACTACATTCTAAAATTCTTATATTGATTTTTATTTATACTACACACTTGTTGTCCACCATACTATATCCACCTTATTCTAAGGGCCTCACTATTTACAGTGTCATGAGTAAATTACTACTGTGACTGCTGCGTCAGAGATCAGTGGTTTGTGTTCCTTTGTTGTATTTCTATTTATTATCATGTCTGTATTGTGTATTTGTAATACTTCTCTGTAGTTAGGGGGTGCAGTGGTGTGGTGAATTGGACTGGGTCCTGCTCTCCAGTGGGTCTGAGGTTCGAGTCCCGATTGGGGTGCCTTGCGACGGACCGACGTCCCGTCCTGGGTGTGTCCCCTCCCTCTCTGGCCTTATGCCCTGTGTTGCTGGGTAGGCTCCGGTTCCCTGCGACCCCATAGGGGACAAGCGGTTCAGAAAATGTGTGTGTCTGTCTGTAGTTATACAGTATGTGGACTGTTTGGACTAGGCCAATATATGCTACTCTCGAACCGAAATCAGTCATATTTAATTTCTGCTGTATATCCTTCTATAGCAACATAATCCATCCATTGTCAATGACCGATTGTCCCGAGCAGGGTCGTGGATAATAATAAACAGAAACAGAAAATAACATCTACAGAGCCACATATGAAGACATGCAGAAAGCCATCCACACACACTCATACCTGCAAACATACACAAAAACTCACTTTTTGACCACACTTGGTGTTTTGAGCTGAGAGGAAAATAATCTTCACCATTCTCAGCCTGTTCATTTTATTTTTCAGCAGCCCATTTTGAGCCTGAAGGTATAGCCTCCCAGACCTTGCCCCATCTTGCCATATCTCACCCAATCCAGACTGAACCCCTCTCCATAAAATGTACAGTTTTTAACATTTATTTATTTAGCTGCTGTGCTTAACCAAAGCAACTTACAATGATTTACCTATTTATTCACCATAAGGGTAACTACCTTCTTTAAGGGTTTCATAGCCCAAGTGGGATTTCATGTGACACAGAATACTCCAGCTTGTTTCAAGTATGATCCAAAAGAAAAAGCTTACAATGTAGCTCACACTACCATAACCTCTTCATGCATTAACGTTCATTAGCCAACCATGCATTAACCATGCATTAACCAACATTCATGATAGGAGTCAGAGAAGAAAAATAATATTCACAGATACTTGATTAACATTCTTTTTTGGTCCTTTTCTCGTGATGAATATTGAAAATAAGCATTCAGACGTGGGGTGTACAGCATGAGGTCCATGTTATGCACAGTTTCACATTCAAAATAATGTTTGCAGTCTTCAGCCAACAGCATTCATTTATTTAACTGATGCTTTTCTCCTAAGCATCTTACAATGTTAAGCTACCTACAATTATGCACCTGGGTAATTTTAAGGTAAGTACCTTGATCAAAGGTATGAAAGCTGAAATTCAAACCTCTGACTTCTGGATCTAAAGACAGTAGTTGTTACCACTATACTGCCAGCTACACCTAGGTACAGTTTAACTCTCTTTAATTCTACATGCATGTTGTGAAGCAAAGAACACTCCCTGCCAAAGACCACTATAAATAATGAATCGTATTAAATATTTATGCTGCGACAAGCACTGTAAACACATGGCAGTTAGTTTTCATTACAGTTTCAGTGCTGCTGCTTCAGCATAATTAGAGAGCTTGTTTCCCAGTTTGGTTTCCTTCCGAGGCTCAGTGAGACTGTGAGTTGAAGACACACATGGTCCATTCCTTTGTAAAACCATCTTTTATAAACGAGCTGCTTCAGACACCCCATATGGAGCTTCTCTTCCACTGTGGAGGACCGTTTGACCAGCTGGCAGTTCTGTTGTGCATACCAAGCTGAGCTTAGACCTTACTGCTGTATTCTCGAGAAAGACTGAACGTCAAGTTGTTCTTAACCACTGCATAATGGTGTCCACACCTGAACAATGAGCTCAGTTTTCATTTCCATGCTGAAATTTCCCATATGTGCAGCATCTTGGTGGGACAACAAATTGAAACAAACCCAGTTCCTCTAGAAAAGGGTTTTTAGGTGTGGCAGAGGCATTGTCTGTCTGTGCTCTCTGCATTTGTCTTGGTGTGCCTTGCCGACAGGTGAATTGTTCTCCAACTGCCCCATTCAATGAAATGAGCATATAGATGAATCATATAGCTAGTGTAGAATGTAGAGCTATACACCTCGGGGTGGAATTCTGCAGATTAAAAATTCCATTGATCAGGCTAAGGCAGTTAGAAGGGCCACAGTCCTGGGACTCCAATGGATGTCGTTCAGGCTGCTAAATAGTGGATGTCTGGTTCCAAGCCCAGTCCAGATGGTGCGACAGCAATTTGCTTGACTGAGGCTAATCAGAGCCAAGGCCACAACCTCCCACCAGTTCATAAAGGGAGATTATAGATTTGGAACTGTAACTGGATTAGATGGTGGATCTTTGATTTATTCTAGTGTTTTAATTTCATTTGTCAATGTAATGTCATCATCCCACTCTCACAGATAGGCTGGCATGGGAGGAAACAAGTACAAAAGCAGCATTCCTCTACGGGATTAAACCCACAAATTTCCAACACCAAGTCTAATTCTTATTCCACTCCTCCACAGCTTTTGGAATTTCTCAAAGAAAAACAGGAAGGAGGAAGATGTGCCTGGAAAATATCAGGAAACAGGAGTTGTATGAAGCTGACATTTTTTCAAAAGGATTTCAGTTAAACTAATAAAGTCTGTACCCCCTGAAGTAGTTGTGTTATCTACAGAGCCTGCTTTGATTCCACATTAGTTGCAGAATAAATTCCAGAATGACATAACTACACCTTTAATTTGTCATTAATGAATAATTCACTAATTGTGAATTCATTGTCCAACATTAAACCGCAACCTTTTTGGCTCAAGTGGCTCCTAAATGTAAGAATCTAAATTAAAAATCTCCAAATTACCATTACTATTTAATAACCAGTGTAGCCTAAGGAAAAATCCATCCATCCATCCATCTTCCTCCGCTTTATCCGGGGCCGGGTCGCGGGGGCAGCAGTCCGAGCAGAGTACTCCAGACTTCCCTCTCCCCGCACACCTCCTCCAGTTCCTCTGGGGGAACCCCAAGGCGTTCCCAGGCCAGCCGGGAGACATAGTCTCTCCAACGTGTCCTGGGTCTGCCCCGAGGCCTCCTCCCAGTGGGACAAGCCCGGAACACCTCCCCAGGGAGGCGTCCAGGAGGCATCCGGAACAGATGCCCGAGCCACCTCAACTGGCTCCTCTCGATGCGGAGGAGCAGCGGCTCTACTCCGAGCTCCTCCCGGGTGACTGAGCTCCTCACCCTATCCCTAAGGGTGCGCCCAGCCACTCTGCGGAGGAAACTCATTTCTGCCGCTTGTATCCGCGATCTCATTCTTTCGGTCATGATCCAGAGTTCATGACCATAGGTGAGGGTAGGAACGTAGATCGACCGGTAAATTGAGAGCTTCGCCTTACGACTCAGCTCCCTCTTCACCACAACAGACCGGTACAATGACCGCATTACTGCGGACGCCGCACCGATCCGCCTGTCAACCTGCCGCTCCATTTTTCCCTCACTCGTGAACGAGACCCCGAGATACTTAAACTCCTCCACTTGAGGGAGCAACTCCCCCCTAACCCGGAGGGAGCAATCCACCTTTTTCCGACTGAGAACCATGGCCTCGGATTTGGAGGTGCTGATTCTCATCCCCGCCGCTTCGCACTCGGCTGCAAACCTCCCCAGTGCACGCTGCAAGTCTTGATTCGATGAAGCCAACAGGACCACATCGTCCGCAAAAAGCAGAGACGAGATCTCGCGGCCACCAAAGCAGACACCCTCCGTTCCCTGACTGCACCTAGAAATTCTGTCCATAAAGATAATGAACAGAATCGGTGACAAAGGGCAGCCCTGGCGGAGTCCAACATGCACCGGGAAAAGGTCTGACTTACTGCCGGCAATGCGAACCAAGCTCCTGCTCCGGTCATACAGGGAACGAACAGCCCGTAGCAACGAGCCCCGAACCCCATAATCCCGAAGTACCCCCCACAGGATGCCACGAGGGACACGGTCGAATGCCTTCTCCAGGTCCACAAAACACATATGGACTGGTTGGGCAAACTCCCACGAACCCTCCAGCACCCTAGTGAGGGTATAGAGCTGGTCCAGTGTTCCACGGCCAGGGCGAAAACCGCATTGCTCCTCCTGGATCCGAGGTTCGACTATCGGTCGGATTCTCCTTTCCAGTACCCTGGCATAGACTTTCCCAGGGAGGCTAAGGAGTGTGATCCCCGCCTAAGGAAAGCGTCAGCAAGGCGTCCGTTTACCCCGCCCGGTATGGGGTCACCGGGGCCCCACCCTGGAGCCAGGCCTGGGGGGGGGGCTCGCATGCGAGCGCCTGGTGGCCAGGTCTATGCCCACGGGGCCTGGCCGGGCTCAGCCCGAAGCCATAACGTGGAGCCGCTCTTCGGTGGGCTCACCACCTGCCGGAGAAACCGTAAGGGGCCGGTGCATTGTGAGTTGGGCGGTGGTCGGGGCCGAGTGCCCGGCCGACCCAAACCTCGGGCGCCAACTCTGGTTTTTGGGACTTGGAATGTCACCTCACTGGCGGGGAAGGAGCCTGAGCTGGTGCGGGAAGTTGAGAGATACCGTCTAGATATAGTCGGGCTCACTTCCACTCACAGCTTGGGTTCTGGAACCACTCTACTCGATCGAGGGTGGACTCTCCACTATTCTGGCGTTGCCCAAGGTGAGAGGCGGCGGGCTGGTGTGGGCTTATTAATAGCCCCCCAGTTCAGCCGCCATGTGTTGGAGTCTACCCCGGTGAATGAGAGGGTCATCTCCCTACGCCTTCGGGTCAGGGAACGGTCTCTCACTGTCGTTTGTGCTTATGCGCCTAGCGGCAGTGTAGAGTACCCGGCCTTTTTAGAGTCCTTGGGGGGCGTGCTGGAAAGCGCTCCCACTGGGGACTCTGTCGTTCTACTGGGGGACTTTAACGCCCACGTGGGCAGCGACAGTGATACCTGGAGGGGCGTGATTGGGAGGAACGGCCTTCCTGATCTGAACCCGAGTGGTGAGTTGTTATTGGATTTCTGTGCTAGTCGCGGTTTATCCATAACGAACACCATGTTCATGCATAAGGGTGTCCACCAGTGCACTTGGCACCAGGACACCCTAGGTCGGAGGTCGATGATCGACTTTGTAGTCGTTTCTTCTGACCTTCGGCCATATGTTTTGGACACTCGGGTGAAGAGAGGGGCTGAGCTGTCAACTGATCACCACCTGGTGGTGAGTTGGATTCGATGGCGGGGGAAAAAGCTGGACAGACCTGGCAGGCCCAAACGCATAGTGAGGGTCTGTTGGGAACGTTTGGCGGAGGCCCCTGTCAGAGAGGTCTTCAACTCCCACCTCCGACAGAGCTTCAACCAGGTCCCGAGGGAGGTGGGGGACATTGAGTCCGAATGGACTATGTTCCGCTCCTCCATTGTCGGTGCGGCGGTTCGGAGCTGCGGCCGTAAGGTCTCCGGCGCCTGTCGCGGCGGCAATCCCCGAACACGGTGGTGGACACCGGAAGTAAGGGATGCCGTCAAGCTGAAGAAGGAGTTCTATCGGGCCTGGTTGGCTCATGGGACTCCTGAAACAGCTGACAGGTACCGACGGGCCAAACGGAGCGCGGCTCTGGCAGTCGCCGCGGCAAAAACTCGGGCTTGGGAGGAGTTCGGTGAGGCCATGGAGGAAGACTTTCGGTCGGCCTCAAAGAGATTCTGGCAAACCGTCCGGCGACTCAGAGGGGGGAAGCGGTGTTCCACGAACACTGTTTACAGTGGAAGTGGTGCGCTGCTGACCTCAGCTGAGGATGTTCTCGGGCGGTGGAAGGAGTACTTTGAGGATCTCCTCAATCCCTCCGACACGCCTTCCGTAGAGGAAGCTGAGGCTGGGGACTCGGAGGGGGACTCGTCCATTACCCTGGCTGAAGTTGCTGAGGTAGTCAAAAAACTCCTCGGTGGCAAGGCTCCGGGGGTGGATGAGATCCGCCCCGAGTTTCTCAAGTCTCTGGATGTTGTGGGGCTGTCTTGGCTGACACGCCTCTGCAGCATCGCGTGGAGTTCGGGAACGGTGCCTCTGGACTGGCCTAAGGAAAAATGATTATCAAATTTGATTCACATTACAGAGATTTGTTAGGCAATGTGAAAAACAAGAACATGACATTCTGACAAAGTCTGTGTGCTCTCCAGAATGTCAGCAGTTATTAATGTCTTCTGCTCTGTGGAAATGATAAGTGATGACTGGAATACAGTTTTGATTTCATTCATTTCTACAGGAAGAGAGTTGGTCTCTTGTGCAGTGCCTGGAAATAATACCATATCATCTCATATCATATATTGTATATAACAGAAAACAAGTGTGATGGTAAGTCAAAACTTGCAAGAAATAAGTAATTACATGTCATACGGTCATGAATATTCTAAAGTGTCAAATACAGATGTCAAATGTCAGATTAATAAAAATTACTTTTTTTTCTAAACATTTACAATTTTCTTCTGCATCATAATACAACCATTAATTATTAAAATTAAAATAGTGTAATATTAATAGAAAGCGGGGTGCAGTGGGTTTTGCTGAGGCCCGTTGTGTGGCGGGTCTGGGATTCGAGTCCTGCTTGAGGTGCCTTGCGGTGAACTTGTGTCTCATCCTGGGTGTGTCCCCTCTCCCACTAGCCTTGCACCCTGTATTGCCAAGTTAGGCTCCGGTTTGCCGCGACCCCTCTCGGGACAAGTGGTTTTAGACATTGTGTGTGTGTAATGGGAAAGTGTTATTATTTTTTCTTCTTTAATCGGTGTTGTGGATATCAGAGGTATATAGACCTAGTGACATTGGAACAATGCACGCATTCGTGTTGCGTAGCTGTGTGGATTGATAGATACAATCGGTTGTGTATCTGTGTCGTGGTGCGTGGCACTCTAATTTTATTTGTTTGTTAAATAGTATTTAGTGGTTTGTCATGGCGCACGCTCTCCAGACATTTCTGTGTTGTGTAGCGGGGAGTGGGCGTGACTCAGTGGTTCGATTAATCACATCTGTTTGGTTGTTTGTTTTGGTCGCTATGGTTGGAGTAGTTTCTGTTTCAATTAGAAATCTCAGCTGATGGGCATTAGCCCCTTTTAAATAGCGGCTGGTGACCTGTAGCAACAGCAGCTGTGACAGCCTCCTGGTGCAAAGACTCGGGAGTTTACCTGTGGGAGTCCACCGAGGAAGGCCACCGGTACAGTTGTCCGCAAGGGCTCATGCGTCCAACATGTCGACCATCAAAGCCTTTTACGATACGCAAGCTGCGTGACCTCGCTATCGCCAGAGACCTGGGTGCTCTCGCTGCTACAGTAACCTGGTCTATCCTCACCTGTCAAACCCTCCATCTTGCTTTACTTTCTCCATGAGACTCTGGAACTGCCAGTCTGCGATGAGAAAGGCTGACTTCATACCAGCCTATACCTCCCATCTCTCACTGGACCTCCTGGCCCTAACTGAAACCTGGATCACCCCAGACAACTCAGCCACACCTGCAGCATTCTCCACTAACTACTCCTTCTCTCACACCTCTCGTTCCTCCGGCAGAGGTGGAGGCACAGGCCTGCTCATCTCTCCCCGGTGGGAGTACTCTATTTCTCCTCTTCACCTGCATGATCTGATCTCATTTGAATGGCATGCTGTCTTTATCACTGCCCCAATCACTCTTGTTGTGGTTGTTCTTTATGGCTCTCTTGGCCTTCTCAGCTGCTTCTTGGATGACCTCGACATCTTGTTGAGCTCTCTGCCAGGGGACAACGCTCCGCTGATTCTCCTGGGTGACTTCAACCTGTATGTCAATGTCATTCATGCAAGCGGCCTTCTGTTGCTCCTACAATCTTTTGATCTCTCCCTGTCCCAATCCCCTGCTACTCACAAAGCGAGCAAGTGTCTTGACCTTGTATTTTCCTGCAACTGTGGCTGTCCTGTCCTCTCTGTCACTCCGTTACATGTCTCTGACCACGTCTTCATTTCTTTTCAACCTCGCCTCTCCACTAACTCCTTGCCTCTTTCTGCACCTGTTGTCACCTTTCACTGCAACTTAAAATCTCCTTCACCTTCCTGCTTTGCCTCTGCTACTCTGTCCGCTCTCCCCTCTGCTGCATAATTCTCGGATCTATCTACAGATGATGCCACTAACAGATGATGCTTCTCTGCCCTATCTTCCTTCCTTGACTCTCTCTGTCCTCTGTTTTCTAGACCAGCACACCCCTTTGCTACTCCATGGCTCTCTGATACGTTACGTGCTTACAAGACCAAACTGTGGGCTGCAGAGCAAAAACTCCATCGGACCCAGATGCCTAGCAGTCACTCTTAGCTGCTTTTCAATCTGCTGTCTATTCAGCTAAAACCTCCTTCTTTCACAACAAAATACAGTCTGCATCTAAAAAAAACACACAGACTCTTTGCTACCTTCTCATCCCTTCTGTGTCCCCCGCCACCTCCTCCTCCCTCTTCTCTCACTGCTGACGACTTTGCTTTGTTTTTCAGAGAGAAAGTCAAAGCAATCACTGACAAGTTCTCAGCATCAACCTGCCCAGTTAGTGCTGGATCTCCCCGAGAAGCTATCCTCTCCAAATTCAAGCCTCTCTCCGAATCTGAAATCTCTGACCTCCTGATATTGCGCAGAGCCACCACCTGCTTGCTTGATCCAATCCCATCGTCACTCCTACAGAACATTTCCCTGCAACTCTCCACCTTCATCTCTAAGATCATCACCTCCTCGCTCTCTTCTGGCTGTTTCCCAGCTGCCTTCAAAACTGTTCTAATTTCACCTCTGTTAAAAAAAATCCTCCCTGGATCCCAATCTGGTTGAAAATTATATACCAGTCTCTCTCCTCCCCTTCCTCTCTAAAACCCTAGAGCGGGCAGCCTGTGATCAACTCACAACTAAATCTGCCCAACTACTTGTCCAGGCCATGGTGACATCCCATCTGGACTACTGCAACTCTCTCCTGTGTGGCCTTCCTGCTACTGCCATCAAACAGAATGCAGCTTATACAGAATGATGCTGCACAAGTTGTGTTTGATTTGCCAAAGCGTTCCCACATATCTCCTCTACTCAATTCTCTGCACTGGCTTCTTATAGCTGCCCGGATAAAATTCAAAACCCTGGTTATTGTCTACAAATGCATCAGTAGAACTGCTCCCAGCTATTTACAGGACTTGATCAACTGCGACACCCCAGCCAGACCCCTTCCCTCGTCTACTTCTGCTCGCTTGGTGGTCCCGCGCATGAAAGGTAAAGCTCGGAGGATCTCAATTCTGGCTCCGTTGTGGTAGAATGACCTTCCCCTCTCACTCAGAACTGCGGAACTCTGTCTACATTCAAGAAGGCTCTGAAAACTCACCTTTTCCGGACCCACTTCGCCCAAGATCTCTCCAGTTCATGTATGGTGTAAAAGTTCATGTACCGTAACTTCATGAGAATTCCCAGATATAGCCTTTAATCAGCCACTACTCTGGAATTGTATTTGCTTGTTTGTGTATCTTATGTTTTAAAAAAAAAGAAAATTGGTAGGAGAGTATCAGGATTTGTCTATATGCATCTACTTGAACGATGAACCTCAGTGCAGCAAGTGCTAGGTAACAAATTAGGTTTACTTGAGACTTCCGTGTCTGCAGCTATGTCACTCTCTTTTACTGTAATGCATAAATTGTACTTTTGCTGAGATGTACACCGCTTTGGACAAAAGCATCTGCTAAATGAATAAATGTAAATGTAGAAATGCACTAATACAAAATTTTTGTCAATGGTGAACCATATACTCTTAATTCACATTCAGTATATTAACTAGTGAAAGAATTATTTATTTTTAACATCCCCTGTTGTGACAAAGTGCTCTAGGAAGCTGGAATGTCAAGGGAACTTTAGAGAAAAGAATATTTTTATACTCCAGAATGGAAAGTCATGTAATTTGGGTCATGTGCTGCATGTAGATGTTGTTTGAACTCATTGCCATTAATTTGATTCTCAACTCAAAGTACTGTCCTTGAACAGGGCTACAGATTCTGTTTTATATAGAAATAAATGTGAATACAAACAACCTCAGTCATTAACCTTGCATGGTTTATGACTTAAGATGATATGCTTTAAGTTATTTGATAGCATTTGGTTCTTTTGGACGCTTTCTGCAAAATCTCTGTCACATACTGTATTGTCCGAATCAGTCCCCTTTACTAACTGTGTGAAAACATGTTTTTTTTTTTTTTTACTCTGGAGCTCTTCTAATAAGGTTATACACCCTTCCCAGATGGCATTTCTTTTTTCTACTTCATTTTCCCTGGACTTGACATAGGCAGGCTGTGCAGTAATACTAACAACTCTGACCTATAGTAATTCTGAAAAAAACCAACAGAGGTGTTGTCAAGACTCACACATTTGCTGTTTTATCCATGTTCATAAACAAAGAATTAACTTAGAAAGTAGTTGAAAGGCCTGGCACTTCTATACATACAGAAAGACTGACAGCCATGTTCCTCTGAAAGGTTTCTAAATCAGGGAGATTTTTAATCTGAAATTTCTATACTTAATATTGTAGATATTATAGATTAATATTAAGATGTTTCTAACTGGTGTAATGAACTTATGAGATGGGGGGGGGGGGGGGGGGGAAAGTGTTACATAAAAATTATTTTTCCTACATTCACCAATCCACTTGCAGGATATTAATATGACTGCAATGAACAGAAAAAACACTCCACAGTGAACTAGAAAATTAGAACTTTTGAATCTCTTTTGAAGATCCTTTATGTCTTGAAAGTAAGCATGGCTATTTTTCTTTTTTATTAGAATTCATTTTATGCAGTAAAAGAACCAACTGATAGTTATACCTCTGGTATTACAACAATCCATCCATCCATCCATCTTCTGTCCCGCTTGTCGTAAAAGGGTCGCGGTAGCAGCAGGGAGAGCAGAAAGGCCCAGCCATCCCTGTCCCCCACAACTTCCTCCAGCTCAACCTGGGGGATCCCCAGCCATTCCCAGGCCAACTGTGAGATATAATCCCTCTAGCGGGTCCTGGGCCGACCTCGGGGCCTCGTCCCAGTTGGCTCTGCCTGGTATACCTCCAAAGGGAGGCGCCCAGGGGTATCCTTATCAGATGCCCGAACCACCTCGACTGTCTCCTCTCAATGTGAGTAGTGGCTATACTCTGAGCTCCTCCCGGATGTCCGAACTCCTCACTCTGTCATGGAGAGTGAGTCCCATCACCCTGGGGAGAAAACTCATTTCAGCCGCTTCTATCCGCAATCTTATTCTTTCGGTCAACACCCAGAGTTGATGACCATAGGTGAGGGTAGGGACGTAGATTGACCGGTAAATGGAGAGCTTCACCTTATGGCTCAGCTCTCCATTCACCACTACAGTCCGGTACAGCGACCGCATTACTACTGCCGCTGCTCCCCAATCTGTGGCCGATCTCACGCTCCCTTCTTCCCTCACTCGTGAACAAGACCCCAAGATACTTGAACTCCTCCACCTGAGGCAAAAACTCTCCCCTTATCTGGAGGGGGCATACCATCCTTTTCCGTGACAGAACCATGGAATCAGATTTTGAGGTGCTGATCCTCATCCCCACCACTTCATACTCAGCTGCAAACCGTTCCAGTGCGTGCTGGAGGCAGCCATGTGATGGTGCCAGAAGGTCAACATCATCTGCAAAAAGCAGCGACGTCACCTTTCGACTCCCACACAGAATGCCCTCCTGACCTCGACTGTGCCTTGATATCCTCTCCATGAAAACCACAAACGGGAGTGGAGACAAGGCACAACCTTGGCAGAGTCCAACACCCACACTGAACAGGCCTGACTTAATGCCGAGTATGCGGACACGGTTTTCGCTCCGTATGTACAAGGACCGAATGGCCCGCAGTAGTGGCCCTGGTATCCCATACTCCCGAAACACCTCCCACAGAATTTCCCAGGGAACACGGTTATAGGCCCTCTCCAAGTTCACAAAACACATGTAGACTGGATTAGCAAATTCCCATGCCCCTTCAATGATCTGTGAGAGAGTAAAAAGCTGGTCCACTGCTCCACAGCCAGGGCAGAATCCGCATTGTTCCTCTTCAATCTGAGGTTCAACTGTTGGCCGGAGCCTCCTCTCCAGCACCCTGGCATAGACTTTCCCAGGGAGGCTAAGAACTGTAATGGCCTGATAGCACATACTCTCCGGTCCCCTTTCTTAAAGATAGGGACCACCACCCAAGTTTGCAAATCCAAAGGCACTGTCCCCGAGGTCCATGCAACATTGCAGAGGCGTGTCAACCATGACAGCCCCGCAACATCCAGGGCCTTAAGCATTTCCGGGCGGATCTCATCCACCCCCGGTGCTTTGCCACTGTGGAGCTTACCAACTATCTCAGTGACTTCCACCAAAGAAATGGACTCTGACAGCCCGAAAGCCTCAGGCCCTGACTCCTGTAAGGGAGGCATATCACTCGGGTTTAAGAGTTCTTCAAAGTGCTCCTTCCACCTCCCGACAATGTCCTAATCAGAGGTCAGAGTTTCTCCACTCCTGCTAAACACAGCCTGAGCGAAACTCCTCTGACCCCTTCTGAGCTGCCGGATGGTTCTCCAGAACCTCTATGAAGCCAACCGATAGTCATTTTCTATGGCCTCTCCAAACTCCTCCCATGCCCGGGACTTTGTTTCTGCAACCGCAGCCGCTGCTGCCTTTTTCGCCTGCCGGTACCTGTCTGCTGAGTCAGAAGTCCCCAGAGCCAACCAGGCCCCAAAGGCCTCCTTCTTCAGCTTGACGGCTTCCCTCACCACCGGTGTCCACCAGCGGGATCTCGGGTTGCCGCCCTGGCTGGCACCAACAAGCTTTTGGCCACAGCTGTGCCTGGCTGCTTCCACAATGGAGGTTTTGAACAGGGTCCATTCAGACTCCATGTCCCCTACCTCCTCTGGGACGTGGGAGAAGCTCTCCCGGAGGTATGAGTTAAAATCATTCCGGACAAGGTCCTCCGACAGTCGTTCCCAGCACACCCTCATTAAACATCTGGGCCTACCGGGTCTGTCCATCAGTTTTCCCCGCCATCTGATCCAACTCACCACCAGATGGTGATCAGTTGACAGCTCAGCACATCTCTTCACCTGAGTGTCCAGAACATGTGGCCTCAGGTCAGAAGAAACGACTACAAAGTCGATCATTGACCTTTGGCCCAAGGAGCTCTGGTACCAAGTACACTTATGAGCAAACTTGTGTTTGAACATGGTGTTTGTTATGGACAAACCATGACTAGCACAGAAGTCCAATAACATTTCACCATTCAGGTTCAGATCGAGCAGGCCGTTCTTCCCAATCACCCCCCCGCCAGGTTTCCCAGTCATTGCCAATGTGAGCATTGAAGTCCCGCAGCAGGACTATGGAGTCTGTAAGTGGGGCCCTGTCCAGAACCCCTCCCACCTTCTCCAAGAAGGCCGAATACTTTGAACTGCTGTTTGGTACATAAGCACACACAACAGTCAAAGTTTTCCTCTCTGCGACCCGAAGTCGCATTGAGGCAACCCTCTCATCCACCGGGGCAAACTCCAACTGTACGGCAGCCAGCCGGGGGCTTGTGAGTATCCCCACACCCACCCGGCGCCTCTCACCTCGTGCAACTCCTGAGTAAGAGAGGGACCACCCCTTATTGAGGAGTTTGGTTCCAGAGCCAACACTGTGAGTGGAGGTGAGCCCAACTATATCTAGTTGGTATTTCTCAACCTCCCACACCAGTTCCGGCTCCTTCCCCCAAAGTGAGGTGACATTCCATGTACCAAGAGCCAGTTCTCGTCATGAGGGGCCATGACGCCATGTGCCACCCTGCCCCCTCCCGCCACCAGGTATACATAGCACGGGCCCCCATGCTGGACCTTGCAGGTGGTGGGCCCACATGGACCCCCCACGATGCCTTTTTGGGCTGAGCCCGGCCGGGCTACGTGGGCTGCCTGGCCACCAGGTGCTTGCCTAAGAACACTACCCCCAGGCCTGGCTCCAGGGGTAGGTCCCAGTGACCCTATTTCGGGCAGGGTAAACGTTCTCTTGTTTACTTTTCTCATGGAGGTTTGTGGAACGTGTTATTCTGGATCTTCACTCCAGACCTGTTCGCCATGGCAGACCCTACCATGAGCGTAATGCTCCCGACGACATAGCTCTGGAGATCCCTAGATCACGCAAGCCCTTCCGCCACGCCAAGGCCCCGATCCAGGAAGGATTACAACCATTATGGTAGCAATTTCAGGTAAAATCACTGAGCTCTAATTTTAATTTCTTGTTCCTACACCACTAGGTGAAAATCTTTAGATTTTAGCCTCTAAATGTTAGAACAGAGCCATCTTCATTGGCACAAAGAATATCAGGAGAAATGTCAATTCTTCCACTTTCCGTATCATAAATATAATCCTGGATACAGAATTGATCACTTAGGTCTCCAGTAGTGGTTTTTATGGTGCTAAGTTTACACAAAAATGTAAACGTGATGAGAAATAAAACGTACAGGAAGGTTAGTGGTTTTGTGTTCCTGGAGGTGTTTGTTTTTACTACATAATGCAACACTTAACTGAAATAGCAGTTATTTCATGTACAGTTATTTAAAAGGTTTCATGTTTCAAGTGGAAAAAGAATAGATTAAACCATGGTCTCATGACTCATGTACAACATATTTAAAAGGGTGATTAATTTAGGAGATTTTCCATATGAAAATAAATACTTTTGTGTGTGTGTGTGTTTGTGTGTGTGTGTGTGTGTGTGTGTGTATTTTCTTCTGATTCAGATTCAGATATAAATGGGTTTATTTATTTATTTATTTATTTCATTTGTTGTTATATGTACTAGCAGGGGATGTGTCCACAAGAAACGTGAACATGAAACTCATTACGATAAAACTAAAATAAGGAGCTGACTGTGGTGGCTCAAAAGGAGAGAGAAATGTACAAACACAAAAGGCTTAAACAAGTACTACATAGCTTTTGCTGTTTGCTGCATTTCCAAAAATATATTTCCGCTTGGGGGGCGCAGTGGCGCAGTGGGTTGGACCACAGTCCTGCTTTCCGGTGGGTCTGGGGTTCGAGTCCCGCTTGGGGTGCCTTGCGACGGACTGGCGTCCCGTCCTGGGTGTGTCCCCTCCCCCTCTGGCCTTACGCCCTGTGTTGCCGGGTAGGCTCCGGTTCCCCCGTGACCCCGTATGGGACAAGCGGTTCTGAAAATGTGTGTGTGTGTGTGTATTTCTGCTTGGTATTTGTGTCTATCATCAATTTTTAATCCTATAATAGAGAGATGCCCTTAATTTTAACCTTACCAATACTTGAATAATTTTAGGTTTTAACTCTGGTTGTTTAGATTACTGAGAAGATGGTTTTAATGTCATGGACATTTGTCCTCCTTTCCTAGCAACCACTCCCACCATGTCACTTGGTCTGAGCAGGGCTGTGTGGCCGAAGTTGACTTGTGGTGAGGTGATGCGTTGGGCTGTCACAGTGAACATGCACCTTGTCCTTGGCTTAAAGGTACTGCCCTCTCTTGACAGCCCGCATAAAAGCTGCCGCACACAATCCACCGGTATAACTGTTATGTGACAGCCATGCTAGAGAGGGAAAGTAACAGATTTACAAGAGAAGGTGTAAAGCATCCTTTCGGAAATTTAGGGGATAAATTTGAGGTAATTAGTATTTGCTCCAGCACTCTGACCTTTAGGTAGCCCTAAGGGAAACCAGGAACAATTAAAGCATGTTTGCGAAGATATTATGTTCAAGAGTGTTTCTTAAATTCAATTAGGGTCCATTTTGGCAGTGACGATTTTCAGGAATTCCACACCAGTTCCAGGTTATGTAAGGGTTTCTACTATGAGTTAAAGTGTATTCCAGCCAGTGTGGCTAAATGAGAACCTGTCTCTTTATTAACATTTTACTACTTGCTACCCCAGTAAATTACACTGACACATCTGGTGCTAGTGCTCATATTGCTGTTATATAAAAGGAAAAAATCAGTTTACAGTCTTTTATTGACTATGGGCAAAGCTCCACAAGTTATCTCTTTGGTTGTTGTTAGCTGAGAATTCTAGTTTTGGAGCAATTCTGAATCTTCTGTGAATTCATGGAACACTGTCTAGATTAATAAAACTAAAACTTTCTCACTGCAGCTGCTTAAAATTTCCCACTGACCAGAGGGACCCCAACTCACTGCCTACTTTGAGAATCACCCTAGGGTCTCCACTGAAACAAAACAAGACACAGTCAAAGAATAAATGTGACAGGTCTTCTGGAACTCCTGCCTAGTGTGTGCCAGAAAAGAGTGCTGTAAATATCAGATGGAAATTAATTAGGGTCTTTTACTGGGGGTGTACTCTGTGTATTTACTTGTAGCAGGAATCTTTGAGTACTAGATCCACATGGGCTGTATGTGTTTGGGTGGGTGCAAGTGGTTCTATTTTGCCTCAGTAGGATACATTCCGAAGTGATAGGTGGGTTAATGGTCAGAACTGCTGCCTTTAAATTAAGTCCTTACATGTTTAAACCTAACCTTTTACTGTTGCACCCTTGATGCAAGTTCTTACCCTGAATTTCTCCAGTAAACATTACCCAGCTGTATAACACTTCCTTCTGTTCAGGTAAGGAAATCTTGGTATTGTTGTCTGAGATGTATGCCACTTTGGAGAAAAACATCTGCTTCCAGGACGGCATCCAGAAGCATAGTGATTAGAACAGCAGTCTTTAGACCACAGGTTCAAAACCTCGCTGCAGTACCCTTGAGTAAGGTACTTTACCCTGAATTACTCCAGTAAAATTACCCCACTGTAAAAAGGGATAAGTATTTGTAGGAAGCTTAACATTGTAAGTCACTTTGGAGAAAAGCATCAGCTAAATGAAAAAACCGGGTAAATCACTGTAAGCATTTCTTGAGGAAAATGAGTAAATCTCCTCTGTAATAGGGATTGTTTTTGCCATTCCTTTCATAGGGATCTTCTGCCTCTGGTCCTGCAAATTCTCTTAATTTTCCCTTACGGTCCCAGGTGTGGAAATAAGTTGCCAATTAAAACTGGACACATAGAACCCACCATTCACAGTCACATCTGCAGTTGTGGCAAAGACTTTTGAGAAAACAAACCCACAGAAATCAGCCAGCCTAAACAACATCCCTGGATGGGTACTTAGAACCTGCTCATTGGTGCTAGCTGATGTTTTTACGGATATATTCGATTTGTCCCTTGCACAAGCTGCAATTCCCACCTGCTTAAAGAGGACCACTATCCTGCCGCTGCCAGAAAACAACAAAGCATCCTGCCTCAGTGACTACCGACCCGTTGCACTGACTCCAATAGTAATGAAGTACTTTGAGAGAAGGGGGTGCAGTGGTGCAGTGGGTTGGACCACAGTCCTGCTCTCCGGTGGATCTGGGGTTCAAGTCCTGCTTGGGGTGCCTTGCGACGGACTGGTGTCCTGTCCTGGGTGTGTCCCCTCCCCCTCTGGCCTTGCGCCCTGTGTTGTCGGGTTAGGCTCCAGTTCCCCGTGACCCCATATGGGACAAGCAGTTCCGAAAATGTGTGTGTGCTTCGAGAGAATCGTCGTGAGGTACATCCAGACTATCGCTCTGGACCCTCTACATTTAGCATACAGATGGAACAAATCTACAGAGGACGCCATTAGCACAACTATACACACTGCCCTCACCCACCTGGAGAACAAGGACAGCTATCTTCGAATGCTGTTTATTGATTATAGCTCAGCATTGAACACAGTGATACCTTTGAAGCTCACCAACAAGCTTCACAATCTTGGTGTGCCACCCACCCTCTGCAACTGGGTTCTGGACTTTCGAACGGGCAGACCTCAGCCCATTAGAATTGGGAACCACATATCCAGGTCAATAACCATAAACACAGGAACTCCGCAGGGCTGCGTGCTGAGCCCCATGCTCTACGCGCTCTTCACCCATGATTGTGTGGTCTCCCAGAACAACACCAGCATCATCAAATTTGCTGATGACACGACAGTCATTGTACTGATAACGGAAGGTGATGAGTCTGTGTACAGGAGGGAAGTGGCTGACCTGGTGAAGCGGTGCCATGACAACAATCTCTCCCTCAATGTCAACAAAACAAAGGAGTTGATAGGCGATCCACGGAGAAAGAGGGAGCAACACTCATCACTGCATATTGGTGAGACAATGGTGGAGAGAGTGAACAACTTCAGATTCCTGGATGTTCACATTACTGAAGATCTCACCTGGTCTCACAACACTACACATCTGGTCAAGAAATCACGTCAGCGTCTGCACTTCTTGAGAAGGCTGAGGAAATTTCGCATGCCAAGCTGAATCTTCAGAAGCGTCTATAGGTGTGCAGCTCTCTCACAGTGTGGTTTGGAAGCTGCACAGTACAGGATCGTAAGGCGCTACAGCGAGTGGTGAAAGCTGCTCAAACCATCTCTGGAATATCCTTACCAACGCTGGAGAGCCTATACCAGGCCAGAACCATCAGGACAGCCATTAACATCATCAAGGACAATAGTCATCCCCAGCACAACCTTTTTACACCCTTACCATCAGGCAGACGCTACAGGAGTGTTAAAACCAGAACTTCAAGGCTGAAAAACAGTTTTTCCTCACAGGCCACCCATCCACTGCCTCTCTACCCATCACAGCAGACACAGATTACCCTCTGACCTTGAGAGGTGTCAACTACCCCATTCTTCCTACACACACATACACAGCCACAACGCCAATAACATCAGAGACTACCTCCGCATACCTTGCGCACACAAATACACAACCCCTTTCAACTGCGAATAGACCTAATTTACCTCTGCATGACTTTGCACATGTACGTCTTCCATGTTTACATTGCGCACTGCACACTTTATATATGCATATAACTTCGTTTCTTGGATTTTTGCACTAAAAGTAGCTTTCAGTGGGGGGCATGGTGGTGCAATGGGTTGGACCAGGTCCTGCTCTCCAGGGGGTCTGGGGTTCAAGTCTCGCTTGGGGTGCCTTGCAGCAAACGGGTGCCCTGTCCTTGGTGTGTCCCCTCCCCCTCCAGCCTTATGCCCTGTGTTGCTGGGTTAGGCTCCGGGTCCCCGTGACCCCCAAATGGGACAAGTGGTTCAGATGGGGTGTGTGTGTGAGATGTAGTAAATTTGTGATTTATGCCTTGTGTTTTTCTTTCCGTATGTCCTTACAATTTATGTCATAGGCTGCTGAGAGGATTCACAGAGTAAGAATTTTATTGTATAGTGTAACAAACAGTTTACTGTACACATGACAATAAACTCTTGAATCTTGAATCTTGGATTTATTGGGCCTCGAAAGCACAGTTCTGGCGAAAGGAAAAGCACAGTTCTTGACTCTGTACAGGTGATTTATTGGACTTTTCCTGTGTAGCGATTACATCCCGGAGGGCAGGCAAGTGAAAAGTTACTCAGTCTCTGGGCTTTAAGCCTCTTTTCTTCAATCATCTCCAGGGAGGAGGTCTTCACCTGGGCGATCAGGGTTGTCCGGGAGTTCAGCACCTGTCCCAGTACAGATGCAGCCACATCAGTGGAGGAGGTCATATGTGTTGGTTGAATCCTGCATGAATAATAGCAGAGATCTCACACACACACACACACACGCATGCACACGCACTTTCGGAACCGCTAGTCCCATACAGGGTCGCGGGGAACTGGAGCCTACCCGGTAACACAGGGCGTATGGCCAGAAGGGGAGGGGACACACCCAGGACGGTATGCCAGTCCGTCGCAAGGCAACCCAAGCGGGACTCGAACCCCAGACCCACCGGAGAGCAGGACCCAGTCCAACCCACTGCACCACTGCACTCCCCCCTAGCAGAGATTATTGACTGGCAAATCATTAAACATAACATTCAGTTACAGCTGAAATCAGAGAAAATAACAGAAAAAAATTTTAAATTCACCAAATTAGAACATGAGACAGTTATTCAATGCCTATATATGAAAGCTGCTGTTACAAAGTATTTTTGCAGAGGAAGTGCTTTGAAATTATATTTAATAGGAAGAATTGTCAATATTCTGAACCATGTATTCAAATCATAGAGGTATTTCCAGCCTTGCAGTTTGCACTGTTGATTTAGAGGTTAGGTCTATTAGAGCACAAATGGCAAAAGGCACATTTCTCTGCTGATGTGTAACGCTTTCTATAAATCATTTCCAAGGAGATGAGGCGTTTACCTCCATGCCTTTAACTGCTTCCACTGTTCACAGAAATTGGCTGTTAGTCACGGCTGAGCGCACACATCCAGCGTCACACAGCCTGGCAATGACAGTGGCACCCCCCTCCCTGGCACATTTGCACACTTAAGCACCAGAACACCCACATCAACCTTTACAGTCCAGTTGACCAATCAGAGGCCTTCCTCAAGAAACTGAAATCTGTAAATAATAAGTATATCAATATAATTTTTATAGTTTGCTCATTTTTAGGAAAAAAGGAAAAAAATGTTTTCACTTGTTATCCTCTATTAAGTGCGTTGGAAGTAGACTAAGACTAAACAAAATGTTCAGGTGACAAACTATAATTGATCCATCAATTTTCAGTAACTTACTATCCTTAGGGGGGTGCAGTGGCGCAGTGGGTTGGACCACAATCCTGCTCTCTGGTGGGTCTGGGGTTTGAGTCCTGCTTGGGGTGCCTTGCGATGGACTGGCATCCCGTCCTCAGTGTGTCCCCTCCCCCTCTGGCCTTACACCCTGTGTTACTGGGTAGGCTCCGGTTCCCCGTGACCCCATATGGGACAAGCGGTTCTGAGAATGTGTGTGTGTGTGTGTGTATGTGTATGTGTATGTGTGTGTGTGTGTGTGTGTGTGTGTGTGTGTGTGTGTGTGTGTGTGTGTGTGTGTGTACACACTATCCTTAGGAGGGTGAAGTAATCTGGAGCCTATTCCAGAATCCTAAGGTGCAAGGCTGACTGGGGTCAACCTTGGATAAGGTGCCACTCTGTCACAGTTTAACCATGCACACCCTCACCTGTTAACACAATATGGGCAATTTAGAGTCACCAATATACCTGAACTGTATGTCTTTGGACTGTGGGAGGAAACGGAAGCACTTGGTGGAAACCCACACAGACACATGCAGAACATGAAAAATCCATACTGACTGAGCAACCCATGCTCTCTTGCACCACCCAGCCACTGTGATACCCCACAGATTATAATACTAATATTAATTAAACTACTATAAGAATGATACTAACAGAACCTTTTGATGGGTGAAGATCGGGAGCCAACTGCTTATAACGTTTCCAACGTATCCAAATTTGTGTTATTGGTTTCACCATATTTCAGACATGCTGCAAGAACAACACCTGGATCTTTCAAAGTATGTTACTATACACACACACTGCCTGAAAACGCTTGTCCTGAGCAGGGTCGCAGCAAGCCGGAGCCTAACCCGACAACGCAGGACGTAAGGCTACCAAAGCGCTCCCATGTACCTCCCCTACTCATCTCTCTGCACTGGCTTCCTATAGCTGCCCGTATCAAATTCAAAACCCTGGTCACTGTGTACAAATGCATCAATAGAACTGCTCCCGGATATTTACAGGACTTGATCAACCGGTACACCCCAGCCAGGCCCCTTTGCTCGTCTTCTTCTGCTCGCTTGGTGGTCCCGCTCACAAAAGGCAAAGCTCGGAGGTTTTCAGTTCTGGATCCGTTGTGGTGGAATGACCTTCCCCTCTCACTCAGAACTGCAGAAACTTTGTCTGTTTTCAAGAAGGGTCTGAAAACCCACTTTGCCCAAGATCTCTTCAGATCATCTATGGCGTAATCATTCACGCATCGTAACTCCAGAAGCATCCCCAGAGACAATCTTTATTCAGCCATTACTCTGGTATTGTACTACTCATTTGTGTATCTTATAATATTTAATTAAAAAAAATGGTGTGGGTATCGGGATTTATCTGTGTCTTATGCACCTACTGAACGATGAACCTCGGTGTAGCAAGTTGTAGGGAACAAACTAGGTTTGCTTGAGACTTTCATCTCTAGCTATAGCTCCTTCTCTTAATCTAATGCATAAATTGTACTTTGGCTGAGATGTACATTGCTTTGGACAAAAGCGTCTGCTAAATAAATAAATGTAAATGTAGAGGAGGAGGGGACACACCCCAGAAGGGATGCCAGTCTCTCACAAGACACCCCAAGCGGGATGTGAACCCCAGACCTCCCAGAAAGCAGGCTGTGCCATCGCACCCCCTCATGATTCTATAAATTAACTCTATTTTGAGCTCCTTCTACTTTGATCCAATGCTGTGAGCTTGCTTTTCCTAAACATTGCAGAGAGAAGGTCATTTGTTTCAGGACTTGTAAAATATATAAAAGGAATTAAAACAGACGGCCTTGGTTTCAGTGAGATTGTTTTTTCTATTGTTCCCATATGTTTACTGACAACCAGCTCACAATTTTTCTAGCTAAATTTGGGCTAAAAATGTGTGATTCATGTATCTAGTGGGGTGGGATGCTTCTACCCAATTTGAACTATGCCATGTCTCATTGGCTGCCCATGGGCGTGCTCTTCTTGTCACCAGGCTTCCCTAATTAGTGTGATCACACCAGAGAGGCTGTGTTGACTGTTTCTGCAAGGACATATTGTACATTATAGTAGGGGGTGCTGTGGTGCAGTGGGTTGGACTGGGTCCTGCTCTCCCCTGGGTCTGGGGTTAGAGTCCCGCTTGGGGTACCTTGCGATGGACTGGCGTTCTGTCCTGGGTGTGTTCCTGCCTTGTGCCCTGTGTAGCCGAGTTAGGCTCCGGCTCCCCCGTGACCCCGAATGGGACAAGTGGTTCAGACACTGTGTGTGTATATTGTACATTGTTTTGGGAAATGGGGGGGTTTGTTTGCACATCAGAAAACATGCCTTCACACAGCGCTGATATGGGACACCAGAAACTAACAGAAGCCTTTATTGCCAATTGTTCATTTGACTTGTTTCCCTCTGCATGTTGATATTTGCGATTGAAAACAAATGCCTGGAAGCTATAGATGTTACAGATGTAATGGGGGTTGTTACTGAGGAATTCCTGTCAAGTATATTAGGGGACTCTTGTACACCTTTTACAAAGATACAAACCTACTGCAGGATGACCAAGGATGACCTCAGTCATTTTACTGTATCGGTTTTGTATAAGTTGTGTGCTACAGTAGGAAGTGGGATCCTTAAGATCCAAGCAGTAACCACTATGCCACCTGCAGCCATTTTTGGTCATTGTTTTTCAGCAAGCCACTGTTATCCAAAACAACCTGCATGGCTTTACACATTGAAGTTTTACTCATGTATGCCGCTAAATATTTGTATTGAAGGATTTTGCCTTTGATGTGTGTGCCTCCAGTGTGCACATGAGACTGAAACTGGCAGATCTTACTAGTCAGACGTATGCATTATACATTGGTTTGTTTCAAGTAATTATCTATGTATTTGTGTACAGACCGTGCCATCTTATTACCAGCCGTGGCCTGATTTACCCAGAATTAGCAAAGAACAGCTCCAAGGATGACCTCATGACCCACTCAATCAGAGCGTGGCGAACAATGGAGCATGAATAAAGGGGCATGTCGACGTGTGTCATTCAGCCCTTCAGGGTCTGGCCTCCTATCAGATGCCTCCATTGCTTGAGTCAAAAGCCATTTCCTCCCCCGAGCAACACCGTCTGTTGGGTGCCCAGTGGCAGTACCCCTGATGAACGTTGTAAGCTCTAGATCTGGACAGTTTAGGAGAGGGGTCTGGCAAAGGTGGTGATCTGTATCTTCATGGTTACATTTACATTTATTCATTTGGCAGATGCTTTTCTCCAAAGTTATGTAAATCAAAAACAAAATTTTTAAGGAGGAGCAGGAAAATTTTTTAAAGCAGAGAAAAGAAGGAAAAAGTAAGAAAAATGATTAGGACAGAAATTTTATTCAACTAAGTCTTCAAAATTACAATTTAAAAAATATCAGAATTTGTAGGCATTTCCTAAAAAGTTCTTCTCTTGAGCTTTGCCATTAGTCACAAGGTTTAGTATTAGAATGAAGTGCATCATGTCAATAGATATAATTCAAGAGGTGTTTGTGTTTACTTTTTGTATGTTTTGGAGTGAATGTGCCTATGGTCCTGAGCACAGTTTTGCAGTTCCTGACCTATTTTACCCTTTATTGCCAAAGAAACTTATAGTATTTAAGTTTTTTCTTTATTTTTTTTAAAAGAGCTGTCATCGTTGCAAAAAGGCAGCATACTGAGTAATGTGAGCAGTTAAACTGCTTTTAACTGTGAAATAAGGAGCAACTTTAAGGCTGAATTGTGAGCAAAATCTTCCAAATACTGTGGAAATTGTGTTCTAGCTCTTTTTCCATTTCCAAGATGTTCTCAGGTATGTGCTGCACTTACACAGCATCATCTTGGCAAGAGTCATACTGCTGCTGTTTGGAAGCTGTCTCTGTGACATGCAGAGATAAGCTAAAGCTGAGCTTTCACCTGCACTATGGAGTGACAGGTAGGTGCCAGGTAATCTGGCACAGAAGAGACAGGGAAATTAAATTCAGTTTTCTGGTGTGATTTGCCCTTGAGGAAGGATTTTCTGCATTCGGCAGCTGCAGCACCACTTCCAGATGTAACATGTGACTGTCTCTAAAGCTCCATTTATACGGCCTCTACAGACACATACACACACATGCCCTTCATTGCTTTGCTGTTAGCAGCCTGATGGTAGCTGGTAGAACCAAAGTCACCAATTTATGACATGTAAGGATAACTCAACATGTGCAAATCACAAGGCTACTCAGCCACCTTTACAGCTGCACAAAAAGACTTGACCTGATGTGTGTTTCTATTGTCTTGTTGTAGAGAATATTTGTAATAATAATGTATATATGCTTAATTGTCTGTTTACTGGTGTTGTATTTACTGCACAGTTTGTTCTTTACAGTTTGCAAGAGACACACAAGCAAGAAATTCATTGTGTGTTGTAAACCTGTACTATGTACACATGACATTATAGCTGTACTATGTACACAGGGACATCTGGTAGCGCAGGGATTAGGGATGCTACCTTTCAGCACAATGGCGACAGGTTCAATACTCATCTCCAGCTGTAGTACTTACTCTGAATTGCTCCAGTAAAAATCACTCAGCTGTATAAATGGTTAAATGACTGTAAGTAGATTAATATTGTAAGTTGCTCTGGAGGAATGTGTCTGCTGAATGAATAAATGTATGTAAATGACATTTGACTTGATGCTGGATAACAAATCAGCAATCTTGCTTTACACAAATGATATGAAATACCCTTTCTGCTGCAAACCCTCAAGTATACCCTTGCAATATTCTTCAATATAGTTGAGCTGCTGTTTCGCAGTTCTCCCACCTCACTAACATTTCTGAAAATGGATTGTGATTCCCGAAATTGACCCCAGAATGGTCAATGCCTGGAACTGGCCCAGTAGGTCAACACTGGACCAAAAGTTCCTTTCTGGATCAATCTGATTATCTCACCTGGACCCAGTGAAGTCATGACCAGAAGACAATTCTAGTGGTTACCTGTTTCGTTCTAATTCTTTTGCCCATTGCTGTGCTTCTTCATCTACTTGGAGGTCTTGTGTATGAAACCAAAGCATTTCTCCAAGGAAAGCCTACAGCTGTCCTTCACACATCTGACCCACAGGGCACACTTTCTTGGAAAAAGATAAAGCAGGTATTGACCGCCAGCACTAGGAGGTCTGCTTGGACTGATTGATCATCCGGCTTATCCTCCATCCATCCCCAAACACCCACCCGTCCAGCAGAAGGATCAATAAACTCTCTTCTCTCAGTGGGATAAATCACCTGCATGATAAGTCAGCTGTTATCTTCTGGACAGCAAAGATCACAGCAAATAAAATACTTTTGACTTTTTTATTTTTATTTTGGCTTCCAACATTTAGCAAAAGGCATAAAGGAAACATTTACTCAAGGTCAAAAGAGTGGCTGCATAACTGTAAGGGCAAGAGGATGACTAAAAATACATTTAGTAGTGATTCATGTTTATTTCCAAAGTTATTTTTTGTTTTAGAAAGAGTAAAAAGCAAGGACAACAAGCCATGATTTGGACACATCTCAGAAGATCTGTATAAATTGATATAATAATATTGTAAGTCTCTTTGGAGAAAAGCATCACCTAAATGAATAACTGTATTTGTAAATCAAACACCTACTGACCAGTAAAACACACACACACACACACACACACACACACACATTTTCGGAACCGCTCGTCCCATACGGGGTCACGGGGAACTGGAGCCTACCCGGCAACACAGGGCGTAAGGCCAGAGGGGGAGGGGACACACCCAGGACAGGACGCCAGTCCGTCGCAAGGCACCCCAAGCAGGACTCGAACCCCAGACCCACTGGAGAGCAGGACCCTGGTCCAACCCACTGCGCCACTGCGCCACCGCGCCACCGCGCCCCCCTCAGTAAAACACAGAATGAGTGTAAATATAAATATTATAAAATGAATACCTTTACTTGAATGCCGATGACACACAGCTTTATGTATCATTTAAGCCTGATGGTCCATCACATGTGGTGTTGTTAGCTAATTGTTTTACCAGTATAAAATTATAGATGAGTAAATGGAATTGAATGATGAGTAAAAAATTTTTATTTCTAAATGCCAGTAAAACAGAGGTACTTGTGGTGGGTGGTGATGCCAAAACTCTTGACATAATTACGCCAATCTTTACAAGAAATGGTATTAGCTTCAAGCGTACGGATTGTGTCAAGGATTTGGGTGTCCTGCTGGATGGAAAACTGTCATTTGTATCGCATGTAAATCCTTTGACTAAGTTGTGCTTCCTTCAGTTAAGAAACATAGCTAAATTGTGGCGATTCCTATGTAGACATTATGCTGAGAAACTGGTTCATGCTTTTGTTTCCAGCAGGCTGGATTACTGTAATGCTTTATTGTCGGGTTGTCCATACCAGACTGTATCCAGGCTACAGTTGGTACAAAATGCTGCTGCAAGAATTGTCACTAGAACTTGGAAGTTTGACTATATAACACTGGTACTTAAATCGTTTCATTGGCTCCCGGTCGCATTTAGAGTTGATTATAAAATCCTACTTTTGACCTATAAGGCAGTACATGGCATTGCTCTGGCTTACCTTTGTGAAATTGTTGATTCTTATATCCCAGGATGATATCTCCGTTCATTAGATGCAGGTTATCTTAAAGTACTTGTGATCAATAAGACCTCAGGAGGAGGTCGCCCCTTCAGTTATACAGCACCTAAACTGTGGAATAGTCTACCAGTTACTGTCAGAAATGCCCCATCTGTTTTTGTTTTCAAATCCCGACTAAAGACTTATATGTTCACTCAGGCATTTCACCTCGAAATGTAATTCCACTTGCCTTGGTTGTTTTTTATCACCTTTATAAAAATGCATATTAAATTAACTTAAGTAACAAATTACTAACTCTGTTCTTTCTCCTTGTTGAGCACTACCTTGCTACATGAGACCTGAGGAGGCCAGCCAGTGGTGACAGACGAATCCCATGCTGACAGAGGATGATGTCCATCTGTCATGACAAATGAGACGTTCCATGCTGAGCTGGGGATCCAAGATGCCATTTAACAACATAATCATTATTACTTATTACACTGGCTTACAATTGTTACTTTCTAGAATGCCCAGGAGGGGTGGGCAACCACTGGCCCATGGACCCCCAGAGGTTTTTTTCTCCCTCAACCTTTAGTTGGGAGTTTTTGTTCCTTTCCCCGGTGGCCAGTAGGTATAGTTATAGCTCTATAATAAGTTCTTCATTATGGTAGCCATTAGTTGACTGTCTTATTTTTTTGTATAAATTTTTCTTGCTGTATGCCTGTGTTAAAGCGTTCTGTGCCACTGCATGAGAAGAGCGCTCTAGAAAAATAAATTGAATTGAATTGATTTGAATTTGAGTAGAGCTGCATTAAAGGTAACCCCTTAGAACACCTGTTTAGCAGGAATGACCCTTCTACTAAATTGGCTGTCAGTGACCTGATAAAAGTCTCATTGGAAGAAAAATTTGCAAATTATTTACAATACTACATGCAGCATCCTTGAGCAATAATAATAATAATAATAATAATAATAATAATAATAATAATAATAATAATAAACTGTACAGTACTAAAATATTACATAATATCATGATAGTAATTGTGCACTGCTCTCACTATAGCTCAGGTTTTAGTGTTATACAAAGAAAAATGCATTAAAGGTAATCCCTTAGAACACCTGTTTAGCAGGAATGACCTTCTACTCTCCTCCACTGTCATCTTCTAATCCCGACCACATACCGTTGTGGCGCATCCTTGGTTTCTGTTGTTCATGTGCAAGCAGTTTGAATTCATTGCTCATGTTCTGGCTTATCATATAGATTAAGATGACCTTTGAAAGGCACTATGAATCGATAACTGGGTTCCATCTCCTCAAAATCCCTGTAATCACCACCATCAGCATTGATGCATGCAATGGCCACCACATTGTCCAGATGAGTCCCGTAAGCACAGCAGCACTGTGTCATCAAACTAAGGTCATTGTCGTTGAACTGGCTTAATGGACTGCAGCACTCATTGTCATTTAATTGACTTAAACACTTGGCACTGTCTTTTTATGGTTATGAAGATGCTTGAACCATATGTTATTATTTATGTGTTTTGTGAAGGATTTTATTTAAATATATGTAAGTTGAAATCTACAATTTCTGTATTGTATTTTTTTTATTTCAATGGAAGCTATTATTCGTGACATAATACCGTACAACTTTTTGTCTGAAGGCCAGTTCTTAACAGCTATACCACCTTTCCCCATACCAGGAAGCAGTGGAAGGTAAATAATGTATTAAATATTGATGGAAGACTCCTTTAAGTACTTAGAGTACAGGAGACTATTATCCAGTAATTTTCCATCTTTTCATCATTTTGTGTTATTTTTTACCAGTATTGCCAGTGAGACCCAGAATGCATTGTAGAACAGAGTAAGAGATGGAGTACTTTAATGTACTAGTAGTAAACGACTCTATTAAATTGACAAAACATATCTCTGCTGCAAAATGGATTCCCATGAACAAAGCAGAATGGTCTTTTACACAGCAGAATTATCTAAAGTAGATAGTCTAAAGTATGACTAACCATGTGAAATACTATATGTACAGATGCAGGATTTCCTACCAGTGTACTGCACACAATTAAGCCATGTGATGTATCCTCGTGGGAATTTGAGCCATCGCAGTCGCTCCAGCAGCTCAAGTGTACATGTTTGTTGGGGTTTGATCTGAGAAGACACAGCCTTTTCTCATAATGAATCCCTTCTCCTGAACATCACCCAGCGCTGCCCACGGCCTTCAGAAAGACACAGGCAGATTACCTGCCAGCCTGTGTTGACAGTCCTCCTGGAAAGCAGTGGGCGATCAGGTGGTAATTATAGTCCCGGGATATGTGCTGAAGCCCGAGAAAATGTGTTGGCTGTGTAAACACAACAGAAAGTGAACTCTTTAATTTGTGTGCTGTGGTTACTCCAGAAAGATAAGCTGTGACTATTTTAGTTTCTCTCATATCAGCATATACCCTGCCTTTGATTTAAATAAATAAGACACAGAAATTTAATAAAGCCACTTGTAATGTGAAAATTAAATATTTTACTTTCTAAAGCATTAGTTACCCCTTAGGAAACATTGCTCTGCTGGGGATGTTTCTGACTGCAGTTGTGATTCTTTTTTGATATTGTGGTGCACAGCGCCATGGGTTTTGATGGGGCGAAGAAGGACGCAGAGGCAGCTTTCATAATGAACGATTTATTTGAACACCCGCACAAGGGAACCGATGCTCTTGGTTCGAGGACCCTCTTTCTTTCAGGACCTGTGCTTATAGCCAGCCTCCCTAGCACTCCTAGATTCTCGCCCAACACACTGGCAGACACAGTCAACCCACCATTTTCCCCCGGAGTGCCCCCAGCGGTTACAGACATTATTTACAGATTTCCCATAATGCAACTATTTACATTAAATCAGTAACGCGGGTCGTTACAACATCACAGAATTCAGTTGCACAGATTCACTTCAGAGTTGTTTGGAAAGAGAGTGAGTAGATATGGATTGCAATGCTAATCTCTCCCGTTTGTTCTTAGTTTTTAATCATATAATTATGGTTGCAGAAATTGCATCCAGACCTGGGAAATCCAGGATGTAAAGGAAGGTTCTTCTTTCAGAAAGAAGTCTGGTTCTGTCACCACCACACAGGCACCGTGTGGAGATCGAGACCCGGGACACGTGCAGAAAGAGGCCAACATGAATAATTGGTGTCATCTGTGAGATGACCTCACTTCCACAGGGATAAGCCAGATGTGCTTTCTGGATTGTGACCCACTGTTTTGCTGTGAGCTTAGATTCCATCCGCTATAAGGACTCCTTAATATTTGTTCAACAAACCCTCTTCTTCACTTTTGTTTTGCTGGAAGGGGTCAGCCATTGTAAGTTAAAAAAAGAAAAAGACTCCTGAGCAATTGAGGATTGTAAACAAACTGGCTGGCAATGTCACATGCGCAATGAATGACACACTCACTATGTACAGAATGAGCCCGGCTGCATCTTTTGCCCCCAAACACTGCGATCGATTCAGCGTCTGAGATCAGTGTGTAAACAAAGATGAATGCTGCTCTACGAGGGTCAGAGAGGCACTTTCCAGGAGCAAACACTAAGCGTAGAATGACAGGCAGTGAAATAACCAAGGGGAACTGTGCAGCTGGGGATTAAAGATTCATGGCTGAATCCCAGAAGACTGCTATAAAATTATGGATTATTTAAATTGTAGGTAATCCATTGTCTGCAAAATCAGTACAACATATAGTTGGAGTGATCATGGCAAGTGTAATGTATATAGGTTTTTGAGTATCGCAACAGTAGCTGTGCAGTATCCCACTTTGTGCATGGTTCAATATTTACATACACGTATGGCTGTAAACAGAGGATCAGTGGCTGCCGCACACAAAGAAGCTCCCCCTGTGAGGATAATTAATAAATAATGAGCCTTGGAGCAAACAGGTTTGGCCTTATTATCCTCAAATCCAGCTCAGAAGCCACACCACAGCAAGACCTCAGAGGTTTCATGTGCTGCTCATCATGCCTTCTGCATGCACCACTATAATTAAAGGCAAGGGAGAGCATTCCACATCCATGGGATGTCTAAAGGGACACTGAGGTGCCGTGTTTTACACATGGTTTAGGTAACATTGGCTAGGAGTTATTAGCTGGCAGTTCTGTTGGAATGATCTTTTTTCGTTTCTTTCACAATTCATTGATGAATCACAATAAAGCTTAAAAATTGTTCATTACACTTCCCACAGATGTATACCACTTGAACATTTCTCCTATGTCTTTTTATACCCCTCAAAACTCTCCTTGCACCACGACACAAAGACCTCAGAAGGTGGAATTTACTCTGTAGACATAGGGGAAATGTTCAAGTGGTGTACCTCTGTGATGGATAATGTGGGAAGTGTAATGAACAATTTTTAAGCTTTATTGTGATTCCATCCGGCAGAAACTTCTGCAGCAGACCATATCACATGTATATAAGAAAAAGCATTCAAGTAACATACAATGAGTTAAAAAGATGGATATCACATGGTGAATAATAATCACAGTATTAATTTACATTTGGAGGGGCGCGGCAACACAGCAGGTTGGACCAGGTCCTGCTCTCCAGTGGGTCTGGGGTTCAAGTCCTGCTTGGGGTGCCTTGTGATGGACTGGCATCCTGTCCTGGGTGTGTCCCCTGCCCCTCCAGCCTTACACCCTCTGTTGCCATGTTAGGCTCTGGCTCCCCGCAACCCCATATGGGACAGGCAGTTCAGACAGTGTGTGTGTGTATGTAATTTACATTTATTTATTTAGCAGACACTTTTGTCCAAAGCAGCTTCCAATGAACTCTATAGTGTTATCAGCACATACACCTTATTCATCAAGATGACTTACACTGCTAGGCACACCACTTACACACACTCTCTTTGTCACTCACACACTATGGGTGAACCTGAACAGCATGTCTTTGAACTGTGGGAAGAACCCACAGCACCTGGAGGAAGCCCATGCAGACACAGGGAGAACATGCAAACTCCACACAGACTGAGAAGGGATCAAACCCATGCCCTCTCACACCACTGAGGCACTGTGAGACAGCAGCACTACTCGCTGTGCCAGGGTGCCACCCAATTAGTTAAACTAATAAATTATATTATTTATAATGTCTAATAAATATTATTAGTATTTTTAATTCCATTAATTAAAGTAAATCATATCAATAATATCATAATCGAAAGAGAATTATAATATAATAAGGAGTAAACAACTGTAAAAAGAGTACTCTCCAACAGTTCCTGAGCAAAAATGTGCATGTGCATAAAAGGACTACCTAGCCGAATCCTGCACGCTACACTTTGGCTATATTCCACCACTCGCCCCCTCATACAGGTCCTGACATCTTCAAAGCACCTTTGTCACAATACGTCTTTGTCACCTAAGCAACTTTGCTGCTGTGTGCAAAGGCGCAGGTTGTGTGCTGCCTGTGACACTCCATTCACTTACATCTTGCAAAGAAATGTCACAGCTGTGAGCAGCATCAGCACCCAGAGTGCACTGTGTACACTTTTATACTGGATATGAGATACAAGTTGCGTTTCAGGGCCATGAAAAATAACTTAGGCATCATGCTTTACTAATAGCATTACCTTGAACATGCATCTCATTCGTCTCTATTTTAAAATGCTCCTTGAGCGTATCGTCATGGAAACCACAACAAGGGATGCCAATTAAGCTCAGGAGTTATTTTAACTGTTGTATGTTGGTTAATAAACACAAACACTGCACATGCTCTTACCACATACAAGCGAGAGCAAGTGTTCTATGACCCATTAGCATTTCAAGAAGACTATTTGCATGCACTCCTTTCTAGTATGTTAATAATTCCCCATGAATAATCAATGATGCCTGTGCTTAAAATGCTGTAGCTGGAAAAATAAGGGCATTATGGTAACATTTTTTCAGATAAGTTATTTCTTTCTTGTCAAACAGCACCTTTGCTATCACAGACCCAGGTATGTTGGCAGTTAAACAGATGCTTTGTCTCTTTGTTTGATCCATTAAGAAGATCATTATGTTTAAAAGCCCAGGCTGCACCACTGACGTTCATGCTCTAAAACATACCGCAGTGACGATGCAGATGTCAAACCTGCTGACTGCGTCTGGTGATCATCTGAAGGGCTTTCTCTGGGCCTGCTGCCAGGGATAGGGATGCTCAGCATGGCTGCCTGTTTTGTCCAGACTGCCCAAGCTGTTTGACAACCAGTGCAGGTATTTTGATCATCTGCTTCAATTCTGCAGGAAAGGTTTTCCATACCAAAAGGAAATCTTAGGGCAGTACATTTTATTGTGTCTAAGGACAAGTAACCATGGCAGGGGACACATTGTAGTATAGTGGTTAGAACAGCTGCCTTTGCATCCGAAATGGTTGCAGGTTCAAATCTGACCTACTGCTGTACTGACCTTGAGTAAGATACTTACCCTAAGTTGTTTGAATAAAAATTACCCTGCTGTATCAATTAGTAAATAGTTGTAGGTAACTTAGCATTGTAACCTGCTTTGGAAAAAAGTATTTTTTCTGAGTTTTATGAACATTGGTGCATTATAGTGAAAAGAAACAAACTAAGCTTACTTAAAAATCATATCTCTGCAACTGTCTCTCTTTCTCCTACGGAATGCACAAATTGTGTTTCTCCGAGATGTATGTTACTTTGGAGAAAAGTGTCTGCTAAATGAATAAATGTAAATATAAAAGGGTTGGGGGGCGTGCAGTGGTGCAGCAGGTTTGACCTGTGCCTGCTCTCTGGTGGGTTTGGGGTTTGAGTACCTCTTGGGGTGCCTTGTAATAGACTGGTGTCCTGTCCTGGGTGTGGCCCCCCCCCATACCCTGTGTTGCCAGGTTAGGCTTCAGCTCATCACAACCCTGCTTGGGGCAAGTGGTTTCAGTGTGTGTGTGTGTGTGTGTGTGTGTGTGTGTGTGTGTGTGTGTGTAAAAGTGTCACTTCAAGGAATAAATGTAAACCTGGAGGTTGCTGGCTTGATTCCCAGGGCCCTTGTTAAAGCATTTCTTGGCAAGATGCTTAAACTGAATTGCTAGAGTAGAGGGCCAGTTTTATAGTTTGGTGAACCTAAGCAGTGGTCAAGGGATGTTGAAATTTGGGGCACCAAATTTTGCCATTAAATTGAAAAATAAATAGTAATCTCAGAAAAAATAAAAAACCATCTTAATAATAAAACTACTCCTATGCTGGTGTCAAGCCTGGATGCAAAAGGAGGAGGGTTAGGCATTGGGGCTAGCCTAATGGCTTCAGGCAAGGATGTCTGCTGTCTCTGTTCCACTTTCTACTAGTCCTTGACTGGATAATGAAGATGTCAATGGAACGGAATCCAGTGGACACTATGGACACGGCTGGGCGACCTAAACTTCATGGATGATCTGGCACTGTGTCTCACAACTGTCAGCAGATGTAGGAAAAGATCACAGTGCTTGCAGACATCTCTTCACAAGTAGGCCTCAACATCAACAAGGAGAAGACCAAGATTAGAAAAGTGAATGCAGCCAGTGCTGAACCAGTGACACTCAAAGATAGTGCACTGGAAGAGGTGCAGTCCTGCAGTACCTATCTCGGGATAGGTCCTCATCAATAAGCAGGGTGGCACAGATGCAGAAATTGAAGTAAGGATCAGCAAGGCAAGGGCAGCTTTTCTACAGCTCAAGAACATCTGGAGCTCCAGAAAAATATTACAACACACAAAAATCCAACTTTTCAAATCCAACGTGAAGTCAGCGCTGCTTTATGTCACCGAGACATGGAAGATAACAAAAACGACCATCAACAAAGTGCAGACGTTCATTATCAATCTGTCTGAGAAGAATCCTCCAGATTCATTGGTCAGACAAGATCAGCAATGTCCATCTGTGGCAGAAGACACAACAATCACCATCAGGAACCAAAATTGGAAGAAAAAGATGGAGATGGATTTGACACACACTAAGAAAACCATTATTAAGCACCAACAGACAGGCCCTAATGTGGAACCCAAGGGAAGAGAAAAAGACATCATCCAAGAAACACCTGGCGACGAGACCTCGAGGTAGACATGAAGAAGATGGGCCTTACCTGGAGCCAAGCTAGAAGCAAAGGCACAGGACAAAGGATTCTGGAAGTCTCTTCTTGACGACCTGTACCCCAGGAGGGGTGATGTAGTCTAACTAATCCTAATAATAAATAGTATTACTAGAAAACTGAAGATCTGTCAGCTTACTTGTTACATAAATATGATATGGCGCATCACTTCCCTGTGTCTTTGAAATGTTGCAGCTTTGTAGGTGAATTTCTATCGAACAAAATGGTAATATTTGTGTTCTGTGCATATGTAATATTCACATAGGACTTATAATTACATCAAATTTTATTTTCCTTTCCTCATTTATATGTTTTCAAAATATTTTAATTATATCTACGCATGTGTATTTTTATTTATGCCCCAGCGACAGAAGTTAAGGGAAGCTGGATTAATTCTTACCTACGGAAACCAAAAACCTTAAGGGTATCCCTGGTCTAATAAATAATGTAGCTCTATAAATGGGCATATTTTCTGATAATAAAACAGTTGCTCCACAAAAATTATAATTTATGCTATTTCATTATGACAAGCTTTGGAGAAAACCTGCAAGACTCCATGGAAGATAGGTAGCTGTTCGGTAGTTGTTATATAGATGGCAATATTGGGGTTATAATAAGTATAACCTTTTTTTTAGTTTTAATAGTTCAGAACATTCACGGTTGCAAAAATTAGATGGGGCATGAAGACATGCATGAGTGAAGGTGGAATGCTTGGGAATCAAAGATCTAATCACCAAACAACCTACATTTATTTATTCAGCAGACACTCACACACACTATGGGCAATTAGACTGTCACTAGTCTTCCTACACAGCATGTCTTTGGCCTGTTGGAGGAAACAGGAGCACCTGGAAACTTGCACAGGCAGGCGGAGAACCTTAAAACTCCACAAGAACTAATCAGGAACTGAACGCAGATCCTCTCGTACCACTCAGGCGCTGTGCAACAGCATCACTCGTTGTGTCACCATGCCACCCACATCTAAAAAGATGGATTATAGTAATGACTCCATCTTTCTTTTAAGATGTTAGTTTCCTCCAAGGAAGATGAGAGCTCCTCATTCAAATTTCAGAATTTAGATGCTTTTTACTGCTGATTCTTGGGTTTTGTCTTGGCTCCTAATTTGGGAAGAGTGAGCTCTCCACCACTTCTTGTGATGTAATAGGGGTGGACAGATGGTCTGGGGCGGTCATTCGGACACTAGGAGCCATCCTGTCCCCTTTCCCTGCTGGGTCAGGGGTGTTTACCAGCTGGGTTTGTCTGGCTTACGTCCTGTGTGCTGTCAGCAGCTGTAGCAGGGAGGGGTTGCAGTGTGGACAAGAGCCTTTCTAACACACACACACACACACACACAACACATTCATACGCATATGCATACACACATTCTCTGAGACACACCAACAAACAAAAATACACAAATGTACTCAGAGACACACACATTTTCAGAACTGCTTGTCCCATACGGGGTCACAGGGAACCGGAGCCTACCCAGCAACACAGGGCGTAAGGCCAGAGGGGGAAGGGACACACCCAGAACAGGACGCCAGTCCGTCGCAAGGCACCCCAAGCGGGACTCGAACCCCAGACCCGCTGGAGAGCAGGATCCAGTCCAACCCACTGCGCCACCACACCCCCCCAGAGACATACACATGTTCTCATATTCCCCACCACTCATACACAATCATCCAGGCAAACATACATACAAACTCCCTGTTCTGGTGCTCTGCTCTTCATGGTCATACATTAACATATGCAAATGATCTTGTCCCCTTGTCTCCTCCTTTTGTCTCTGACAGTTCTTGACCTTGGAGATCACTTCACTGTAAGAAATGAATGCTGGCTCAATCATACACTTTACATAACTCTAATTATCACCCGTGGATTTTAAATATTTTACTAAAATGACTATAACCCTAAGGCACCTTCGAAATGTAGAAGCAAGATGCACCGTATAATTAAATGTAATTGAACCGTCTCGACAGAACACTTCCCACAAGCTCAATTTGTCCTCCCTGCCAATGTCAAAGCCACCATGGGCCCTGTGCCTGATTTTATCGCTACCTTTTCCTACAACCTGTCATCTCGGACAATGTGAACAAAAGCCATTTGTGAATATCAGTTGCAACCAGCAACTCTGGACTTCTTCCTAACTATGAAAAGAAAGGAGGACTAAAAGTGAAAAACTGCAGGCTTTAGACAGTAGACTATCAATTTCAAGGCTTTTTTTATTGTAATTCTTTTTTCCACAACCCATTTTTACTGTTACCAACTTTTCTGTATCTGTGAATCTATTCAAATCCTACTGTCACTGGCGTCCGCGTGCCTGACAACACAACGCAACGCAACAAAACGATACAACAACACGACCACCGTCACCCCCTCCCTTGACAACCCCGGGCACAGTATAAAGAACCAGCTCAGATGCACCTGGCTGCGGAACTTCCAACTGAGAGACATTCTCCTTACCTATCTTCCAAGGCTGACTGTTCTGCTCTGTGTTTTGGGTGCAATTCTGTGTTATACAAATAAAGTGAATAGTATAAGCATCCTGAGGGAGCACGGTGGTGCAGCAGGTTTGCTCTCCAGTGTGTCTGGGGTTTGAGTCCCACTTGGGGTACCTTGTGATGGACTGGCATCCTGCCCTGGGTATGTCCCCTCCCCCTCCAGCCTTGCACCCAGTGTTGCTGGGTTGGGCTCCGGTTCACCATGACCCCACTTGCGACAAGTGGCTTCAGGCAATGTATGTGTGTGTGAGTGAGAGAATAAGCATCAGGAATTGAGTCTTCTCTCCTAATCCTGCACACTCGACATAAGGAAAAGTTGCGCCTCATATGCGGACTCAGCAATGCTCGACCAGCTGCACCAGGCCATTTCCTTGCATGGTGCCCTGCTGGGCTCGCATGACCAGTCCCTGTGCCAGATTGAGGGGATCCTCCAAGAGATGGTGCAAGTGTTTCGGGGAAGTGGGTTTTGCCAATCTGCCGGACCTGCTGCAGCACCAGAGCAATGTGAGTCAATGGACTCAATGCTGATAGGACCCCCACCTTGCTTACCCGGACAACTGTCATGGTTTCCTAATGCAATACGAGCTTGTGTTTGTTACTTTCCCACGACTCTACCAAGCGGATGCAGCTAAGATTGCTTACCTGGTTTCTCTCCTTGCTGGGCTGTGGCCGGGTGGAAGACCAGTATCACCTCCTCCTATAAAGCCTTCAATAGGAGCTTTGAGGCGGTGTTTGATCATCTGCTCTCTGCTTGAGCTGCCAGCGACCGTCTGATGAAAATCCGACAAGGCAACCGTTCAGTGGCTGAGTACTCCCTGGAATTCCTGATCCTGGCTGAACAGAGCGGGTGGAACTCCACCTCCCTGCTTGCCAGCTTCCAGAACTGGCTCCAGCCCCTGATCTATACAGAGCTCACCTACTGTGGAGAGGAATGGTATTTCGACTGTTTTGTGGAGATGGCTATAACCACCGACAATCTCGCCCAAGAGAGAAGCCCTTGCCCGTGGCTGACTCTGCCGAGTCACAGTTCTGCCGAGCAGGCTCCTGAATGAATGCAGATCGGTCATGATCAGCTGGAATCCAATCAAAGGCAACATCGCCTCTGCAACAACCTGTGCCTCTACTGCAGAATCCTCGTCCATTTCTGCACAGCCTGCCCAGCTCGCCCGCCGTAACCCAACATTAAGGTTAGTAAACCGCAGCTAACTGTATCTGTGACTCTGGAGTGGGAGGGGAAAAGAGTGGAGACGTGCATACTGGTAGATTCCGGTGCAGCGAGCTGTTTTATGGACGTCGGTTTTGCTTACACACAGGCGGGCTTGTGGCGTATGCTTGCGGGTCGTTTGCCTTGACGCCCAACCCATAGGGACTGGATTAGTGGACTCTCGCACTGAATTGCTGCATATGTCGATCGGGGCTTACCACTGTGAAGAACTCATATTTTACCTGGTCACATCGCTGGACACACCGATTACCCTGGGCTTCACTTGGCTAGCACTGCACGGCCTGGTTTTTTTGGGGACCGTAGTGTGAACACTTCTGCCTGTCGCTTCCATGTCGGGTCACCTCTGTTGAAACTGCTGCAGATACACCAGCAGGGGTGATACCATCTGAATATCAGGACCTAAGCGAGGTGTTCAGTAAAGCTCGAGCGGCGGCGCTGCCCCCACACCGGCCATGGGACTGTGCCATCGACCTCCTTCAGGAACCACCACCCCCCGCATGGGAGGGTGTATCCCTGAGCAAAAAGCCGTGCAGGAATATATCACTGAAGCGCTGAACGTGGGCTACATTCAACCATCCACATCACCAGCCTCCGCAGGTTTCTTTCTCATGGGGAAGAACGACGGGGGCCTGCGCCCCTGTATTGACTATCGTGGGTTGAATGCTATTACGGTGTGATACCCACACCCCTTGCCTTTGATCATGGCAGCATTATGACTAGTACCTGGTACAACAATTTTAATGAAACCGGACCTTTGCAGCGCCTAAAATCTGATCTAGGTCAGGGAGGGGGATGAGTGAAAGTCCACCTTTAGCACCACCCTGGGCCACTATGAGTATCTGGTCATGCCTTTCAGTCTGTCTAATGCCCCTAAGTGTTCCAGACTTTCGTCAGTCACGTACTAGGGGACTTAGTGGACCTCTAAGTCACGCAAACAGCCGAGCCCAGTCTGCCTGAGGCGCCAGAAGGTAAGGAATACGTGCCCATAAACATGTGACCGACGCTCTTGCAGTGGGCCCACAGCTCTCCCACAGCCGGCGACCCCGGCACACACTGGATGACCTCCCTCTTCCAGGGGAGGTTCTGGTGGCCCTCCATGCAGGAGGATATTCAGGATTATGTCGCGGCCTGCACCGTCTGCTCCCAAACGCACCGTCCAATGCAAAAGCCTGCGGGCCTGCTGAAGCCACTCCCAGTACCCTCATGGCCATGGTCCCATGTAGCAGTGGACTTCCAGGTGGACCTCCCCCCGTCAGATGGTAAGACTGTGATACTGACCTTGACTTACCAGTTTTCCAAAGCCTGCCGCCTGATCCCCCTGCCACGGTTGCCCATGGCCCTGGAGACAGTGGGGGCACTGTTCCAACATGTTTTCCGCCTCTAAAGTCTGCCGGAGGATATAGTATTGAATCATGGACCCCAGTTCACCTCCCGGGTGTGGAAGGCATTCTGGACTAAGCTGGGGGTCTCAGTAAGCCACACCTCTGGCTACCACCCCCAGTCCAACAGACAGGTGGAGCGACTGAAGCAAGACATCGACCGTTTCCTCTGCAGCTACTGTGCCCAACGGCAACACTACTGGACCTGGTATCGGCCCTGGGCCGAGTACATCCATAACTCCTTGAGCTGCTCCTCCACAGGTATGTCACTCTTTCAATGCGTCCTAGGCTACCAACCTGCACTGTTTCCCTGGTGTCCCTCTCCGGGCAATGTCCCCATGGTCGATGCCTGTCACCAGGCCAGTGGTAAGACATGCCGCATCATCGAGACTCACCTCCAATAGAGTGCCTGCCACCAGAAACAACAGGCGGACCGCCACCGACACGCCCTTGCCTTCCAGCCGGGGTAGAGAGTGTGGCTGTCTACCAGGGATCTGCGCTTGCCTCTCCCATCCAGGAAGCTCAGCCCTTGCTTCATCGACCCCTTTGAGGTTCTTCGTCAGGTCACGCCCGTCTCCTACAGGCTCCGATTGCCCCCGTACATGCAGGTCCAGTCCACCTTCCACGTTTCTCCACTCAGGCCATGTGAGACCTCTGTCCTCCAGGCGCCTGATGTTGTCGCGCCTGCCCCGCTGGCTGAGCCACCTGCGGTGGAGGGAGACCCCATCTATGCCATCTGGGCACTCCTGGATTCCCGTGGGTGGAGGAGTGTCCTTCAGTACCTGGTGGACTGGGAGGATTATGGCCCAGAGGAGCAGTGTTGGGTGTCCACGTGCAATGTTCTTGACCCTGTTTTTATTGCTAATTTCCACAGGAGCCATCCAGACCAACCCGCGCCCCACCCCAGGGGCCGTCCTCCCTAGCTTCTTAGGACGGCAGGCGCCACCCATCGGGAGGGGGGTACTGTCACTGGTGTCCGCATGCCTGACAACATGACGCAACACGACAACATGACACAACAACATGGCCACCGTGACCCCTTCCCTTGACAACCCTAGGATGCAGTATAAAGCACCAGTTCCGATGCACCTGGCCACGGAACTTCCAACTGAGAGACAATCTCCTCACCTATCTTCCGAGGCTGACTGTTTTGCTCTGTGTTTTGGGTGCAGTTCCGTGTGATACAAATAAAGTGAATAGAATAAGCACCAGCAATTGAGTCTGCTCTCCTAATCCTCCACACTCGACATGACACCTACCTCCTAATGTAGCACCCTTGATCAAGTACTCACCTTGCACTGGCACAGTAAAATTTGTGAAGTTGTATAAATAGGTCAATCATTGTAAGTAGTTTACTGTACTATATTTAACATTATAAGTTTCTTTAGAGAACAGGGTCAGTTATAAGAATAAATAACACACATGTTAAATGTGTTAGCATCCAGTTGCTTCATTGTTTCTTGCTTGATAAACCGCTCTGTATTTAGAGTAGAGGTACTTCAAAGCCCTTAAAGTCACCTTCTTCTGTATTCAATTCAATTCAATTTATTTTTGTAGGGCACTCTTCTCACACAGTGACACAGAATGCTTTAACACAGGCATAAGGCAAGAAAAACAAATATATCAGATAAAGAAAGAAAGAAGACAGTTGACTACCGACTATCATAATATAATGATTTTAAAGAGCTATAAGTATGCCTACTGGCCAAGGAGGAAAGGAACAAAAACTCCCAACTGAAAATCTAAGGAGAAAAATCCTCTCGGGGTCCAAGTGCCAATTGCTGCCTACCCCTCCTGGGCATTCTAGATTAAGTAACAGTTCTAAACCAGTTAACAAGTAATCATGATTTTGTTGCTGTATGGTGGCTTGAATCCCCAGCTCAGCATGGTATGTCTCGTCCATCATGGTTGTTGGTCATCATCTTCAGCTAGCATGGGGGTGCGTCTGTGACCGCCAGCCGGCCTCTTCAGGTCTTATGTAGGGAGACAATGCTCAACAAGAAGAAAGAGCTGGTAATTTGTAACTTAAACAATTAAATTTAATTTGCATTGGTATACAGGTAGGGGTGCGGTGGCACAGTGGGTTGGACCGCAGTCCTGCTCTCCGGTGGGTCTGGGGTTCGAGTCCCGCTTAGGGTGCCTTGCGACAGACTGGCGTCCTGTCCTGGGTGTGTCCCCTCCCCCTCCGGCCTTACGCCCTGTGTTACCGGGTAGGCTCCGGTTCCCCGTGACCCCGTCTGGGACAAGCGGTTCTGAAAATGTGTGTGTGTGTGTGTGTGTGTGTGGTATACAGGCGGGAAAAACAAACACAGGGAAGTGGAATTACATTTCAGGGTGGAATGCCTGAGTAAACATGTAAGTTTTTATTCTGGATTTGTAGACAGATACAGATGGGGCATTTCTGAGAGTTACTGGTAGAATATTCAACAGTTTAGGTGCTCTATAACTAAAGGCACAACTTCGTACTGAGGTCTTATTGATCACAAGTACTTTAAGTTAACTTGCACCCAGTGAATGAAGATATCATCCTGGAATATAAGAATCAATTATCTCACAAAGGTAAGCTGGAGCAATGCCATGTACTGTCTTATAGATCAAAAGTAGGACTTTATAATCAACTCCAAATGTAACCGAGAGCCAATGCAGCGATTTAAGTACTGGTGTTATATGGTCAAACTTCCTAGTTCTAGTGACAATTCTCGCAGCAGCATTTTGTACCAGCTGTAGCCTGGATACAGTCTGGTATGGACAACCCGATAATAAAGTATTACAATAGTCTAGCTTGCTTGAAACAAAGCATGAACCAATTTCTCAGCATCCCGTCTACATAGGAATCGCCGCAATTTAGCAATTTCTTAACTGAAGGAAACATAGTATGTGAAGACTATGAAAGCTTTTGAGATATCCAGGAGGTGATATTTGGGCCAAAGTTGAACTGCTTCAATTTCATGTCAGGCTCAATATTCAGGCATTTCTTCTTATTTTAATGTGGATTGATAAGAACGGGATGGAACTGATACCACTGAATGAACTTTTATTGCCACAAAGCAGATTAAAATCTATTAGAACAAGAAAAAGCATACATTTTGTGACAGAATGAAATGAAAGCATAAAATTAAGAACTACAACATAAGAGCAGCATGAGAGTGACTTTACAAATACTATAAGTACAAACACATGAAGTTCACTGCCTTTGAAGGATTGACTAACACATTGGCCTGATGTAGGAAATTCATCCTGTGACATAACTTTGTCAGTGGGGGTTTAAATGTGACTGAATTTCAAAATAAAGTCCATAATGAACCCACAACTCAGTGAGTTGAACATCAGTTTGCTCAGATATGGTGATTTTTAGCCCACATTCCATTTGACTCACACTTGCTGACCAAAGATGGTCTATGGACCACACTTTGAGAACCAGTGATCTAGAGAATATGCCCACAGCTGACTACCTCCACTATATGTGCCCAATTTCACATACTCATCAAGGTATGAATTACTCATACTCATGCTCATCAAGGACTGAACTACTGGAGAAGCCTTGTAAATGTAAATCTAATGTAAATGTAAGCCTTGTTAACTGAACTCTTGTATTGCACCAACAGGCTGCTACAGCTCACCCAGAATTCAACGCCAGCTGATCTGCAGTCCTGTAATCCACAATCTCCCATGCTCCCATGTCACACCACTCCTTGTCACAATTCTTTGGCCTGCATCACATTCAACACCATGTGGTTTGCCCACAGGACCTTCAGGGCCCAACATACCTGCAGTGTTCAGTTCACCTAATTGCACCTCGAGGGCTCCACATTCTTCATCCTAAGGTCACCTGACCATGTCATTGCTGAAGACTAATAAAGCAGTTTGCTGAGGTCTGGCCTCCAGGGGTGGAATGACCTTCCAGCTGCAGGAGAAATGGTTGAGTCTCTCTTAGCCTCCATTAAAGACAGAAATCCCACCTCTTCAGACTTTTTCTAACAGCGGAAGACTGGCTGCCCTGTTTGCTGAACTGTTACAATTTCTGCCTTTTGCACATGGCACATGTTCACTTCACTATTATCTCACTGTGGTAATGCTACATCAGCAGGAAGCCTTCATCAGTGTACCTGTAAGCTGTATAAACCATAACACATATATGCATGTTCTGAGGTCATGAAGTAGGAAATGCCTTTTTGCATTGTGGTACACTGATGATGTCAAGAAGGTGTAGGAAGCATCACTTCAAAGAATTTGCTGAGAGCAAAATGAAAACATGCAACAGGACAGTCCATCCTCATGTATAGACCTCAATAAAGACGAGAATTGTAGCAAATCTAATACGGACAGAAAACGACGACAAAAATGGAACCAAATATAAATAAAACAAATTATGTTTTTTTTTTTTTTTTAGTATACTGCATCAAGATGTTGTAGGTAAATTCTGTTTTTTTCTATTTTTTATTTTATCAATTTACTGCAGAAACTGGAGCACAAGGAAAACATGTTAACTCTACGTATAATGAGCAAACACTGAGCCCAGGTCTTAACTTCTGTATCCTCTGTTGTGACTTTCTTATGCACTAAAATAAATATGGCATGCATTCAGCCAATTCCAAAGCTGTTCACACTGATGTAGTCTTTTATACAGCAAGGTCATTTTTACTGTATCAATTCAGGGTAAGCACTTTGATCAAGAGTTTCAGCATCCTGATCAAGGGATCCTACAACAGGAGGAGGGTTTCAAACCTGGGTCTTTTGAGAGCAAGGCTATAGTTCCATCTTATACTGTGCCTGTAAAAGTAAATCCAGTGTAACATTGCAGCAAAAACCACAACAGCCACCTCCTTGTCATTACCAAAGTCACATGGGTGCAGATATACTAAGAAAGTTGTTTCTTTAAGCAAATTTGCGATTCTGATGCACCTTGTATGAAGGGATCCAGTCTGTCGTACTTGCAGCAAGACAGCAAAGGTGCACACACCCTTGGAAATGTCACTGTTCTTTGGGAAGCTGGAACCATTACACAGTTGTGCTGGGCAGCATGGTGGCACAGTGATTACTGCTGTCTTACAGTGCTTGGATGGTGCAATAAGATCTGGGTTTGATCCCCGCTCAGTCTGTGTGGAGTTTGTGTGTTCTGCCCATGTCTGTGTGGGTTTCCTCCCACACTCTGAAGACATGCTATTCAGGATCCTTTATAGTGTGTGAGTGACAGAGAGAGTGTGTTCCGCTCATGTATGGATGAGTGACCCATTGTAAGTAGTGTATCTTGCAGTATAAGTCACCTTGGTGACTAAGGTGTGTGGGCTGATAACACTACATAGAGTTCATTGGAAGTTGCCTTGGACAAAAGCATCTGCTAAATAAACAAATGTAAATGGAATGCAACAGTAGCTGAATTAGTGTACATAGTGGGTAAACTGCACTGGTGACTGCATTAATATTCCGATAGAGTGTTTAGTATACCACAGGACCAGCAAAAACCCCACTTGTCGCTTTTCGCTGGCAGGGCATGTGCAGAATTTGTCCCAGCATCTTCAAGTACAGAATCTTCAAGTATAGTTGTTTTAGGAATATTGTATTACCCATTCTTCCTGTACCCTTGAGCATAGCACTCTCCAGTATATATATATGTATATAGAGAGAGGAAAGAGCGAGAGAGAGAGTCATTTTTTCTAAGCACGCCACAGGAGACTGCCTCAAGTGCAGGTGCTCGTTTACTGAAGGGCGAGGTAAAGACAGGTCGAGATTCAAGCAAGGGTCAGGCAAGGCGCAAACATGATCCAGGAGGTTTGTAGCAGAAATTAGAAGTCAAAGGGACGAGCGGAGGTCAGGGAGCCGGGGACACGTTCTAGGGATTGGAAACAGGGAATAGGGAAATAACAGGCAAGCAAACAGAGCACGAGGTTTGGGAAAGTGGTGCACAAATGTGGTTCTGCGGTCTGTCTTCCCTCGAGCTGCTCCTTTTATTGCCTGTTAATGGTCATCAGCCAGTGCAGGGGCGGGTCATGCTGTCTAAGGCATGACAATAACCCCCCCTTCACGAGCAGCTCTCACCGCCCCATAGCAGGAGCGAGGTCGGCCCTGCGGTCAAGGCGCCGGTTGCTCCAGGTGGTCCCTGTGGAAATCAGAAATGAGAGAGGGATAAATAATGTTCAGGTCCGGGACCCAACATTGCTTCTCGGACCCATACCCCTCCCAGTCCACCAAATACTGAAGCGACCTTCATTGCCAGCAGGAGTCAAGCAGGGCCTTCACTCTGTAAGCAGGTCCCCCTTCCACCTGTACTGGAGGAGGAGAGTGGTCCGACGAGGAAGACCCAAGGAGGGATGTACTACAAGACTTGAGGAGGGACATGTGGAAGGTCGGGTTGATCCTCCAGCGGGGGGGGGGAATAGCAGGTGGTATGACAGCAAGGTAACCCTACAGAGAACCTTGAACGGACTGATGAAACGGGGACACAGCTTCTTTGAGGGAAGAGATAACTTGAGGTCCCGCATTGAAAGCCACACCCTCTGGCCTGGATGGAGGATGAGGTGACGATGGCGCCGGTCTGCCTGTTTTTTGTATCGGGTGGCACTGTGCTGGAGGTGTTGCCAGATCGCACACCAAGCATCGCCGCTGTGCTTGTACCAGTCCTCCATCGTCGGGGTCTGGTTTGGAGGAGAGTGCCAGGGGAACAGCATCAGCTGGTACCCGAGCACACACTGGAAGGGGGAGATGCCTGTGGACCTGTGGGACAGGGAGTTGTGTGTGTACTCAACCCAGGGCAGGAAACAAGCCCACAGGTGTTGGTGCAAGCCAAGCAGGGCACCAGACAAGCAAACAGAGCGCGAGGTTTGGGAAAGAGGTGCACAAATGAGGTTCATTCTGGCCAAACCCACCATGCCACCACACATCTCTTATACAATGCCTGGAAATAATACCATATCATTTCATATCCTATATCCAACAGAAATCAAGTGTGGTGGTAAGTCAAAACTTGCTAGAAATAAGTAATTACATTTCTGTCATGCCCTCTGCTTCATCTTAACAAGGAACACCTGTGGAGGCTCGCGGGACAGGCACACAAAAGGAGAACTCAGAGCCCGGGCTAATGCGGAACCTAGTTCAGCCTCAGTACTCGCTCGTGTGCCTTATCTCAGCTCTCCTAACTTCCCAGATTTCTCATCCTCATCCTCGCCCTCGTCCTCATCCTTGTTTCCCTGTACCTTCTCCTCTATCTCCATGTCTTCCTGGCTTTTCTAGACTTCTTGCCTGCGTACTGGATTACAACTCTTAGACTCTCTCTTCGGATTATGTTTGCACATTGCTTACCATTTGCCTGTTTCTTCGACCATGTCTTTTGGATTACCCCTCGAGAAACCTTCCTATGCTACGCACTTGGGTCCGGCGCTTCCACTCCAGGACACCGTGACAATTTCATGGAGTTGTGAATATTCTAAAGACTTTTTCAAAAAAGACTTTTTTTCTAAACATTTGCATTTTTCTTTTTTCTAAACATTTATGATTTTACTCTGCATCTTAATGCAGGCATAAATTTTTCATAGTAAATTGTATATTAGTAAGGTGTTACTATTTTGTCTTATGTAATCGGTGTAGTAATCAGAGGTATATAGACCTAGTGACATTGGAACAAAAATGTAGAAATAATTAAATTTGCCATTTCCTGTTCCTTAATTAGTGTGTTTTTGTTAATGAGCATATTTGTACTTACATAATGAATATACTTACATATTTAAGAGAAGCTTTCAGAAAAGGGAAATTGTACCCTTCCATGATTGAAGGAATAAAAGATCAATGAGGGTTAATCATGCATTCGTCATTTACTCTGTTCCAGTGAGAATGTAGAAATTGGATTACCGTGGAACACTGAAAATGCCCAAATGGGAAACAACAGTAGAGCAGGGTAAAACCTTGCTGTCATTGACTACTGGAGGACAGGATGGAACCATTGCAGGCCAAATCAGTCATTAGGGAGTCAGCTTTCAACCTCCTCTAGTTATTTATTACCATGGTACACATCACTAGGTGAGGTAAAAGACATTCTTGACAGGATGGGACCTGTTTGAGGCTAAAGTAAGAGTGCCTATGGTCCCTTCGTATTGCACACAGGCTAGGATAGTAATCTGTTCAGTGCTGATCAAGTTCTGAAGGAAGAAAGCTTGAGCTGAGGTGGACAGGGGATGGTGGAGCTTGGAGATCAAAGACAGGGTACAAAGACCATCTGAGGAGAAAGCAAGCAGATCCAAGGACAGGGGGCTTCTGGGAAATTTACAGAGTTGACAACATACAACATGTCAGTCCTCTGAACTCTGCCATAGCATTGAAACCAATAGTGCTTTTCTTCTGAGAAGAAAGTGGAAGTTGCAAAGCAAAGGCAGCTCGGCTGCACACACTGTCTGATGACCAAAACTCGCCTCTTCGCTGTGTTTCTGACAGCCCAGCAACAATCCTTGGAAACTGCCAGCTTTTAAAACAGACATAACTTTGGTAAGCTTGCAGCAGTAGAAAGTTATCAAGACCACATGACTTGGCCGCCTTAGTTGGTGGTCCCTTCAGTTGCCACATTAATGGCACGCGATAGTGTTCGAGCGTACTGTGAGCCTCTGAAGTGCAGGCAGAGGGGCTAGAGGATGGAAAACAAGAATTTTGGAGGGTAAAACTTTACTGCCACCAACAGTTCAGCTTTCTTTTCTCCAAACTTCATGTCAATGTTGTCAACGTTTGATTTTACTTTACAACACTTCTGAGGTCTGGTTTCTTGTAGTAAATCTCAGTAAGTATGATGACGATTGATTTCCCTCTACAGAATTTCCTAAGAAGACTCTGGTTAGAGTTCTCCTCTCAAACCTTTGTAGCTATGTTGAGTTCAGTCTCCTTGGACCCTGAGCAATGAAATAATGTAAGAAAAATTAATGGATCACCCGAGTGATGTATTCTTGCCAAATTGCAACTCATTCAGTACAAAAAGAAGCAGCAGTGGAAGAAACTGTGAATCACCAAACTTTTACTTTCATTATCCAGTCATAAAATGCATTTCAGGAAAATTTAGGCACAATCGTTTACTTTTGTGGACAGTCACTACCAAACCCCTTTCAAAACCCCCTTTGGTGGTTTCATTGCAAATCATCATTCATTGCAATTTATCTTTCAGAAAACAGTGGGAAAAATGGTGGTTCATCATCCAGTCCCCTCCCAATATCATTGTTTTTTTTTTCACACATTATAGGCCATAAAGCCCAAGGACAGCCAATACCCAAAGAATGCTTCTGCACTGCTACCAAGTGTTAATCTGCATCCACTTTCATCAGCACATCCTTTTCTCCAAAGCAAAACACACACACACACACACACACACACACACACAGTCTGAGACTGTTTGTCCCAGGTGGGCCGCAGCAAGCTGGAGCCTAACCCAGCAACACTGGGCGCAAGGCTGGAGGGGGAGGGGAACACACCCAGGACAGGACGCCAGTCTATCACAAAGCACCCCAAGCGTGACGCAAACCCCAGACCCACCAGAGAGAAGGTCCCAGCCAAACCCACTGCGCCACCTCACACCCCTCCAAAGCACCCTAAAGTTAAAAAAAAATTAACTAAGCATAAATAAAAGTTCAACTTGAAGAGCTAAATTCAGAGTACAGCACATAAATGTATATTTAAGAGTAAATAAAAGTACCAATAAAAGCACAGTCTTTATATATTTAAATCCTAGAGTAAAATTCAGACAAGTTTGCTGAAATTAAACTAAAGAAGCACCAACCAATATTAATATGTGAATCCAATTTTTAATATTTAATATGTAAAGTAACCACTTTTCATATCTGTGACCTATATGTAACCACAGAGTTGCAATAGTGCACTCCTACCAAAAATGAGCAGCATCAGCTTCCCTCCACTGACTCTTTCTCCTGGAGGAGCACTGCAGGAAGGACTGGAAGGGGTTCATCTTGACCACGAGCAGTCGGATTTCAGTAACCTTTATTGCTCTATTTCGGTTTGCCCATTCAAGCACACGGACAAATTAGAAATGGATACCGTTCCACCCCAGTGGCCTACTCCAGTTTGGGGGGCGGCTCTCGCTTTCAGGGCTGCTTGTTATTGTTTCAGAGTTTGCCGCTCTTATTAATCCACAGAGGGCTTTAGGAACAGGACCTTTGCAAACATTCCCAGGAGCCACAGTGCGAATAGAGACGGCAGCAGGGCAGCAGCGGGGAACTACAGACACGTCTGTCTCCATGAGTGATGTGTGTAAAACCGCTGCTCCTGGCTCGTGCTCTATAAACTCCCACCATAATGCATTCCTCCCATCATCCAAACAGGGGTCTCCAGTGAAACCTCACCCCCACCCCCCGCTGCAGATTGCCAGTGTGCCAAACCCAGGGTAAAGCTGAGTAAACCCCCCGCTCATGGGTTACATTTTTGCACGCTGACTGTTGCACAGAAACCACACTGTCTGTGGACCTTGTTAAAAAAACCTTTCCTTACTGGAGTTATTTATTCCAGTGATTTTCCAGGGTCTTCTGTCACTACTTTTTTAATCTATTATTACTTCTCCTTAAAAGAACATCCATTTTACACCAGATCATTTGCCATCTAATTGGTTTCAGTGCACAGGTCCACATTGCATAACTCTAGTGCATAATGAGAACATCTGCTTTGGATTTTAAAGCCTGTTTATTTCTCACCATTTGTTTTTTGTATATGTGTTTGTGAGAGTTTTTCACCAGGGCCAGCAAGTGTATGTGTTTGCTGAACTCAGTGGGGCTGTGAAAGAGCAGCCAGCTCCATGTCCCATTCTTATTTGCAGTAATGTGTGCTGTCGTGTTGTGCCACACACATTTCTGTATGTAGTATTGCACAGTGCTTACATTCCTGTATGTATCAGTGTTATGATAATTAAGAAGTAATGCTATGTAATAATACGGAGAACCACTTTTGCTGTGTGATCTGTGTTTGTGTTCCACCACTTGGCACCTCCTCAGTGGGTATAAAGGGTGTGGGGATCTGGGTCCCACCCAGCCTTACACACATCAACAGCATACTGGCACTGAGATCTGTCAGCATGCAGACATGCATGCAGATGGGATGCTGGATCTCAAGTGTGACGCATGTTGGCCAGCAGTTCTCAATGAAACAGTATCACAAGTACCAGATATTCACACAGACAGTTGCGTAGTGTCTAGTGTCCCAGCCAGCAGTGGCTCTTTTGCTCAGTGCCTATGACAGGACACTGCCCATTCAAATTGAAATAATTATGCCCACTTCACAGAGCTTAATGCTTCTACCTGCCCTCCATTAGAGTCAAATGCATCTGTCCACTTGTGAAGAAAACACTGCGGGACATATCGAGATGCACAGGAGCTGAGTGGAGGGCCAATTAAAAATAAAGCAGCCCTGTTTGTGGCATGCCACAATTAACACATTTGCTCATTTCAGGAGATCTGGAGTGAAAATGTGATGTCATTTATCTCCATTCTGCTCCTTCTGTAATCAGTTAATGGAGTCATTAATTACACAAGCTCTTTTACTGGCCACACACGTCGTAGCAATTCCATTTGATTCGCTCTTTTTCACTTTATGGATGCATGACAAGCATTGGTCGCCTTCACTGATGAGTGTTGTGTTTTACAGGGGAGGCATCAGCATTCATGCATCCAGCCACAGATAATGCTGTAAAGTACAAAGCTGCAATAATACGGCTCAGCAGGGGGGCTCCTCTGCAATTGTTTCTGCTGCAGAACAGATGGATGCAATTATTTTTGTTCATTGCCCTTTTCAAGAAAGCATTTTCATTTGTTTCACACTGGATTACAATACAAACTTGGAAAGGTAGTTTTACATACGATCTATGTTGCCTTAAGATGCAGTTAACATCACTTTTTTGAACATTTAGAGACAGTTTGTTGCCTAGAATGTATAGCTATCGCCATAAACATTTATGTAAAGAATAAACCTAGTTTATGGTGGAAAAATGTTGGTATTAATGAGGATGTTTGTAGTTATATTGGGAACAGTTACAGATTTTGTCCAAAAGGAGTGAAGCTTGTTTGCTCAAAAGAAGCTTTGGTTTTCAGCTCATAAAGACACTTAGCAGCTTTCTGACTACAGTTTGGACCATCACTGGAGATGCAGTGACATCTAGAGGAGAAGATTATGTTTTGCCTCTTGGTCCTACAAGAGCAACGTTAGCCATTGATACTTTGAAAATGGGATACTTTCAACAAAAATATAATTAAATTAATGGAAAAGACATTGATAAGGAGTTTGTTACGCTTAACATCGACAAAAAAGTAGATGTGGATACTGTATTTTATGTCGATTAATTTTTGTTTAGTTTTTAACTTTTTAACTTCCCCTCCGTGAACCGCCACCTTACCGTGGTGGAGGGGTTTGAGTGCCTGAATGAGTCCAGGAGCTATGTTGTCTGGGGCTATATGCCCCTGGTAGGGTCTCCCATGGCAGACAGGTCCTGGATGACAGACGAGACAAAGCACGGTTCAAAAACCCCTTATGAAGAAAAAATCAAGGCTTCCGTTTACCCCGCCCGGTATGGGGTCACCGGGGCCCCACCCTGGAGCCAGGCCTGGGGGGGGGGGGCTCGCATGCGAGCGCCTGGTGGCCAGGTCTATGCCCACGGGGCCTGGCCGGGCTCAGCCCGAAGCCATGACGTGGAGCCGCTCTTCGGTGGGCTCACCACCTGCCAGAGAAACCGTAAGGGGCCGGTGCATTGCGATTTGGGCGGTGGTCGGGGCCGAGTGCCCGGCCGACCCAAACCTCGGGCGCCAACTCTGGTTTTTGGGACTTGGAATGTCACCTCACTGGCGGGGAAGGAGCCTGAGCTGGTGCGGGAAGTTGAGAGATACCGTCTAGATATAGTCGGGCTCACTTCCACTCACAGCTTGGGTTCTGGAACCAGTCTTCTCGACCAAGGGGGGACTCTCCACTATTCTGGCGTTGCCCAAGGTGAGAGGCGGCGGGCGGGTGTGGGCTTATTAATAGCTCCCCAGTTCAGCCGCCATGTGTTGGAGTCTACCCCGGTGAATGAGAGGGTCGTCTCCCTGCGCCTTCGGGTCAGGGAACGGTCTCTCACTGTCGTTTGTGCTTATGCGCCTAGCGGCAGTGTAGAGTATCCGGCCTTTTTAGAGGCCCTGGGGGGCGTGCTGGAAAGCGCTCCCACTGGGGACTCTGTCGTTATACTGGGGGACTTCAACGCCCACGTGGGTAGCGACAGTGACACCTGGAAGGGTGTGATTGGGAGGAACGGCCTCCCTGATCTGAACCCGAGCGGTGAGTTGTTATTGGATTTCTGTGCTAGTCGCGGTTTATCCATAACGAACACCATGTTCATGCATAAGGGTGTCCATCAATGCACTTGGCACCAGGACACCCTAGGTCGGAGGTCGATGATCGACTTTGTAGTCGTTTCTTCTGACCTTCGGCCATATGTCTTGGACACTCGGGTGAAGAGGGGGCTGAGCTGTCAACTGATCACCACCTGGTGGTGAGTTGGATTCGATGGCGGGGGAAAAAGCTGGACAGACCTGGCAGGCCCAAACGCATAGTGAGGGTCTGTTGGGAACGTTTGGCGGAGGCCCCTGTCAGAGAGGTCTTCAACTCCCACCTCCGACAGAGCTTCAACCAGATCCCGAGGGAGGTGGGGGACATCGAGTCCGAATGGACTATGTTCCGCGCCTCCATTGTCGGGGCGGCGGTTCGGAGCTGCGGCCATAAGGTCTCCGGCGCCTGTCGCGGCGGCAATCCCCGAACACGGCGGTGGACACCGGAAGTAAGGGATGCCGTCAAGCTGAAGAAGGAGTTCTATCGGGCCTGGCTGGCTCATGGGACTCCTGAAGCAGCTGACGGGTACCGACGGGCCAAACGGAGCGCGGCTCTGGCAGTCGCCGCGGCAAAAACTCGGGCTTGGGAGGAGTTCGGTGAGGCCATGGAGGAAGACTTTCGGTCGGCCTCAAAGAGATTCTGGCAAACCGTCCGGCGACTCAGAGGGGGGAAGCGGTGTTCCACGAACACTGTTTACAGTGGAAGTGGTGCGCTGCTGACCTCAGCTGAGGATGTCCTCGGGCAGTGGAAGGAGTACTTTGAGGATCTCCTCAATCCCTCCGACACGCCTTCCGTAGAGGAAGCTGAGGCTGGGGACTTGGAGGGGGACTCGTCCATTACCCTGGCTGAAGTTGCTGAGGTAGTCAAAAAACTCCTCGGTGGCAAGGCTCCGGGGGTGGATGAGATCCGCCCCGAGTTTCTCAAGTCTCTGGATGTTGTGGGGCTGTCTTGGCTGACACGCCTCTGCAGCATCGCGTGGAGTTCGGGAACGGTGCCTCTGGACTGGCAGACCGGGGTGGTGGTCCCTCTTTTTAAGAAGGGGGACCGGAGATTGTGTTCCAACTACCGGGGGATCACACTCCTTAGCCTCCCTGGGAAAGTCTATGCCAGGGTACTGGAAAGGAGAATCCGACCGATAGTCGAACCTCGGATTCAGGAGGAGCAATGCGGTTTTCGCCCTGGCCGTGGAACACTGGACCAGCTCTATACCCTCACTAGGGTGCTGGAGGGTTCGTGGGAGTTTGCCCAACCAGTCCATATGTGTTTTGTGGACCTGGAGAAGGCATTCGACCGTGTCCCTCGTGGCATCCTATGGGGGGTACTTCGGGATTATGGGGTTCGGGGCTCGTTGCTACGGACTGTTCGTTCCCTGTATGACCGGAGCAGGAGCTTGGTTCGCATTGCCGGCAGTAAGTCAGACCTGTTCCCAGTGCATGTTGGACTCCGCCAGGGCTGCCCTTTGTCACCGATTCTGTTCATTATCTTTATGGACAGAATTTCTAGGTGCAGTCAGGGAACGGAGGGTGTCTGTTTTGGTGGCCGCGAGATCTCGTCTCTGCTTTTTGCGGATGATGTGGTCCTGTTGGCTTCATCAAGTCAAGACTTGCAGCATGCACTGGGGAGGTTTGCAGCCGAGTGCGAAGCGGCGGGAATGAGAATCAGCACCTCCAAATCCGAGGCCATGGTTCTCAGTCGGAAAAAGGTGGATTGCCCCCTCCGGGTTAGGGGGGAGTTGCTCCCTCAAGTGGAGGAGTTTAAGTATCTCGGGGTCTTGTTCACGAGTGAGGGAAAAATGGAGCGGCAGGTTGACGGACGGATCGGTGCGGCGTCCGCAGTAATGCGGTCATTGTACCGGTCTGTTGTGGTGAAGAGGGAGCTGAGTCGTAAGGCGAAGCTCTCAATTTACCGGTCGATCTACGTTCCTACCCTCACCTATGGTCATGAACTCTGGATCATGACCGAAAGAATGAGATCGCGGATACAAGCGGCAGAAATGAGTTTCCTCCGCAGAGTGGCTGGGCACACCCTTAGGGATAGGGTGAGGAGCTCAGTCACCCGGGAGGAGCTCGGAGTAGAGCCGCTGCTCCTCCGCATCGAGAGGAGCCAGTTGAGGTGGCTCGGGCATCTGTTCCAGATGCCTCCTGGACGCCTCCCTGGGGAGGTGTTCCGGGCTTGTCGCACTGGGAGGAGGCCTCGGGGCAGACCCAGGACACGTTGGAGAGACTATGTCTCCTGGCTGGCCTGGGAACGCCTTGGGGTTCCCCCAGAGGAACTGGAGGAGGTGTGCGGGGAGAGGGAAGTCTGGAGGACTCTGCTCGGACTGCTGCCCCCGCGACCCGGCCCCGGATAGCGGAGGAAGATGGATGGATGGATGGATAGTTTTTAACTTGTAATAGTTTAAGAAAACCATGGAAGAAATCATAGTTTTCGTCATGCTGTCTTCAAATGAAAATATAAATTCTAAAATACCATTTTCTATTTCCTGGGCAATCACCTGTGCATTACACACACACACACATTTTCAGAACTGCTTGTCCCATACGGGGTTGCGGGGAACCACAGCCTACCCGGTAACACAGGGCATAAGGCCAGGGGACACACCCAGGACGGGATGCCAGTCCGCCACAAGGCACCCCAAGCGGGACTCGAACCCCAGACCCACCCGAGAGCAGGACCCGGTCCAACCCACTGCGCCACCAAGCTCCCCCCCTGTGCATTATTTTATGATCAATTCTTTATAAAGTTCATCTGTATAGAACAGAATCAAAATTTATTTTACTGACGCTGCTTTAGTGGAAAGGAGACTCCATCCAGTAGTTCCAAGTTCAGTAGGAACTATTTGGACTTTTTCTTGGTCTTGGAACAGTGGACCAGCTCTTCTCCTTGGCACAGTTGTCTGGGGGGCATGGGGATATTAGTTCAATCTACATGGGTTTTAAGAATATCAGAAAGGTGTATGACCTTGTCTCTAAGCATGTGCTAAGGGAGATACTACAGTGGTATGGTGCACCAGGACCACTGATGTGTGCCATCCATCCCCTGTATGAGTGCAGTCTGTGCTGTGTGCATTTTCTCATTAAGTTGAACCTGTTAGATGTGGGTATCAGATTCCACCAAGATCATGTTTAGTCTCCACACCTGTTTGTGATCTTCATGGACATCATGTGAACGCAGAGCTGAGGCTCAGAGGGAACTTGTAAGTTCTACAGATGGCATTTCAGAGTTTTCACATTATGTTCTTTTTGCCACATCTGACCCGTGACCTTGAACATTTAACTGCCAAGTGTGAAAACGATTACATGAAAATTCAAGTTCCCCCATAGTGTGTGAGTGACAGAGAGTGTGTTCCACTGATGTATGGATGAATGACCCATTGTAAGTAGTGTATCTAGCAGTGTAAGTCACCTTAATGAATAAGGTGGGCTGCACCACCACACCCTCATCTAAATATAAATATCACATGCAGTTTTACTACACTGTCCTAAACACAGGCAGCAAAGAGTAAGAAGTTAATACCTTGGCCTTGTCATACCAGCCAAACATATTGGCAAGTTAGGTCCCAACAGCATCTCTGCTGTACAATAAGGACAACTACATATTCCAAATAGAGTAAAACACTAGTTGTAAAAAAACACTGGCATTTGTGATCATTACTGATTACCATAATTAAACAGGTGTCTATAAATGCCAATCCCACGAATTCCCGCTATGAGAGGGTCAAATTACCATTATCAATGGTGAAAAAAAAAAAAAATCTGTCTCCAGATAATAATGATGTGTTACCTAAAATGAACTGGAATACCAAATAAAGGGTATTGCTCTGCATGATGATCATAACATCTGGAATATTTTAAACAAAAAAAATTGTGCTTTGTCTTTTAATGTTATATTTTTAGTAATTCATTATAAATAGCAACATCTAAGTTTGGATTTCATGCATCATGGTAAATTAGATGGCTTGAAAACCTGTTAAAAAAATAACCTGAGCATGATTTATTGGTTCTCTATAACCCTACTTATTTTTCAGTAAGCCTACCTGAGGACAAAGCCACCGGGGCCAAAATGGTTGCACTGAATAATAAGCCAGATGTACTACAAATGGTACATTCAATGAACCACTGTAACGATTTCGTATGGTACTGTTACATAAGGACCGCGGGTACGTCGTAACTCCGTAGAGTGGGGAATGTCGTTACTGTTTTAACCAGGACAGTTTGTCCCTCCTTGAGTTCCATAGTGACTTTGTGCTTTTACGGATAGAGAAGGTGGAGTTACTTGCTCTGAACGGTAAACAGGACAGTCAAGAATAAGGTAACAAGTTTAACAAGTAAATATTTATTTATATTAAAGAAGGTGGAAGTGCGACGTTTCTTGTCCTTGTCTAACAACTGGAGTGTCTCTGTGTAGGAAGTCTATATCGTGGTTAGCAAGTTTGCTATGCTAACGCTTCACAGAACCAGTTACCTACTAGTGTTCCGTGTCACGTAACGTTCACGACGGGGGAATTGCAATAAAACTACATTTTTAGCATTACTGCATTTAGCAAAACTACATTAGCATTTGCAGTTCGTTCCTTAGTACCCGGGGTATTCTTTTTTACGAGGAAAACAGAGGATTCCTAGGGAGTTAGATTACAAAGTTCACCCATTTCAATAGAGTTGAGTAACAAACATGCACATGGGCGTTTTTATTTCGATTTCCTAGCCTAACGTAGGCCCTAAGTGAGTTACAGTACGCGAACCCTGAAAACAAGAAGTCCAGAGAAAACTATCGTCATTTCCGTCTCAAACAGAAAATGACAGTGAATTTACCAAACTCTCTCTAGGATTCGGGATCCGTTAAAAATCAAGTAAACAAATTGGGGGGGGGGGGGACACATACTCAGTATGATATGTGTAATTTACTTGATGCATATAATAAATAAGGCCTGATAAGAAAACAAGAAAGATACGAGAAACTGTAAATAATCTTGTAAAAAACGCTTCTTTTAAATTCCAGGCACGCAGTGGGTGGGGAGGCCAGTTGCTATGGCCAGTGTAAGTAGTATCTTCCTTTCCTCTCTCTCTTACTTTTGCTCTTGGCAGCATTGTTTCTCAGGTGTTGTTTGACTCCTTGTTTACCTGTGTAGGTGCTCTGTAACAGAGCCAGGGTGCTGTCACACCTGCCTGGGATTCAGGGGCTTCTGGGTAGGATTATTTGGACCAGGGGCTTTGCTGCTGCCGATTCCTCTGGCTCAGATGAGCCTTACATAACTGTGACATCTAACAATGGAGGTGTGTAAAGCTAATTTTTACCATTTTACCATTTACCAAAGTTAGCATTTACCACTAGACTAGTTTAATAAACTATACAGTAAACTATACTACTATATATTTTTGTGTATGTAATATATGTTTAATATATGGTAATATTACCATATATTAAACATATATTACATGAATTAAATGTTCTGCTCAAAATAGTACATTTTTGCACATTAGGAAAGCCATACTGTCAGTATATATATACACACACACGTACACATACATACACCCTTACTGGCCACAACAACTACACCTGTTCAACTGCTCGTGAATGCAAATATCTAATCAGCCAATCACATGGCAGCATCTCAATGCATTTAGGCATGTAGACATGGTCAAGACGATCTGCTGAAGTACAAATTGAGCATCAGAATGGGGAAGAATGATGATTTAAGTGACTTTGAACGTGGCATGGTTGTTGGTGCCAGAGGAGCTAGTCTGAGTATGCTGATCTACTGGGATTTTCCCGTACAACCATCTCTAGGGTTTACAGAGAATGGTCAGAAAAAGAGAAAATATCCAGTGACCGGCAGTTCTGTGGGTGAAAATGCCTTGTTGATGCCAGAGGTCAGAGGAGAATGGCCAGACTGGTTTGAGCTGATAGAAAGGCAACAGTAACTCAAATAACCACTCGTTACAACTGAGGTGTGCAGAAGAGCATCTCTGAACACACAACACATCGAACCTTGAAGCAGATGGGCTACAGCAGCAGAAGACCACACCGGGTGCCACTCCTGTCAGCTAAGAACAGGAAACTGAGGCTACAGTTCGCACGGGCTCAGCAAAATTGAACAATAGAAGATTGGAAAAACATTCCCTGGTCCGATGAGTCTCGATTTCTGCTGCGACATTCAGATGGTAGGGTCAGAATTTGGCGTAAACAACATGAAATCATGGATCCATCCTGCCTTGTATCATGGTTCAGGGTGGTGGTGGTGGTGTAATGGTGTGAGGGATATTTTCTTGGCACACTTTGGGCCCCTTAGTACCACTTGAGCATCGTTTAAACACCACAGCCTACCTGAGTATTGTTGCTGACCATGTCCATCCCTTTATGACCACAGGGTACCCATCTTCTGATGGCACGTTATCCTGCTAGAAGTAGTCATGTCACAAAGCTCAAATCATCTCAAACTGGTTTCTTGAACATGGCAATGAGTTCACTATACTCAAATAGCCTCCACAGTCACCAGATCTCAATCCAATAGAGCACCTTTGGGATGTGGTGGAACGGGAGTTTTGCATCATGGATGTGCAGCCGACAAATCTGCAGCAACTGCATGATGCTATCAATATGGACCAAAATCTCTGAGAAATGTTTCCAGCACCTTGTTGAATCTATGTCACGAAGAATTAAAGCAGTTCTGAAGGCAAAAAGGGGTCCAACCGGGTACTAGCAAGGTGTACCTAATAAAGTGGCCGGCATGTGTGCGTGTGTGCGTGCGTGCGTGCGTGCGCGCGCATAGTTTAACTCTAGTACGGGATAATACACTTGATGAAAGTACACTCGATCGGTTATAAATTAATTACACATTTTTGAAGGTGCAGACATTTCTTACATTTTTTAAACTATGTAATCATTTGTATGCTTTCTACAATTTCTGTTTGTGGTGGGGCAATGAAAGGCCTGTGTTTGCGCAGTAGATTTGTGTGTGTGGCATTCCTGAGCGTTGGTGACTCTAATAGTGCCAGTAAGAAGACACATACTGTTGCTGTGGACATAATGAAGTTAAAAATGGCAAGAATGATGAACCTTGCACCTGCTTATGGGCTGAATCTGTCCACAGTCAGAGTTTAACAGGAGTTTCTGCTGGTGTCAGCTTTTATTTTCTGTAATTATGATTTAGTAAATTAAAAAAAAAGAAAATTACTAAGTGTTTTTTTTTTCCCTTTTTTTTTAAAACAGGTGTTATAGCTCTTTCAAGGTTTCTACAGAAAAAGCTGTTAGGTGTTTACAGTACCTAATTCACAAATAAATTGGCGGACCTTTGTATTTTTAAAAGGGGGGTGCAGTGGCACAGCAGGCTTGGCTGGGTCCTGCTCTCTGGCAGGTCTGGGGTTCAAGTCCTGCTTGGGGTGCCTTGTGATGGACTGGTGTCCTGTCCTGGGTGTGTCCCCTCCAGCCTTGCACTCTTGTGTTGCTGGGTTAACCTCCAGTTCACCGCGATCCAGCTTTGGGACAAGCGGTTTCAGACTGGGTGTGTGTGTATTTTTAAACTTTTATTTACACTTAGTTTGGAGTTATGAATAAAATGAATTTCAAACAACCTTTTGGGCCCAAATGTATTTGTAGGTTCAGCAGTCAGTGTATTTAAAGTTGTTTAAAATCCCTGCAATCATAGTTTCAACGCCTGCATCTGCTAGGCTCCAGGACAGTGTGGCCAGATGAGACCATGGGTCCATTTGGACCCCAGGACCAGCGCTTCCAGTTGCCAGGCAATGTGGGCTTTGACTGCCACTTGGAGATGAGTGGGGACCAAGAGAAAGGCCCAGTTCACAACACTGTTCCAGATGTGCTGTCTGCTCCCTCCAGCAGTGAGAGACATGAGTTTGTACTGGCACAGTTCATTGCTGAGTTCCAGGTAGTTCACCGTTAATACCTCTGCAATTTTCTACTAATATATATGTTAATGTTGTTATATTGTTGCTTTTGTGAATAACCAAGTACTTTATTTTAATATGAAGTAATTCTAATTTTTAATTTTTTCTCTGCACTGAGGGTTGGTTATATGTACAGAAGCTTGTTGTACTCTGCATTGTGTTTAAAAGTTTATCTGCAAAATCTGTGAGTGGATGGAACACATGTAATGTATTTGTTGTTTTTTTATTTGATGGCCACTTTCCCATACTATGTTTCTGTCCTCACTGTAGGAGAAAGAGGTTCCACCCCATGTTGAGAAAATCAGCAAAGCAGAAATGTACTTTAATAATTGTAATGTCGAGTGTGCAATACAACCCTGTCCAGAGCTGCTGAAACAAGGTACATGTGTGCATTGTGACCTTACCATCACCTCCAGATCATTTGGTGAATAACAGCTGTAGTCACAGTTTTATTTTTAACTTTATTCATCTTTATTTAGTTTTGACAACCTCAGTATCCAAAGTGAATGAATGTATACAATGTTAATTTTAACAAGGCTGGATTTACCATGCTGTTGCACCAGTGTAAAATCTGTTATAGATTCACTCCCCCTTAAGGAATAAATGATAATCTAAAAATGCAATGTTGATAAAAACAGTGAAATTAAAGAACTACAAATTTTATATTCTGGATGTTTGCCATTTTTTTTAATTGGAGAGAACAGACAGAGACTTTTGCAGCAGTTAAAAGCTTGTCAATGTGCCCCATAAATGTTTACAATTAGAAGTAGCTGAGGTGCAATTCTACACATGTCCACTAGATGTCTCTGCACGAGTCTTAGTTTAGCATCAGTAAAGCATATTTTAAATACGGTAGACGAAACGCAAATAAATATACCCTTGAGCATTACTTTTAGTGCAGAGTTATTCCTTAACCACTGATACTTCTTTGCATTATCAGATTTTGAATCCGTGTTTCCTGAAGCCCCAGCCACAGGCATGACTGTTGTCACAGTAACTCAGAGGACACAGCATGATACAGAGAGAGCGCTGCTTCTGGACAAAGTGAGTCCTCCACCAAGAAGTCCATGCACTTCCTGTTCAGTTTGTAGTTGAACACAAGCATTTACAGAACACAAAAAACACCATATAGTAAACAGGGTAATATAAATGTAATGTTTGCGTGTTCACATTACCAAGTTTTTATAACATAAAATGAATTTGTGAAAGTGTATATCTAATGACCTACTTGTGGTTATAAGGATTAAGGACTGTGGCTTTTATTTTACTGTTTTAAAGTCTTAATGTAAAATATTTGTGTTACCCGAAAGACTGAATCCAGATGGTGGTGTTTTGTATGAAACCATTATATGGTGTCTTAAAAATGTACATGTTGTTATATGGGAGTAAGATAATATACACACCCCTTGCTGCTTGCAGGATGCTGGGGGTTATATTGGATGTAGGGAATGTAAATTGTGTTGAAATATCTTCACGAGATACAGCAATGACTATTCAGAAATACTTTTAGCTGAATCTGCAACCAGTTTTTGACCATTAGTGTAGTTAAGTTTAAGAATGTTGTGGAATGCACTTTTTTTCACTCTTAGCTGAGTCAGTTAGGGGAAAACCTCTGCCAGAAGCATAAATTCCAGTGTTTGGATTCATGCGTGTGTCTGTCAGTTTTCATCAAAGTTGAAAGGGCATCGAATACATTCCACATGTCTGCCTCTGAAAATTCTATTAATGATCATTTTGATACAGTCAGTGTATTTGCCTTTGAACCTAACTGTGTACAACAGGACATACAGTGGACCTGAGGGATAAACCAATTTGGTAATTTCTGCTTACATTATTTTCCTGAAAAGTACAATTATCAGCCATTCTGTCATTTTAAGGGTAAATGTACCTTTATAAACAGGTCTCTGCTAAATGCCTAATGGGAACATCTTTTTCTCCAGTTTATCAGTGGTGCCAAAGAGATGTGTTATGCTCTCCGCACAGCAGGGTTCTGGGCTGACTTCATAGACCCCAGTTCCGGCCTGGCTGTAAGTAGTTTTTTTTGTCCATGGAGAAGGAAGGTAAATTGGTTTTCACACTTGTTTTGAAATGTGTTGTCACAACCTTAGAAAAAAAAACATTACATTTGATATAGTTCTGTATGTGGGTGGTAGCTCATATTGTAATGATTTTCAAATGAAGGATTTTTGCAATGTTTTCTGTATCTTGCATCTTGCCTCCTCTATGAAAATATTAGATCTGGAGAATCTCTTCCTATGGGTACTGTTGTTGTATTTTTGGAGTGGTGTCTTATTGAAGTGTCTGGCTCGAGGAGTTGCTTTTACCAGATTTCCGTGGCTTTTTACCTCCTTCACAGTTCTTTGGATCTTCCACAAATGGCACTGTGTCGGAGACAGACGAACGGCAGCATCTCGTAGGGTTCCACATAGAAGAGCTGGGTTGCTGTAAAGTCATTCGACAGGCCCTGCTGGAGAAGCACAAGCTGGTGGGCACGGTGCTAACAAACGCACCACCCCACAGCTCTGTCATGAAGAAGCTCAGAGGAAGCTGATGACCTTTTGAACAAATAATATGATGGTGACTGTGTACAGACGCTACAGAGGCAGCAAGGACTGCTTCCTTTGCAAGTTCTTTTCTCATTCAAGAGTTTTTTTTGGGGGGGGGGGGACTTGTGCAAATATCTGACATGAACGGAACACCTTGAATACTAGGTCTTAATGTTTTAAGACATTTTAAGGCTATGTTTTTAACACATAGAGCTGGTGCATTAGTGCTCCCTCAAAATACATTTATGTTCACATGAGCCACATTTAGATTAACTTGAGAGACAAATTTTTCATTTGCATGAAGTCTAGATTTTGTCATGAGAAACACTGGCTGATATATAGGGTACAGTAGGAATACAATAGTTCTTTGTAGATGCCTGTCCCTTTTTTAGCTGTGGTGTTATTGGGGTTCTGCTTTTTCTTTTTATGTACTGCAGGTGTCTAGTACCATGGTTTAACTGAGGACACACAGCTTTATGTGGTTGAAATTATTTATTGACACACCTTACAAATTAAATTACTTCTATACACTTGTGTGGTATGTGTGGTAGCTTTTTTTGAAGGTCATGAAAGTTTGATGTTGGGTTGCACTTTTGCTACAGGAGTTAAAGCTGTGCGACATGTTAAGGTCTGGAATGGGATAAAGTCAGTCATGGCGACAAGCCCCACATTGTTTCATTGCCATCTCCACCAGCAGTGACCTCAGTACTGAATCTATAAGCCAGTCCCAAATGTGCACCAGTGAGTGTGGCTTTCGTGCAAATCTCTTTGTGATGAACACAGATGGATACAGTATCTTCAGAAAATTTCTGAATGCTGTATGGCTTTGTTTTTTCACTAATTTTGCCCATTGTTCATGTTTATAAAAACTACATTATATTTACATTTATTCATTTAGCAGCCGCTTCTCTTCAAAGTGGCATACATTTCAGCGAAAATACAATTTGTGCATTACATTACGAGAAAGACATGGTTGCAGACGTGATTAAGTAAACCTAGTTTCTTTCCACTTAATGCACTGATGTTCATCATTTGAGTAGGTGCATAAAGCGCAGGATAAATGAATCCTGATAACCTTCCTACAGAATTTTTTTTTTTTTTTTTTTAAAAAGGTGGACAAACATTTACAGTACATACAATGGCCTATCTGCGGAAGATCTTGAAGTTACGGTGCATGAACATTTACACCATACATGAGCTGGAGAGATCTTGAGTGAAGTGAGTCTGGAAAAGGTAAGTTTTCAGACCCTCCTTGAATGTAGACAGAGTTTCAGCAGTTCTGGGTGAGGGGGAGGTCATTCCACCACAACAGAGCCAGAACCGAGAACCTCCGTGCTTTACTTTTCGTGCGTGGGACCAAGCGAGCAGAAGTAGATGAGCGAAGGGTTCTGGTTGGGGTGTAGCAGTTGATCAAGTATTAAGTTTTAAGTATTAATATAAAGCAATAATATAAATACTCTTCAGTGGGCTCACCACCTGCCGGAGAGACCGTAAGGGGCCGGTGCATTGCGATTTGGGCGGTGGTCGGGGCCGAGTGCCCGGCCGACCCAAACCTCGGGCGCCAACTCTGGTTTTTGGGACTTGGAATGTCACCTCACTGGCGGGGAAGGAGCCTGAGCTGGTGCGGGAAGTTGAGAGATACCGTCTAGATATAGTCGGGCTCACTTCCACTCACAGCTTGGGTTCTGGAACCAGTCTTCTCGACCAAGGGTGGACTCTCCACTATTCTGGCGTCGCCTAGGGTGAGAGGTGGTGGGTGGGTGTGGGCTTATTAATAGCTCCCCAGTTTAGCCGCCATGTGTTGGAGTCTACCCCGGTGAATGAGAGGGTCGTCTCCCTGCGCCTTCGGGTCAGGGAACGGTCTCTCACTGTTGTTTGTGCTTATGCGCCTAGCGGCAGTGTAGAGTACCCGGCCTTCTTGGAGTCCCTGGAGGGCGTGCTGGAAAGCGCTCCCACTGGGGACTCTGTCGTTATACTGGGGGACTTCAACGCCCACGTGGGTAGCGACAGTGACACCTGGAGGGGTGTGATTGGGAGGAACGGCCTCCCTGATCTGAACCCGAGCGGTGAGTTGTTATTGGATTTCTGTGCTAGTCGCGGTTTATCCATAACGAACACCATGTTCATGCATAAGGGTGTCCATCAGTGCACTTGGCACCAGGACACCCTAGGTCGGAGGTCGATGATCGACTTTGTAGTCGTTTCTTCTGACCTTCGGCCATATCTCCTGGACACTCGGGTGAAGAGGGGGCTGAGCTGTCAACTGATCACCACCTGGTGGTGAGTTGGATTCGATGGCGGGGGAAAAAGCTGGACAGACCTGGCAGGCCCAAACGCATAGTGAGGGTCTGTTGGGAACGTTTGGCGGAGGCCCCTGTCAGAGAGGTCTTCAACTCCCACCTCCGACAGAGCTTCAACCAGGTCCCGAGGGAGGTGGGGGACATCGAGTCCGAATGGACTATGTTCCGCGCCTCCATTGTCGGTGCGGCGGTTCGGAGCTGCGGCCATAAGGTCTCCGGCGCCTGTCGCGGCGGCAATCCCCGAACACGGTGGTGGACACCGGAAGTAAGGGATGCCGTCAAGCTGAAGAAGGAGTTCTATCGGGCCTGGCTGGCTCATGGGACTCCTGAAGCAGCTGACGGGTACCGACGGGCCAAACGGAGCGCGGCTCTGGCAGTCGCCGCGGCAAAAACTCGGGCTTGGGAGGAGTTCGGTGAGGCCATGGAGGAAGACTTTCGGTCGGCCTCAAAGAGATTCTGGCAAACCGTCCGGCGACTCAGAGGGGGGAAGCGGTGTTCCATAAACACTGTTTACAGTGGAAGTGGTGCGCTGCTGACCTCAGCTGAGGATGTCCTCGGGCAGTGGAAGGAGTACTTTGAGGATCTCCTCAATCCCTCCGACACGCCTTCCGTAGAGGAAGCTGAGGCTGGGGACTTGGAGGGGGACTCGTCCATTACCCTGGCTGAAGTTGCTGAGGTAGTCAAAAAACTCCTCGGTGGCAAGGCTCCGGGGGTGGATGAGATCCGCCCCGAGTTTCTCAAGTCTCTGGATGTTGTGGGGCTGTCTTGGCTGACACGCCTCTGCAGCATCGCGTGGAGTTCGGGAACGGTGCCTCTGGACTGGCAGACCGGGGTGGTGGTCCCTCTTTTTAAGAAGGGGGACCGGAGATTGTGTTCCAACTACCGGGGGATCACACTCCTTAGCCTCCCTGGGAAAGTCTATGCCAGGGTACTGGAAAGGAGAATCCGACCGATAGTCGAACCTCGGATTCAGGAGGAGCAATGCGGTTTTCGCCCTGGCCGTGGAACACTGGACCAGCTCTATACCCTCACTAGGGTGCTGGAGGGTTCGTGGGAGTTTGCCCAACCAGCCCATATGTGTTTTGTGGACCTGGAGAAGGCATTCGACCGTGTCCCTCGTGGCATCCTATGGGGGGTACTTCGGGATTATGGGGTTCGGGGCTCGTTGCTACGGACTGTTCGTTCCCTGTATGACCGGAGCAGGAGCTTGGTTCGCATTGCCGGCAGTAAGTCAGACCTGTTCCCAGTGCATGTTGGACTCCGCCAGGGCTGCCCTTTGTCACCGATTCTGTTCATTATCTTTATGGACAGAATTTCTAGGTGCAGTCAGGGAACGGAGGGTGTCTGTTTTGGTGGCCGCGAGATCTCGTCTCTGCTTTTTGCGGATGATGTGGTCCTGTTGGCTTCATCAAGTCAAGACTTGCAGCATGCACTGGGGAGGTTTGCAGCCGAGTGCGAAGCGGCGGGAATGAGAATCAGCACCTCCAAATCCGAGGCCATGGTTCTCAGTCGGAAAAAGGTGGATTGCCCCCTCCGGGTTAGGGGGGAGTTGCTCCCTCAAGTGGAGGAGTTTAAGTATCTCGGGGTCTTGTTCACGAGTGAGGGAAAAATGGAGCGGCAGGTTGACGGACGGATCGGTGCGGCGTCCGCAGTAATGCAGTCATTGTACCGGTCTGTTGTGGTGAAGAGGGAGCTGAGTCGTAAGGCGAAGCTCTCAATTTACCGGTCGATCTACGTTCCTACCCTCACCTATGGTCATGAACTCTGGATCATGACCGAAAGAATGAGATCGCGGATACAAGCGGCAGAAATGAGTTTCCTCCGCAGAGTGGCTGGGCGCACCCTTAGGGATAGGGTGAGGAGCTCAGTCACCCGGGAGGAGCTCGGAGTAGAGCCGCTGCTCCTCCGCATCGAGAGGAGCCAGTTGAGGTGGCTCGGGCATCTGTTCCAGATGCCTCCTGGACGCCTCCCTGGGGAGGTGTTCCGGGCTTGTCGCACTGGGAGGAGGCCTCGGGGCAGACCCAGGACACGTTGGAGAGACTATGTCTCCCGGCTGGCCTGGGAACGCCTTGGGGTTCCCCCAGAGGAACTGGAGGAGGTGTGCGGGGAGAGGGAAGTCTGGAGGATTCTGCTCGGACTGCTGCCCCCGCGACCCGGCCCCGGATAGCGGAGGAAGATGAATGAATGAATGAATAATATAAATACAGTTCACTTTTATATTTTCATGCTGCATTACTTTAATTTTCAGATCTAATTGTTTCTTTCGCTTCTTTTCTGCACCACTAAAATACTAATTTTCACTTGCCAGCCATTGTTAAAAGAAAAGTCACTTGAATAAGTAAGTAAATGTTCTGTAAATAAAATATTTTAAAACAAAATTGCTGGTGGACACACTGACTGAGTCAATAAAAAATGTTTTGCCTTTGCAGCAGAGCAACCAGACCATTATTATACACCGGATGGAGAGATCATCATTAGAAGTTGGAACCAGGGCTCAAATATAGTCTAAGGTTTATGGGATGGCCATCATAAATCTGTATTGTTGAAAGTTGCTTATATCATAAGTTAAGACCACGTGTATTTGGGTCACTTTGTCAGCAGCGTTTAGCTTGCGGTGTGACATCTGTTTTACAGCCCCAATAACTGCAGAGAAGCTGCTCTGAAGGTGTTTGCTCTAAATAAATGTTTATACACACACACACACACACACATCTTCAGAACCGCTTGTCCCATACGGGGTCACGGGGAACCGGAGCCTACCCGGCAACACAGGGCGTAAGGCCGGAGGGGGAGGGGACACACCCAGGACAGGACGCCAGTCTGTCGCAAGACACCCCAAGCGGGACTCGAACCCCAGACCCACCGGACAGCAGGACTGTGGTCCAACCCACTGCGCCACCGCACCCCCTTTAAATGTTTATATTACAGATAATTTAAAAAAATTATAAAATTATTGAACCCTTCCTAGATCAAGCTTCCTGGCAGTGAATTTATTCTAAGAGGAAGTGCACACTGTTAGCACTGTTAGCATGTAGCAGAACACCTTTATGTCAGAGTGTGGCTTGTCGGGTCGGTGTTTGTGTGTGTGTCTGTATGAACTCGAGGTCAGTTCTTCCTGCACCTTTGTGCACTCTTTGTTTACACCTACACCCCATGACCCTTTTGGGAGGTACACTCACCCCTTGATACTAATGAGTCTTGACTGTTCTAAGAGCTGCATGTGCCATTTGGTCTACAGCACTGATCCTCTGTGAGGACTTTGCTGTCCTTGTGATCGCTGTGGTTCAGAAAGGAACCCATTTCTGGGAAACACCACGGTGTTGCTATGTTAGTGTCCATCACTGCTACCTTGATACACTCTGGTTTAAAACACAAACAGAACATGACTTAAGCTCTCGTAGCATGTTGGTGAGCTTCAGTGCACACATGCTCTACAGATCAACATACTTCCCAACCCCTCTGACCCCTGGTCTGTTTGATGTTGATGAAAGCCAAGAAACATGCCTTGCTGATGACCTGTCACTGGGACATTGATGAGGTACATTCAAATCTACACTGCTGTCCAAAGTTTATCTGAAATAGCAAAAAATAAACTTTGAACTTTTTCTTCAGAACGGGTTATTTCCAGTTAAATATGCATTAATGTTTCCTTGGTAATTTTTAATTGTTTTACAGCTGGGGTCTCTAAGATACCAAATAGAAATTATGTAAAATTTCCGTAAAGGACTTCTGGAATGTCTCATCAGGCAAAAAATTGTGTTTATACAAAGTTCCCATAAAATTAAGAAATTTCATGAAGTACCAACCTGATAAAACAAAGGTTAGGTATGTTTTTTGAGGCGCTAAGGTGCGTTTGGGGTCATCAGGACCTCAAACAGAATGTTCGTGTGCAAGGTATTGATTTTGTCGTATATTCAGTTATATGTGCAAAGTATGTGGGAGTGCTGCACTCACATTTAGTACTGACTTTGCAGTTTGCAGTGCAGGACTGTCAGCATACAACTGTTTGAGTCTGGCTTCATCCCATCACCTGGTCCAGGTTGTGCTATAGCTGCATGTGATTAATGGGATTTTTGAATTTCTTCTCACTTTTTTATAATACAGGACTGCATTCATTATGTTCACTGAGAAAAGATGAGCCGCAAGTTCTTTAAAAAGTAATATGAACTGAGGAAAAGACATATTACAGATATACAGTATTATAGTGTATGAAAGAAATACTGAGGATTTAATTTCAATTGTGATATTTAGATGTTTTGTCGATGGCTTCTACATTTAACCTGATTATACAGTCAGTTAAGTGAATAAACTACATTCTAAGTGAAAAAAGTACCGGAGCTCCCTGGAACCAAGATCATTTGCATGACAAATGTAGTTTTTAAACCACTCTAATGGGAAGTAGCCATTTGAGCGTGTTGCTATGAGTACAGCTGAGTTTTATTCATCTGATAAATCCTATGTGTACGTAGCGTGCTCTAAGGGCCATGGAATCAGTGCTGGGCCAAGAAACACGTTAAAATTTAATGGAGAACTAATGAGACAGAGAAGTGAGCACTTCCATTAGACACTGTCTGGGCAAGAGGAGACTCACAACTCTGGTATAGCTCTCTCTTCCTTTCCAGCTGTTCTCCTAGGGCATCACTGTAGGGATACAGCAGGTAGCACTGGTGCTCAAGAAACTCCATAGTCATGGATCCTGATATATGTTCAAATTCAGTTAATTCATTGCAGGCATTGCGTATACCCTCCACGTAGACTCCAGATCATCGCAACCATACACCGGACAAACGGCTATTGGTGAAGGTGGATGGATGGATGCTCTAGAACTAATAGTAAATGTGAAACTAATATGAAAGGTGCAAGTAGGGACAGCAGGTAGCGTAGTGGTTAACAGTTGCTGCCTTTGCATTCACAGGTTGCAAGTTTGATCCCCAGGTGTAATACCTTTGAGCAAGGTACTTACCCTGAATTGCTCCCATTGAAAAAAATTACCGGCTGCATAAATGGGGTAATAATTGTAACCTTAAGCGTCTTTGGAGAAAAATGTCATCTAAATGAATAAATATAACTATGCGTTGCATAGACCTGTTCTCCTGTAAGTCAAACTTTTGTCTCTTTACCTCCCGTCTTGTTTAGTTGTCAGAATTTAGAATTTTGATGCTTCTTTTAATATAAGCTTATAATAATAATCTGTGTATGAAATCAAATTTTTATATAGATAACACATACATACAATTTGCAACACATACACATATTCATGTTTGTGTGTTTGTATAATGTACAGAATACACACACATATGTACATTTATATGAGATCTCTGTAATTGTGGTTATGGGCTATAAGCTGAAGATATCTATGTCTTCTTGGTAAAAAATTCCAAAGTCATTATATTCAATTTATTTTTATAGCACGGGGGTGCGGTGGCGCAGTGGGTTGGACCACAGTCCTCTTCTCCGGTGGGTCTGGGGTTCGAGTCCCACTTGGGGTGCCTTGCGACGGACTGGCGTCCCGTCCTGGGTGTGTCCCCTCCCCCTCCGGCCTTACGCCCTGTGTTACCGGGTAGGCTCCGGTTCCCCGTGACCCTGTATGGGACAAGTGGTTCTGAAAGTGTGTGTGTGTGTGTGTGTGTGTGTGTGTGTGTGTGTGTGTGTGTGTATTTTTATAGCAAATTCTTCTTACACAGTGATACAGAGTGCTGACATGTCTTCATTTTGAATACACATTGATTTATAATAATAACCTTTGATATTGTTTACCTTAAAAATTCTACCTGAACAAAAAATGTCAATATTTTTTGATGAAAAGCATGTTTTTGCAAAGTTTTTCTCTGCTCTTCAGTTGATGTTGGACAAAAACATGAAGCTCATTGCTGGTCTGGTCTATCTGTTTTAAATTTTATTTATGTAGAGGTTAAACAGATTATTTTTTTGGAATGAATTAAAGACAGTAGATATGTATTTTATAATTTAAAAAAAAGTCTAGAATTTGCATTACATCTTTAATGTATTACCAATATCTGGGTCAGGGCATTCAACTATACCTTTTATAAAATATTCATTAAAAAAGACCCTGTGCTTGACATTTCCTTCAAGGCATTCATTTAATTATTAAACGAGCAGAAACTGTGCTGAGATTATTCACAAAATAAGGCCTGGAAAAATCTAGTAATACTTCTTTTCTGTCTCAGATCTGATCTGACATCACTACTCCTGGTTTATCATCCACATGTCCTGTGTGAAGCCCTCTCCACCAGTCATCCCGTGACATTTCGTTCCAGTAGGCAGAGTTTTTTGTTGCTCTATGTGTGTGCAGCTGGTAATACAAAATATATTTAAACCCAAAGTCTTTCACTGGCAAATTAGCCCTCATCCTGCTGCTTCTCAACCCAAGCACAGGTGGTAATTTTGCACCTGTATGTTCAGCTAGAGTTATAAAGCCCTTTCCATCCTAGGGAGCTGTCCTACACCTCTCCATTGCACTGCCTAAATATATTGCAGCAGGTCTGTTTTATACTTTCTGATGTTGCTACAGTATTTAAGGGGGAACTTAGATAATCAACAGTATAATTTACATGTACATTTATTAATTTAGCAGACACTTTTCTCCAAAGCAATGTACATCTCATAGAAAATACAATGTGTACGTTAGATGCAAACGTGGTTTTAAAGTATAGTTGGTTACTTTTCACCATATGAACCAACGTACATCCCATGAGTAGCTGCATAAAGGTTTATCCAAATATTGACAATTCCTAATATATTTATTTTTTAATAACAGGAAACTACATTATGGCCTTAAGAGCTCAGTGCAGCAGATACAAATCCAGAATGATCAGATAAATCAATGGTTCCACTGAGGGTTATGAGACGTACTGAAAAGATTAAATATTATAGTGGCATTGCTTCACTGGCACAATATGAAGGAGTGCTGAAATTGTAATAAAAGTAGAATAATTATACAAAATATAGCATCTATATAGAAATTTTCACTCTGCTTACATCTAATACTTGTATGCCAAACAGACCAGCAAGGAGCTTGTTATGTAGCATCCATTCCTTACATTTGGCTATGTAATAAAGTCACCTTTTCATCTAAATTTGTTCCTTTTGTTCAAATAAACACTTTCTGAAAATCATTGTGTTGGTAGTTAATTCAATAAATCTATATGAATAAACACATAATGTCAGAATCATTGGTTATAAACAGTTCTGGAATCACTATAGTAAATGATGTACCAAGAACAATAACAGGTAGCCTGTAGAAAACACACACACTGGGAAACAATCACAGAATCACTTCACTGCATATATAGTACAGTGCTTACTGTATCTGTACAATATGTGTGTATTAGGGAAGCTGCAGTGCACCTTTAGAGGGCTGAGGGATCTACAGTACCTACAATGTGCCCAATCCAACCTTTCTGTCATCCTATTTCCTGTTTTTATTAAGTCGACTCAGATCACGGGTTTTCCACTGAACTCCTGGGATGCCGGAATGTTATTTTTGGAGGGCAAAGAGATCAATGTGGTAGCTCAGTGACATGCACAACCTTGTTTTCTGCAGCAGAACCATGTCTTTCACATGAATGAAAACCAATAAAAATTGATTATGCCACACTGGATATGTGACAATCAAACCAAAAACACTCACAAAAATAACTAAACACAAGTCAAAGAATCAAATTTTAAAATAACAAAAAGTGCTAAAATACTATGAATTTGCAATGTTATTTTTAGTTCTGAATGTAATCTCTATGCAATAGTATAGTGCTGTGTAATATCTACCCATTTTGGGAAAGAGATTACTTTCAATTCACACTTTCTCAGATGACCTCAAAATATTTATTTTCAAATATATTGCAAAACGATATGATCTGAAGGTATAAAAAGTAATTTCTGACATTTATCTTATTGGAGCATGTCTAACCAATGGTTGTGGTGAGCTGCTGCCTATCCCAGAGACATAGAGTGCACAGGGGAGGGGATACACCCTGGACAGGACACCTGTTCATTGCAAGGCACCCCAAGCAGTGCTCAAACCCCAAACCCACCAGCCAAGCCTGCTGTGCCACCACATCCCCCTGGAACATGTCTATGATGTAGTAATTTTGTTCTGTGCAGCTTAGGAGTCATCATAATAACATAGGAACCATGAGACACACACAGACACACACACACACAATGTCTACAACCACTTGTCCCAAGGAGGGCTTGTGACAAGCCAGAGCCTGGCCTGGCAGCACAGGGCACAAGGCTGGAAGGGGAGGGGACACACCCCGGACGGGGACACCAGTCCACCGCAAGGCACCCCAAGCCCCAGGCTCACCACACAGCAGGCACTGACCAAACCTGCTGTGCCATCACATCCCTCTGAAACATATTTATGATTTAGTAATTTGGTTCTGTCATCACAATAACATAGGAACCATGAGACCGCAAAGCCATATATGTTTATTGCAGTCTTCTATTGAATTTATTTGTGTACGTTTTTAATTTAACAGACTCTTTTAGTCTTAACAGTACAATACATAAAAAGAGAGATTTGGATGCAGACATATGATTTTCAGTACTCTCAACTTGTCACATACCACTGTCTAAACCAGTATAAATTACACAAATGCAGTAGCTGTATACAGGGTTCTTTAAAAAAGTATTAAATTCAGCTGGTGCTTTTGTCCATAGCAATTTACAGGATTAAGGTATTTACAGTTATTTACTCATTTGTACAGCTGGCTAATATTACACTAAGTTTGCTAAATGGTACTACAGCTGGAGGTGGGAATCCAACTTGCAACCTTTGGGTCCAAAGGCAGCAGCTCTAACCCCTACCAGCTGACCCTGATTTTTTTTTCTTTTTTACCTTGTATTAAAAAGTTAACATAGTACACATTTTTTTATCACATGGGAAATCGGGAGAGAAGTGAGTCAGAAAGGGGTGAGTTTTGAGGGATGCTAATACTTTACCTACTAATTTTTTAGTTCTCCTCAGAAACTAGTGGTGTGTGAAGCTTGATGTCTAAAAAGTCACACCTGATGCCAAACTCACAGGCTGTCTCATTCCCAGCCTCAAATGGTCTCAAACAGACATGAGAAATGTACATTTAAATACTGTTATTATTTCCAGCAGTGAATTTCATCCAGCTTAAGAACCATAACCAGTAGTCAGTGCTACTGCCTTTGGATCCAAAGGTTGCAGGTTCAATCCCCATCTCTGGCTGTAGTACCCTTAAGCAAGGTACTTACCCTAAATTGCTCCAGTAAAATTACCCACCTGCACAAATGGGTGCCCAGTTGTAACCTTAACATTGTAAGGGGCTTTGGAGAAAAGTGTCAGCTAAAATGTCAAAAAAAAAGTTATTTAGCTTAATGGTGTGGCTTGTTGGGTTTCCAGCATTCAGCCTGCTGGGTGTTTTCCCAAGTATTTACACCACCTATTGCCCTTATTGCTTGCCCACAATAAGAGCAGTTTGCTGGGCTGGAGACCATGATGCTGAAGCTCACAGGATCTTGCAGCCCTTAGGTGCAGCTGGGTCCACATGGCTTTCAGCACACTGCCTCTCTCCTAGAGCAGAGTCTGCAGCTCCGCTCTGCTCACCACAATCCAGTAATCCTGTTAGTTGTTCACGGCAGGAATTTGATTTAATTAGGTGATAGATCTGAGCAGGGATTTGTAAGGGAAAGGAATTAATCAACAAACATTGTCTTTGGGAGTACTAACCAAAACAGGATTTTCTGCTTACCCCTGGCAACAGAGTTCAGCATGTATCACACATGGGGAATGAGAATTAAAAAAAGGAATTTTATTTTATTCAGAAATTAAGGAATTACTGTAATATTCAGTGCCAGTGTGTTGAAAGATTTGGTTAATATTACTCTGTGTATTTATTGCAACCCCTGAATGGTCCTCATAATATCAGCCACAGCTGAGTTTCAATATTGCCCACACAAAGAAGTTGGCGTTATTTCTGATTCTCTTCTGAATTTGACACTAAGCGGATGGCAGTGAAGAACTGGGGTTCAATGCAAGTGATCAATGGGCTCATATATGAGCAATGCTGCTCAGTGAAACAATAAATTGCTCATATTAATGATCCACTAAGGCGCAAAGAAAACCGATGCACCTACAAAGAAATATGACCATGACTTAGTTCATGGTTTCCATCTATTATGTTAAAAAGTGTCATGATTAGATTAGAGATACCACTGTCTTACAATAAGAACATTCCAAGCAGAGTCCCTTAATGCTCTGCATCTCTGTGAATTTTTTGTGGTCCTGATCACTTTTGGAAACTTGTGAACTACTGTATGTCTGCATAAAAATGTTTTTTCACCATCAAACATGTTTAATAAAGACAGCCTTTTGTTTAGGCTAAACTCCACTATATGTCTATTCTGACATAGGCATACCAAGGGACATTAAAGAATAGGAATAGGAATAGGAATAGGCTGTCCTTCCAACTGTCCATTTCCCATGAATCACCTGCAGTCCTTTACTTCCAAGTCCATTTCTTTGTGCCACACTACTGGCGACAATGGATAGAAACAATTTCCACAACAAAGATGAAAAACATTTCATACAGCCTATCAACCTGAATATTTTCTTGTTTAAATCACTGTCATTTTGTGCACTTTGCTTCCTAATACATTAAATGTAGATGGTGTAAGGTTTAGAATACGATAGGGAATAAAACTTCTTGGTTACTTAATGGTTCATGTTAAAATATGTTACTGATATATGTATTTGTATTATATAGTTTTATGCTATTTTGTTTATAATAACTATTAAGATGACATACACAGCAACAGTAGTACTGGATTTCTGCTATAGTCTGGTGGGCCTAATAATACTCCAAGTGTGTCAATTACCTGAATTTCACCTTCTGCCACCATTCAGGCAGGAGACTCAGTCAAAGCACTAAAAAGTGATTCTGGTATCAAATGTGAGGTCTGTATAGTTCAGATGTAGTTAGCTGTGGTCCAGTCTTGGTCTAGAAGGAGCAGCAGTTGGTGAAAAGTTGACATTTTCCTAACAAAGCAGCAGGTTGTAGGGAAGTCCCCTGTAATATTTGGCCTTTAAAAGGACCCCCTGCTGTAGGTACTGAAAGTGAAAGAGTGCAGCACCCTGTCCGCCTGCAGTCTAAGCAAGCTCCTTCTTTCGCACTTTCCTAACTGTTATTGTAATGTGAGGCCACCAACGTCCAGCTCTGGCCAGTGAGAGGAAAGCCATGGGTTTCCTTTAAAATTAACACCCCATAGCTGAAAAAGCCCTAATCCTCTTTGGAAGGACTTCAGGTTACACTTTTGGGATTAAACGTCTGAGAAAGACATCACTTTTTTACTACCATGAAAGAAGAGAAGGGGGTAGAGATGCAAGAGGTGCATTTTTCAGCTCACATTCAGCTTAGGTGTGGGGTAATGACATGTTGGCCCCCAAACCCAAAGTTATGACCAGGAGTGAAACTCAATTCCTTCATGTATTTTAGTACTTTGATCCAGAAATCCATCTGTGATTGTGGAGATAAACCTGTGACCTGTACCATTAGGCTTTCAAAAGCCATCCTTCTCAATTCCAAGGGAGGCTCTTAATGCTGCAGAAGTTCTTTGGAAATGTCCAGTGCCGTGGAACAAAATATGATCAGTTCTCAGTCAATAATTAACTGAAGAACAGAAGCTCTGCTCACACTGGGTGTTTTTTACATGATAAATGCTTATGCAAATGAGAGGGAAGCATTACAAAATCTCTGGATAAAATAATGGGAATCAGAAACTATCGGTTAATAAGACCAATATTAAAAAATAGTGGGAATCTTTGATAAAGGCTTATTAAAACACCTAGTAGTAATCTTACTACCAAGAATGGCATATAATCAGGGTGGTCTTACCAAGTCTAAGGCTGCAGATTCAAATCTGACCTCAGCATTGTCTGTGTGCAGTGCGCATGTGTTTCGATTTGTCAAGTTCCAGTGGCTCATAACCCAGTTTCGAGTGCAGGAAGCTGATGGTGGATTTCTTTGAAACAAGAGGAATCTTACCTAGTGGGGGACATCTTTCTTGCCATTTGTAACATCTGTAAGGTGGAAAGTATGACATACGATCCTCTAGAATAAATCTTTGCAGTGATAACATCTTGTCTTGCTTAAAACATGGTTTTGATTTTTCTAAATGTCTTCCCCAAAGACTTATACCGGACATCTTGCTTATGTCACTGTCATTTCCTTCAGTATGTGTTCTGGAGTACAGAAAGATCTAGTGTTGAGAACAGACTTATGATGTCTTTTCATTTGCGTTTTTGGATGGGACACCTTTGGATCATGGCAAACTGTATTTAAAACAAATAAATGAAAAGTAGAGTTTACAATGTATGAAACTCGTTAACTTAAAACTAACTCCTGGATAGAATATCTGGGATGTGATCCCCAACAGTTTATTGACAGAGTCAAGTTTTGCATCCTTGTGCTCCAAAGAACACATTAATATTCACAGTGAACGCAGTATTAATTCATACAGTGGTTTTCTTGTTATTAGGTAACATACACTTCATTTTAATATGAAGTGTCAAATTATATTTGAACCACACAAAATTATGTACATTGGAACGACTCAATGTATACATATTTACAAATTACCAAACACACACACACACACATTTTCAGAACCGCTTGTCCCGTACGGGGTCACGGGGAACCGGAGCCTACCCGGCAACACAGGGCGTGAGGCCAGAGGGGAAGGGGACACACCCAGGACGGGACGCCAGTCCGTCACAAGGCACCCCAAGCGGGACTCGAACCCCAGACCCACTGGAGAGCAGGACTGCGGCCCAACCCACTGCGCCACCGCACCCCTCCAAATTACCAAACATTTTGACAAATTATTTTTATCACCCACAATTTAGAAAAAACTTCATTTACAGCGAGGACATTTTACTGCTAACATGGGATATGATCATATATGGAATTGTGAATAGAAAAAAGATAAATTCCTCCCAGCAAATAAAAAAATCAGCAGGAGTAGTGACTTACATTTACACACACATTTATTTATTTAGCAGATGCTTTTCTCCAAAATGACTTCCAATGAACTCTATGTAGTGTTATCAGCCCACACACCTTATTCACCAAGGTGACTTCCACTGCTAGATGCACTACTTACAATGGGTCACTCATCCTGGAACACACTCTCTCTGTCACTCACACACTATATGATGATTGAGTTTTATGGAATGAGCATAAATGAGATTCAGTTCCTAAATAAGATCAACAAAATTTGTCAAAATAACAGAAACTTCAGCACAGTTTATGGGCTTGAAAATACACAGGATATGGAAAATTTTGCGTGTTTTGTGTAAGACACATAAAACAGCACTGAGAGGGTGTGACACCACTATATAGCAAATGTAATAAAATTTTAAACATTTTTTTGAACATTAGTTGATCAATTCAGCACAAAGTGGTCAAAACTGGGGTAAATGACAGTCCTGCAAACAGTCCTAAAAGACAACACTGTAAAAACATTGCACTCCATGACACAGTCACAGCACAAAACAGCCACTAAAAACAGCCACTAAAAACAGCACAACGATCATGAGCACTAATAAAAACTGGTATTGTGAAAATGGGGATTACTCATTTAGTAATTAGTTTTTTTCTCTGTATAAAAGCAGAAGAAAATAGGAACGACAATATTTTCTTAAACACTGGGCCAATTTTCTAAGTTGCTGAAAATGTGTTTCTCATCTAGCATATAGTTAAAGAATCGAAGTGCATTAACTCCCAACTGGAAAATATGGCCCTCAGACTCTACAAACATTGAACTGTGATAAAACTGTAAAAATGTAACACTATTAAACTTTCCAGCATCAAATTATTATATAAAAATAAATATTATAATTTAATATACAAATATTAACATAAATATACATACAAATCATTTCAAATTACAGAAGCAATACCAGAGATGGAAGATAAAAAAATCATTTAAGCAAAAATGCATCCTTTCAGGCTCACAGGCTTTGCTCAGATCCTCCATCACTGGAATGAACGACCAGACTGTACAGAAGCTGGACAGACATACAGTTGGTAAGAATATACAGTTGACCCTCCCACATCGTGGGGGTTAGGGGCTCAGCCTCCCCGCAATGTGGAAAAACCGCATAAAATCTTTGGCCCCTCTAGGGGGGCATAGCGAGCAAAGCCAGCATGCGAGCGTAGCGAAGCGAAGCCAGGAGCTTTACGTTTTGGAGCCATGATTACATAAGGTATAACACACAAAGTTTGCAAGATAAACACGGGGCACAAGATCACTATTTGGCAGGAGATGTTGTACACGCATCACTGAGACCATTTTGGCATTCCAGTGCGGATATACACAGTTTTTTTACAAAGTCAAATGTTTTACAAAATTTAACTTTCAAAAAGATGTATGCATATTAATAATATTAAATAATAAAATACATTAATATCATACATATATTTTATGCATTTATGACTTACTAAACTTTTTACGTTTCCTTTTCATCTGCTATGCACATCGTATGCAGTGATACATGGTTTTCCACACAAGGCCGCAAAGCTCCCAAAAACTTCCCATTTAATTGTTGCCGATCAGCAAAAAAATCAAAGCTGCGATGTGGAAAGCCACGATGTGGAAAGCCGCGGTGTAGGAGGGTCAACTGTAGTTTTGTTCTTTATTTGTATCTGGTTTGTACGTAGCCCTTTATTAGCCATCTGCTGCAGTCAGCAAACAACAACTAGAGCTGCATGAACCACAGCTACCGAGAGCAGGGCAGAAGATTCTTGTTTTTGAACATATACAGTAATTGCTGTAGCTGGAATATCTCACTTTAGCCCTTGTAGACAGTGAGCAGCAAGCCAAGATTAGTGCTAACATCTGGCCTGTTCTTCTGTGCACTACATTAAATTTAGCCAAGATGGAAGGTGATGATGATGGTAAAAGTGATGAAGAAACAGGCTGCCATGTAGGGAAGCTGGGGGAGCCTGGGGGCACTGCTGAGGGGAGATGTGGTGATGAAGATGGCGTCCGTCTCGTTCCTTGGCAGTGGTAGGTTGCAGATGTTTCCTTCACAGCAGGCGGTGCAAACCTGTGAAACGCAAGGAAATTGGGGGTTAGTCAAGGGTTAAAAAAGGGAATGTGAGAAGAGGAACACAAGTAACGTAATGTCAATCTCTCCAGTCCATTACCCCTGTCACCAATCACTCTTTCCTCCAAAAACATTAAATTGCAGAAGTCATACAGTATTTTGCAAAGTTGTATGATATATGATATGCATGATATTACTAAGAGACAACACTGCCTTTTTGAGTCCATGCAGACGAGTCTAAGCACAGCACTCATTTCAATCCATGGCGAGAAAACACAAGTTCCTGTTCCTTGGGTAAAGATGCTGATCCATGGTGAATGATTTTTCTGCCTCTAATTCTAATGAGGTGCAGACAGTCAAAATTTTAGTTTTCAAATGCAGAAGACCGAGGTATAGCTGGGAAAGGGGTACCCCCTAAAAGGAGTCCCCTGCGCTGCCTCCCTTTGAAATAAAATAAGACAACCCAACTTTGAAAAAGAGGTTTCAAGGAGAAGGTGGGCCATCCCTCTTGTGAAAAAACTTAGGAACTGAGGAATCCCCTTGAAGAAATAAGCAGCTATATAATTTAAAAATTCATACATTTTTACGGTTCAGTTAATGGTTTGTTGGACCAGGGAGAAATTTCCATGAAATTATAGAGTCATGGAAGAGACAATAATTTCCAGGAGACTGCCAGAAGTTCAGGGAGACCTGTCTGTGTGGGCCCTCCACAAGTGTGGGCTCCTGGAATTATTAACGTCATTCACCCCAATAGCGATGGCCCTGGCTAAACAAATCCATTTTTCAGCAGGGATTAAAACAGCATCTACTGAGAGAAAGCAGATCAGAAACCCCTCAGCCTTATCAAGAACGGCATGAGGATGGGGATTTACTAAAGGGTCTGGTTGAGTGATGATGGGGAAACACTGCAGATTGGAATGGTCAATGCCAAAAACAAATGCTCCTTTTTCATTACGTGAAATTAATCAGGAATTAGCATTGTGCAGCTGGTATTCTGAAGTCAGTACTGGAAATTAATTATCATGTTTAACATTTTGTTTTCATCTTTGGCGGCATTGTACTGACTAGTATGACACACAAAGAAGAAAAAATGTAACTATTTGGTAGATCTGTTCACCAGTTCTGGAGGATTTTGCTGATATTGAAATGGCGGTTTTTTGGAAACATCACATGCACCGGTCCTCTTGCATCTTAATTTCCATATTGTACAATTTTGTGTCAATTTTGTGAGATTTAGTGTACTGTATATGAAAGAAGTCACAAAGATATTCAGAAGACTAAGACGTTTAGAAATCAAACAGCATGCAAGACATGTCTAAGCATTTAATAAGGATCTGAGAAATGAGAAATCTGAAAAATTTTCCAGCTCATACAGTCAGTGGCCACTTTATTATGTACACCTGCCTAGTATTGATAACTCCCCTTTCGCCTTCAGAACAGCCTAAATTCGTTAAGGCTTCACCAATCCAACAAAATGCTGGGCACATTCCCTATGGATTTTTGTCTGTGCATCAAACAGTTCCAGTGCATTTTTCTGCCACGAATTCATGCTGCAAACCTCCTGTCTTGCCTCAACCCAAAGGTACTCGACTGGAATCTGGAAACTGTGAAAGACCTTTGAAGTAAAATGAACTACCTTTCATGTTCACCTTGAGATGATGTGCACTTTGTGACATGGCACATTTTTATTATGTATTAAATGGAAGCATCCATTTGACAAGAGGTAGATAAGGGGTGAAGGGATGTACCTGGTGAGCAGCAATACTTAGGCACACCATAACATCATAATGGTACTCAACTAATATTAAGGCGCTTGATTTGTGCCAACAAAATTTCCTCCGTTACACCATCACAATAAGCCTGCACCTTTGACACAGGGCAGGATAGGTCCATGGTTTTTGGCTGTTGACACCAAATTCTGACCATGGACATGCCTGAACAGAAATCAAGATTCATCAGACCAGGCAATGTCCAGATTTTCTGATCACATGTCCAGAGTACCCTCATGCTATTCTTAGTTGGCATGTGTTTAACCCTGCAGGATCTTCTGGTACTGTAACCAATTTGCTCCAAGGTTTGATGAACTGTGTATTTAGACATGTCTTCCTCTGCACACTATTGTACTAAGCAGTTACTTTTGCACTTGTGGGCTCTCTGTTTGTTTCAAGTCTTGTGATGCTCCTCAGGCCTTCCTCATTAACAAGGTGTTTTCACCCACAAAAGTGCTCTGAAATGGATTATTGCTTCTCTGAAAAACTTTTGATGAAAACTTCTCCAGTACCTGTCAAAAATGTGTAGGAAGTCACGCCTTTAGTTATAGACCACCTAAACTGTGGAATAGTCTATAGTTACTGTCAGAAATGCCCTGTCTGTTTCTGTTTTCAAATCCTGACTAAAGACTTACATGTTCACTCAGGCATTCCACCTCGAAATGTAATTCCACCTGCCTTGGTTGCTTTTTTTTTTTTTTGTTTTTTATCACCTTTATAAAAATGCATATTAAACTAACTTAAGTAACAGTTGGTAGAGTAGTGGTTAGAGCAACTGCCTTTGAACCCAAAGCTTGCAGGTTTGAGCCTCATGTCCAGCTGTAGTACTCTTGAGCAAGGTACTTACCCTTAATTGCTACAGTAAATAATTGTAAGCTGCTTTGGAGAAAAGCATCAGCTTAATGTAAATTACTGACTGTTCTTTTTTTTCTTGTTGAGCACTACCTTGCTACATAAGACCTGAGGAGGCCAACCAGTGGTGACAGACGAATCCCATGCTGACTGAGGATGATGACCAACTGCCATGATGAACGAGATGTTCCATGTTGAGCTGGTGATCCAAGATACCATTTAGCAACATAATCATTATTACTTGTTACACTGGCTTACAATTGTTACTTTCTAGAATGCCCAGGAAGGGTGGGCAACCACTGGCCCGTGGACCCCCAGAGGTTCTTTTCTCCCTCTACCTTCAGTTGGAAGTTTTTGTTCCTTTCCTCGGTGGCCAGTAGGTATACTTATAGCTCTATAATAAGTTCTTCATTATGGTAGCCATTAGTCGACTGTCTTCTTTGTTTGTATCTGTTTTTCTTGCCTTATGCCTGTGTTAAAGCGCTCTGTGTCACTGCGTGAGAAGAGCGCTTTATAAAAATAAATTGAATTAAATTGAATTGCTGTACAATAGAAGATAAATCTCTTACCATCTACTTCTCATTTGACTTTCTGCAAATATGGTGGAAATAAGCACATTTTCCGGCATGCAGGATTTCATTAATCAACTGATTTTCCATTTGATTAACAAAATCCTTAATTTTCCATTGGATTTATTCCTCCAATCTACTCACAGCATCAGCATCAGGCCTCACCTTGTGTCCTTCATGGTTACCGTCGGCACATCCAGTGGACAGGCAGTCCGCCAGGCTCACACAACGCTTCGTCACCGACACACTGTCCCCTCGCGCATCCATGTGGTGACGCGTGTAGCAGTATCGGGTTTCTGTCATAGACGCTATTGTCAGTGCATGTCATAGGCCTTCAATTAAACAGTTCAGTTGTAAAGTGTCAAATCCTAGTAAACGGACAGCTGCTGTACACCAATGGAGGGATGTACTACAACATACTCAAGGGTAAATACCACCTCACTGTACCAGGCAGAAATGTAAATGAGTTTTTTTCATTATGTGTAATTGCATAAAGGTTTCACAGGAAGATGGATGAGACAGCTACAGCATGACAAATATGTTCTACAGGACTAAATAACCATATTACAAGGGGAACAAGTGGACACTGACACTATCTTGCTTGTGCAGCAAGACTATATAAACCCCAGAGGGAAAACCAACCAACAACAGCATTAAAACATTCCAGATAGTGTTGATCAGCTCCACGCCTCATGTGATTTATAATTTGTAGAAATTTAAAGAATGCAGTTTAAATTATACCCAAAAAAATGACTGTGATTGCCCCATTTAACAGTAATAAATATGAGTAACAGCAGGCAAACAGCAGTCTCCACTGAACCAGGAGGTCAGTAATTTATGAGCTAAATATGAAATAGTGCATGTGAAATGAGGTCTTCGGGTGCAAGGTTCACAGGATAAACACACCATATTTTTCCCACTGCAGAAACCCTGAGAAGTAGTGCAAAAAAGGCAAGCTCACCTCGTGGACAGTAGACATCTGGTGCCCAGCGGTTGCACTCATAGTTGTCTACAGAGGCTTCACATGTGAAACACTTGAATCCACCAGGATAGGGTGTGGCTGTGGATACAGAGACACCAGTTCAGACACACTGACCTCTTATTCCATCCTCTATTATACATTAACAGTGACAATTTTATTTGTGCATTTGACAGAAGTCAGAAAGTGTTGTGAGTGCTTAACAGAGACATGCCAACACACAGGCAGTACCATTCTGAAGGTCTGTAAGAGGTCTGCAGAAGGACAGAGAGCATTCACCATTACTTTACTAGTATCTGGCAACGACCAAAAACTAATTGGCATTTAACGAACAGATCAAACCAAAGAAACGAATTCAAATTCCAGAAACACGTCAGAGTGACAGCCGTCCCCTGGCCCCATGCTGCACCACGAACACCCAGCGTGTCTGTCTGTCAATTGTATCAAAACAGTGGAATGTCAACAAGCCATCTGTTTTCATAAAAGTGCAGGGTACGTTGGGCTGTACTGTTGGACACCATTACACTAATTGAGTTTGAGCCCCATTCTATGCCCCCACCCCCCAGAGTAACAGCTGCAGGCCCAAGAGGGTCATCCAAGCTTCACTCAGAACACAAAGCATGCCAATCACCCATGACGACTCCATTGTGCTAGCCCCCACCCTTAACCATCCCTTTATGGAGCCTTCGAAGTCCGCCTCTTTCTTCCCCCTCCCACCTATTTCACCAAGCAGCGGACACCCTCACTATGTCAGTTTCCCAGTCCACCACTCAGAACCAGTGCAGAGAGGGCTGCACTGTCCCCGTGAGTTTTCCGGCTGTGTCCGATCCCGGAATCCATCTGACGTCCAGTGCACAGATAGGCAAAAAGCTGAAGAGCTGAGAGAATTTGCACTCAGCTGTGAGGAGGCTGTGACTGCGAGTGCTGACCCCTGACATACGGGAGTGTCGGCTGGTTTCAGCTGCTGATCTACAAATCTGCACAGATCTCACACAGTAGATGTGTTGCTCTGGGAGTTTTAAGCCTCAGATTTGTTTAATCTTGTCATTTTAACAGGAACAATCAGTGAAAGTACAGCACAATACACACATTGTCTGGACCACTTGTCCCATTTGGGGTCACGGTGAGCCGGAGCCTAACCCGGCAACACAGAGCATAAGGCTGGAGGGGGGAGGGGACACACCCAGGACAGGACGCCAGTACGTCGCAAGGCACCCCAAGCAGGACTCGAAACCCAGACCCACCGGAGAGCAGGACCCGGTCCAACCCACTGCACCACCACACCCCCCAGCACAATATACACACACACACACACACACACACACACACACACACACACACACACACACACACACACACACACACACACACACACATTTTCAGAACCGCTTGTCCCATACGGGGTCACGGGGAACCAGAGCCTACCCGGCAACACAGGGCGTAAGGCCAGAAGGGGAGGGGACACACCCAGGACGGGACGCCAGTCCGTCGCAAGGCACCCCAAGCGGGACTCGAACCCCAGACCCACCGGAGAGCAGGACTGCGGTCCAACCCACTGCGCCACCGCACCCCCCGGCGCAATATAACAATACAAAAATAATAGATCTTTGAGTGCAGTTTGCATGTTCGTCCTTTATGCCTGGTTTCTCTGGTTTCCTCCGATAGTCAAAAGGCATGTGTTTCAGGAGGACTGATCACTCTAAACTGCCCTTTGTGTGTGTGTGTATGTGTGTGTGGGGGGGGCTACCCTGCAATGGGCTAACACCCGGTTTAAGGTGTATCCTACTTAGTTTTGCAATCTGTGCTCCTAGACAGGCTTTGGACCACCGTAACCAAGACCAGGATAGATGGTTATGGAAAGTGAGTGAGTGAGTAGCGGCAAAATATATATTATGATATGATTTGGTAAATTATACCTAAACTGTATGAAAAATAGCTGAAAGTACCAGAGTCTTACTAGAGATTACTTTTCTGGAGAAATATTTTATTTCTCTAAATAGAAATCCAGCTATCACAAGTATGGGATGTTTATCTATTGCATGCTTATACATCACGTATACATACAGTATATACCACACATATCAACATAATTTATAAGCATTCAATATGCACATTAAATAGCTGTAAAAAACAATATCATGGGTTGCTGTTAATACAACAGATGAACTGGTTTCTAAAATATCTATTGTATTTTAAATGACTACATTTTTAGCACCGAAATGTGAATAATCCCTAATACTCTAATTTAAGATTCACTGCATTTTTATACAGAGTGACTCAGCCTCAACTGGAATCCTGTATTTTAGGAAGATGGCTTTAGTATCACCACCATCCGGTCCAGGGCTGAGCCCTGCCACTGTCCCCTGTGTCATAGTGCAACAGCAGAGAATGTTGCCTTTTATAATACTACACATCACATTTAACACTGATCCCAATGAGTTCCTCCGTTAATTTCCGTGAGAGTGAGAGGGATGAGCTTGGCAATTAGGAGACTGATCACCACACAGCTTTATTTACTGTTATATGAATACTGTTCCTATATTAACAAACACACACACACACACACACACACACACACACACACACGCACATTTTCTGAACCGCTTGTCCCATACGGGGTCGCAGGGAACCGGAGCCTACCCGGCAACACAGGGCGTAAGGCCGGAGGGGGAGAGGACACACCCAGGACGGGACGCCAGTCTGTTGCAAGGCACCCCAAGCAGGACTTGAACCCCAGACCCACTAGAGAGCAGGACCTGGTCCAACCCACTGCACCACTGCACCCCCCTCTATTAACAAACATTATGATTATTATTTTTTATTCGGTATGTGACCTAAAGGGTGAGACTGAGGCTCAATAAAAAAGCATACTGCAAAGGGCTCCAGTTACAAGACATCGAGAGCCCTGTAAGTGGGCCGACTGGTGGGGTCTCTGCTTCATACACAACGCCTCACTCTGCCAGATGAGCCGAGCCTGACCAACGTGCCTGGAATTCATGACTTCAATGGGTCATGTGGTGCTGGGAGGAGTTCAGCACAGTTGCCGCACCAGCTGTGACCCTCTGCAGCCTGGCATGGGATCAGAGGTCCTCAGAAGCTTTTGCTAAGCTCAGCCTTGCTCCCAGGTCCCCTTTTCATCAGCTAGGACTCATGCATGAGGATGCCTCCACTGGCAGCTCCACAGGCATCATCAGTGCTTCATAAAGATAGCCACTCCCTTGGCTGCCAGCCAAACCAGAGATGTTAGATCTAAAATCCCGAGCCAAGCTGGGTGTACCAAATCCTCAATGGATAGTGTCCCACATGTAACCCACAGGCAGGCAGTGAAACTAACACCCCAGCTAATGCAAGTGCTATAATGTACCACCCAGCTCCTCAGTGCTCTTTATTGCCCCACACATCACAGAAATAATGGAGGTTCACACTTGAAGACAGCAGGAGTGTGAACCTTGCAACAGCTGCTCATGGGTTTACGTTGCTCTGTACCAGATGTGTGCAGGCACTTCAAAGGATCTTTGGAAACATGATAATAAAATGAAAACCAATATTGCACATAGATGCTTGAGTGCAGTGGGGTGCGGTGGCGCAGTGGGTTGGACCACAGTCCTGCTGTCCGGTGGGTCTGGGGTTCAAGTCCCGCTTGGGGTGCCTTGCGACGGACTGGCGTCCCATCCTGGGTGTGTTCCCTCCCCCTCTGGCCTTACGCCCCTGTGTTCCCGGGTAGGCTCCGGTTCCCCGTGACCCCATATGGGACAAGCGGTTCTGAAAATGTGTGTGTGTGTGTGTGTGTGTGCTTGAGTGCAGTGCCTTAACCTTGTTAATGGTACAATTTTCAATGTTTTGATTACAGCACACAGGGTTCATGAACTCCACTGCTTTCAGTAGCTGATGACACAAACATGCAAATGACATGCTTACTGGAGGGATGAAGGTACACTATGTCATTCACTGTGAAGTCCCGCGATTGGCTAGTTTTCGACCAGTCAGCAATGAGAGTCAGTAGTAGGACCCAGGCCAAGGTAGGCCAGGGTTCCATTGCTGGGTCTGCCCTCACACATACAGCTGCTCAGCTGACCTACACAGCAATCTCTGAAAGATGGCAAGGTACCTGCAGACACAAGAAGAAAAAAGCACAATATCATAACCCATATTATATTTCAGGCTAAGATCATCTTTAACTATTTAGATGTAAGAGCCCAGCTACAATGGGGATGTGGTGGTGCGGTGAGTTTGGGCAGTGCCTAATGTGTGGCAGGTCTGGGGTTTGAGCCCTGCTTGGGGTACCTTGCGGCAGGCTGGCGTCCTGTCCAGGCTGTGTTCCTGGAGCCTTGTGTCCTGTGTTGCTGAGTAGGCTCTGGCTCGCTGTGACCCTGCTTGGGATAAGCGGTTATAGATATCGGTTGGTTGGAGCTGATTTACACCCTTTGCTTTTATATTAAGCACTTTTTCTTAAATACATTTCCTAATTTTTGCATTTGAACACAAGACATGTGGTCCTTTTTTTACAAGTCGATTCTGTTCCAACAACCCCTTTGTAAGCTGACTTCCTCATAAGTTAAAAATCCCTTTATGTCATTGGATCAGGCATATCATAAGGATACATAAACAATGTATGTCCTGGAGTTATGATGGTTTGACTTATAATTTTTTGACTTTATGATGTGAACTGGTGACAGGCATTCAGTAGAAATCTTTCTTCAAATTTAGAATTTTGAGTCTTTTCTGGGCAAGTGATATGCAGTGCGATACTCTCACGAGATGCTGGGCAGCGGCAGTGATCCGCATCTCCCAGTCTGCCACATTGTTGCTATACAGATACCCCCCCGTATCTGCATTGTGTTTTGTGCATGTATATTGTCACAGAAATGCCCATCTGTGTCTCCTGCTACTGGTGGGAAGAAGAAGAGGAGGGCAATTACTCTTGAGGAGAAACTCAAGATAATTGCCCAGTATGAAGGCGACAAGCCCGTAATGACCATCGCACATATGCTAGGCTATGATGTTCGGTAGGTTAGGTGTATTAAATGTATTTTCGACTTACGATATTTTCAAATAATGATGGGTTTCACAGAATGTAACCCTCATAAGTTGAGGACCACCTGTACATGAAAGCTACATTGTTATGATTGAATTTGGTATATTTTCTATATTTTTTCAGTAAATTCACATATTAATTAAAATAATACAGAGAACAAAAATAAAATAAATACAGTGTGGTATTATACTTCCATGCTGCACTATTATTTGTACTTCCATTTCTGCACCACAAGAAGTACTTTTTCGCCCGCAAGTCATTTTAAATAAAAAGTAACAATAACAATCACTGACAAAAAGTTTTGCAAACAAAACACAATTGCTAGATACCCAAACATTATTGTACAACAGATGGAGTGGTCACCATTATGCATTACTGTCAAACATTGTGAACTTGAAAATATAACAACATTAATTGCATGACTGTCGTAAGTACAGGATGTCACAAGTCACAAGTGTCATAAATCGAGGACGACCTACGTATGGAAGTTATAAATTACTATATATGGAACATGTCACCAGACATGGAAAACATCCAGCTCTTTGTTTTACACGAGACCTTTCTTGTTTTCCTTTGATTGGCATTAGCAAAAAGGCTTGTTTTCTGAATTCTGGTTGCCATTGCTGCATTAGAAGTGCAATTGGTCAGACTGGAACCAGTCCACACTACTAAAGTAACAGTCAAAAGAATCAATTAAAACAAAGCAAGTGGATTCCAATGGCTTATTTGGCTTTGAAAGTTTTACATATAGTATCATCTTCTAAATACCCCTCATCCCAGTATGTAACTCATGTAAGGACACCTTCAACGCAAAGATAACTGACTCCCCTGCTCTAAGAACTGAGGAAAGACTCAGCTGTCCAAAGAACTACATGATGAGTAATGTTTGTTAATAATACAGGTTTTAAGAACATGTCTCAGTTTTGTGAACAGGTAGGCAGCAACTGCTTTTATGTTTGGGGTGGTTGCTTACAGCAGATATTTAAATACCTCTGCAAGGTAATGACCATTTCTTCCCGAAAACCACAATACTTTCCTCAAAACAGTAAGTCAAGTGGGCTCGAATCAAGTGACTCCTATGACTCAAAGGGGTGGCTGGATTCTGAGCAGGAGGTAAGGTCAGGGTCGGATGAGAGGGAGGTGCTGTGCAACAGAATCAATAACAGCAAACACTCTCCTGGGAGACGGATGATTTTCCACAGTTGAAACATCAAGCACTTGATCAAAAACAACCAAAAGAAGTCAAGCCATTCGACCTCCACATCGCAAAACAGATTTTTTAAAATTCCAACATCAAAAGGATTTCCAAATCAAGAACATCCTACTTCAGTCTGGGAGGCAAGGAAATTGTGCCTGAGAAGGGTGTGACTAATATGAGATGTGTGACTTGTCTCAGCAGCACACCACACGTATCTCCTCTGCCGTTTTAAATGGATTGAGGGCTGCTTCCAGGTTGGCAACTGGAACCATTCTGTACTGTTGCTGTGCAGTGATTTGATCAACCCCATCCCAATAACATATATCTGAGACACACACTATCTCAGTTAACAACTGGAGAGGTTTAATCTTCTAAACTGAAGTAATTAGAAGGGCTAGAAGAGATTTCCTTAGCTAGCCAATTCAAAGATTTGGATTCCAAGCCATCTTAAGATAATTATTTAAAATTCTGTCCTTGTTTTTTACAGTGTTGGAGGGTGAGTTGCCTATTCCTTTTCATAAGAAATTTGTGAGGTCTTCCTGGTATGGTGCAGACACACCATCTTCCATTAGATGTGTTGTTTTGTTCATGAAGTGATGGGTATGCAGTTTTTACAAAGCTATCAGACACCACAAGATGCTAAACTTTTCAAAATGACATAGACTCCTTGTACGTTTTAGTTCTGCAGAACATGAAACCAAAATTAAAGCAAAGCATGAGCAAAAATCACCAGTGAGATCACAATGTCTTTATGTACTTTAGAGGATAAATGTACAACCGGTTAATCAGGACTTGTTTGAAACTTCACATGTGGTTTGTGCCAGAAAAATCTCTTCGGCCCACAGTCTAAATCCCAAATGATAACTATACACTTTAAAGGCTTTACTCTGTAACGTAACAGTAATTTTCAGATTACAGCACAAAAGGTGCCCAATGAACCAGAAAGAGGAGTGGGGTATTCAATTCGTAAAAGCTTTGAAGTCAAATTCAAACACTGCTCATCCATGACTGCTCTTAAGATATTAAATTCCTCCTAAAACTGTCTCTATACAACCCACCATTCGCTCTGTGTGCTGGTGGCATCTCCTGGTTCATATAAATATCGTCTATTGGTCCTGCAAGCACCCCCTAGGCTATCCCAGTGATTGCGAACATATTATCACAGGTAATCTCCAGCACCAGTACAAGGCATCTGTCCTACACATGTCATCCTCTTTTTGACTTGAAAAATTAATAAAATGTAGGTACTAACATACACACAAAGATGGGAGACTGAAGAATTTTGTATACAAGAGGGGAGGACTGGAATAAGTGAAGCTACATGCTGTTCACTGTTATACCGCTGCAGGTTTCAATATCTGTTGAAGAGAGTGTGTGAATGGGTCTGCTCTATGCTATACATCATTCATGACCTAATTTCTGACATCTACAAAACCCCATCTAGATGACTACACAATGGAGGAAAATGCAATAAGGCCATGGTGAAAGACTTGTGGCACAAGTACTTCTCCTTTCCGATGTACACTGTGTACACGCAGGGCTATAGCCAAGTTAGCGTTGCTAAACCCAAGAGAATAAGAGCCTGTTGTGAGGAAAACACCAGCAATTATATGAGCAAAATGCAGGAATCAAAATGAAAGATATACACTCATGAGTGCTATGAGGAACCAATGGACTATCTAGCGACAGACCAATGTGAGAACTGAAGGAAACATGAGAAGAGGGTTTCTTAACAGTCAAAAGGCCACAAAGAAACACCTTGTGATCCTACATATCTATGACCTTAGAATGAGGTTCTCAGGGCCACAATACATTAACAAATAGACACAGACTAATGAAATGTTGCCAGACAACTTGTTTTTAAAAGCCAGCCTAAATGACAGCGGTGATTTGGGTAAAATAAAGTCACACAATGGTGTCAGTTAATTTATCTGACACTTTTCTCCAAAGAAACTTAGAGTGTTAAGGTTACAATTATTTACCCATGTATACAGTTGGGTGATTCTCACTAGAGCAATTTAGAGTAAGCATCTTGCTCAAGGGTACTACAGCTCAAGATCAAACCTGATACCTTTGGATCCAAAGGCAGCAGTTCTAACTACTACACTACTGGCTGCCCTGGTTAAGTACACAATAAATAGTTATTTAGCAATTGGACTAAGAAGCTATTTATTATATTGTTAGAAAGCACTACTGAAATGGCTGAACATTGTTTTCGTTGGCTTCGCTGCATAATTGTTATACTGTCTGCAGTTTAATAGCATTCCTAAGCTTGTTTCAATGGATTTCTCCTAATGTATTTTGCATACTCTGCTGGTGTAACTCAGTACAGTATAGTTGGTGCCAACAGTACAAAATATTGGTCATTTAGAAGAGTTAAAAAGCAATGTAGGGACTGGTTTATGGGGGGTTTAAATATTTTGGTAAATTAGACTCCTTGTTTTGTATGCAGGTTGATCTTGATGAATGCAGTTTGCACATCTGAGTGTAGGGCAGTAATGATAGCACTCCGGCATTATGGCGGTTTTTAACTTATTCAGATTATTCAATAAGGAATTTTAATTTGCTGCATATGAAAAAGTTGTTTAATCAAAGACTATTCACTAAGTTATGCCCACTTAGTAAAACTGCCTCATGATTCATCCATACCATACTTGTGCAATCTGTCGCAATAATAAAGAAACAAGACAGTTAAGCAAGTTTGTAAAGAATGTGTTTAATAACCAGTTGAAATAATTTTTTATAGTGTAAGTTTAATATATGCTTACCAGTTTAATAATTTCATAAATTAACTGTTTTGGGCCATTTTTGTACCTTTTAGCAGTAAATCCAGATAAGTTAGTATCGCTCCTATATGTTTCCAAAAACGTGTAACATTTATGCCAATATATCCAGTACATCTCACTGTTCTCTCAGAGAGGGTTTAAAGAACAAGAGCCAAGTCCCCCTGTCCAGCCTACCTTTTTGACTCATCAGATAAAGAGCTCAAAGCATTCTAACTCATCTTCCCCATACAGGTTCCTGTTAGGGTCTATCATTTACAAAACCATTAAAAGTGAAGTCTATGAATATCACCGTTCAGGATTATGCCATGTGCTGTTTCACAGAGTTTCACAATGCCTGTGAGCAGATCTGGGCTTTGATTACATCCCTCCAGTAGTAAAACCTGAACTTTTTCACGAGGAAATGAGAAAAGATCAAGATAGCAGGATGTCTGAGGGGACCCCAAACAGATGTCCCATTGACATTGGGATGAGGGTCTGATTTCAGCATCGCAGGTGCTTATACATAAGCTGGAGCACCTCATACAACTATGATTTTTCTGCTACAAGTCTACACTTTACAGTTGGATGCTTACAGTCTTGACCACCCCAACATCTGAGAAAATGCTCACACCACTGGAAGTGTGCCAAAAAGAGAAACACATTTAGAATTTTGGCACTGAGAGAAATGAGAGATCGATATGACTATTAGTTATTATAACTTTTAGAGTGCAGGAAAAAGGAAAAAAGTTTTGACACTTGCAAAGAATCATTCAGTGCATGTAAAAATTGAGGATTATATTAATAATATCTTAAACACTAAGAAAAAAGCCATTGTTAAGAAAAATGTCAATAATGCTGCATTGAAAATACAGGTAGATGTCCCTGGTTTATATTAAATATTGCATCACTGTGACTAGAAGGACTTCAATAAACAGAAGAATCTCTGCAGAATCTCAGAGATTACAGTGTCTAGCCAGGCTGACTTTCACTGGCTCCAGATTAAAAGACACTCATAATGAGCTCTCCAGAAAAATCCTCCGGATCTCGACCAGCATTAATTCCAGTTTAATTATAATGTTCGGCTTGGTTTTCAGCTTTTTATTAACCTCGTGCTCATTTGGGCAAACAAGAAGTGCTACAAAAGTGTGTTTGTTCTGCTGACACACAACAGGGACACAGTCCTTGGTGTCCACAGTCATGCCAAAAAAGTTTAATGATATTTATCCACTTTTATAGCACCTACAGAGTTTGACATTTCCTGTTATTAAATTGGACTAATTTAGAGTACTCTATTAGGTTTTCGGGGATGTGGTGGCGCAGTGGGTTGGACCACGGTCCTGCTTTCCAGTAGGTCTGGGGTTCGAGTCCCGCTTGGGGTGCCTTGCGATGGACTGGCGCCCTGTCCTGGGTGTGTCCCCTCTGGCCTTATGCCCTGTGTTACCGGGTAGCCTCTGGTTCCCCGTGACCCTGTATGGGACAAGCGGTTCTGAAAGTGTGTGTGTGTGTGTGTGTGTGTTAGGTTTTTTTTGGACACACAATAACTTCCCCTAACTTTCTTTCCAGTAAAACTGGATACTTTTTTTGTTGTTAAAAACACAAATCAGCTCTGCACATTCCAGAGCTACACATTACAGTAGGAGGAGGAGCACATTTGGACCCGCCAAGTGATTTATGCTTCTCCTCATACAGTACAAATACATGACGGCAATGCCAAGATGTCCCATAATTCATGCATGTCATCCTAGTGAGGCAGAATACAACCAGTTGAATTACTGCACGATGTTTTATGGGCTGTCACTTATAACACAGGTCACTGTGCTAGAGTAACTCTAAAAGCTGCACTTTTTTAATCAGTCTTTATGCTGATTTGTTGTAGTTTCAGTAGTGTAATTTTACATTGCAACCTGAGCGTACAGTTCTTCCATCTGTTGCCTTCTTCATACTTTATGATGATGAACTAAACTTTGATTCAGTTCAGCATGTTTAAACAAGTTTGGCTTCTTACTGTACTGTGCATACAAAAATAAATGTATATTTGCCATGGTAATGCTGCCCTGAAAATTTGAGTGTGCCGTGAATTATCTGTGTTTGTGCTGGATAAATTTTCTTCAGCTAGAGTGCAAAAGAATTAAAGATTCCAATACCTGAAAACAGGAGTTTTCCAACGTAAGTCTTAACATCTAATAGGAACCAAACTACATGAAGAATATTTTGTGTTGTCAGTTGCTTTTTGCCACCCCTCCACCAGGAAGTGCTTGAGGGAGAATGCCAATCGCCCTCATGGATGCCACTGTCTCCAATAAACTGCATTTGTCATCAAAACTTTATTATCCACATGCATTCATGAAAATCTGATCATGTTTTAGATCATATTTATGCAGAAATACAGAAAATTCCAAAGAGTTTATGGAAGTTTTGGTAGTATGTTTCCACTGGATGGATGGATCTGAGACAGATGGAGAGGGAGCCAGTAAATGACTTGCCAAAGGTGAGGCTTCTTTAGAACCTTCCCTCCTCTTGCAAAACCAGCAAAGGAATGTTTTATATGTTCTACTACAGTTTCCAGGATCCTAAAAGAGGTCTCACTTTCAGGTTCTACTGGTAGGAAGGGGAAGGATGAAACCTTCCACAAGGTTTAAAAAAGTACCCAGCTGTATTATTGGGAGAAAACAAAAAAAAAAATCTTTGTAAGTTATTGTGGACAGAAAAGTGAATAATAAAATGGCTCTTGACTTTTGATAAATAATTTTCTATTTCCAGAACAAAAGTGCCCAAAGGGGCATGGTGGCAGGGTGGGTTCAGCTGGTGCCTCCTGTGCTGCGGGTCTGGGGTGCCTTGCAATGGACTGGCGTCCCGTCCGGGGTGTTTCCCCTCCCCCTTCGGCCTTGCGCCCTGTGTTGCCGGGATAGGCTCCAGCTTGCCACGACCCCACTCGGGACAAGTGGTTGTTGACGATGACAAAGTGTCCAAAAAGCACTGAAAGTCATGGAAGTGCAGTACTGTAGTTGACGCTAGTGTATTGTTAGCTGTTTCCTGTTGGTGTTCTCGCTCATGAGGGGTGCGGTGGCGCAGTAGGTTGGACCACAGTCCTGCTCTCCGGTGGGTCTGGGGTTCGAGTCTTGCTTGTGGTGCCTTGTGGCAGACTGGCGTCCTGTCCTGGGTGTATCCCCTCCCCCTCTGGCCTTACGCCCTGTGTTGCCGGGTAGGCTCTGGTTCTGTGTGTGTGTGTTCTCTCTCATGTATGTTTTGCTTCCACATGTTTGTGCAGTTGCAGTGCAAGAGTAACTGCCAAGCCTGCTCCCTCATCCACCAACCACAACTCATAATGAACACTTCATTACAGTAGATTGTCTTCATTATTTATTTTTACCTGTTATCTGTACTTTTTCACTTTTGTACTTTTTTCAATGACCTGAAGCATACAGTTCATGCATAGAACATCGTTGAGTGGAAGCTGTTCTGTAAGAAGGAATGGACTAAAATTCTTCCAAGCCGACATGCAGGACTGATCCACACTTACCGGAAATGTTTAGTTGCAGTTACTGCTGCACAAGGGGGTCAAACCAGCTATTGAAAGCAAAGGTTCACATACTTTTGCCACACACAGATATGTAACATTTCATGATTTTCCTCAATAAATACACACACACATTTTCAGAACCGCTTGTCCCAGACAGGGTTACGGGGAACCGGAGCCTACCCGGCAACACAGGGCATAAGGCCGGAGAGGGAAGGGGACACACCCAGGATGGGACGCCAGTCTGCCACAAGGCACCTCAAGTGGGACTCAAACCCCAGACCCACCAGACTGCAGGACTGTGGTCCAACCCACTGCGCCACTGCACCCCCCTGTCCTCAATAAATAAATGAACAAATATAATGTTTTGTCTAAGTTGTCAAATTGGGTTCTCTTTATCTAGTTTTAGGAACTGAATGAAAATCTGATCATGTTTTAGGTCATATTTATGCAGAAATACAGAAAATTCCAAAGGCTTCACAAACTTTCTAGCAGAATTGTAAATTTTATTATTGAGTTTTCCTTGCTGTCTACAGCATATAAGAAAAACACAATTAGTTTGCAAAATATACTGCCTAGAAACATACCCATTAATGACCAATTAATGTGTTTTATATTCCTGAGGTGCTGTGCTTAAAGTGTGATATTGTGCTAAAATCATGAGCTGATAGTTATGCAGGTGTTTTACTCTGTTCTACCGATTTTTGGGAAAATTGGCTTGGGGTTTTCGGACTGGTGAGTAACACATTATTAATTTTCTCATTTAAAAAAATGGGAAATAGGCTTTTAGTGTCCAAAAATTTTGGTACCCACATTATTTGAGGAATGGCTTAATTTTGTGAATCAAGACATTGCTGCAGTTTTTACAAAATCATGCAAGGATGATAACTGAGGAGAATAGTAAGGATGTCATGTTTATAGTCATTTCCAAACCCCCAGCCATGCATGAACTCCACATAACCTGTGTGCTGTGCAGTGATATTGACTCTGAGCATGACAGTTTGATGAAGGCCGCTGTGAGCTTCCACGCAGAGACACAGAGAAACTCAGGAAGGCCAATTTATCATGGAACAGTTTTGCTGAACCGGTCTGATCGCCTTCCCTCTCTGGCCAAAGGCGTGGGGCTTGCAAAGTTCAGCCACCTGCTGTTGCACATCAGTTGCAAAGCAATGCCTCCAATTTCCCATGATGCCTCAGTCTCATCCTTGGTTGTAGCTGAATGGCATGAAGAACTGGACTTGCCCTGAAATTGTTTTTGCATACCAGTCTACCTGCATGAGGTATCAGCCATGTTTCTCAACTAAAAACACAACATGGGGGAGATGGGGGACTGTGGGGGCCGTACAACTCCTCCTTCTCTTGTACCCCTTTGCATCACAGTTTTCAAGATGGATAGAAGATGATCTATTAAAGAAACAGACAGAAAGTGAACTAACACAGTTCTGATTAAAAAAGTCTTTAAGCAGTTTCCTCAAAGAGGTTAAAAGCTACAAAATCAGACTACCCCCTCTGTCTTCTAAGGCATCCTGAACTTGCCATATCACATGTCGAAGAGTGCAAGCAAGGGCCAGAAAGGTTAGTTACCACACTTCTGCCTCTCCAGCTAATTACAAAGGCTCCACATTCTCAACAAATGTGAACCAGGTCTCACTACAGGGCTGCAGGGCTGTTCAGCCCATGTCTTCAAGGGCCAAGGACTTAACTTTCTGTCTTCAGTGAACTTGTTAAACTCCCTTCTGAGCTGGAAAACCTGCTAGACTCAGTCCCTGAGGATCCTCAATTGTGATGAAAAGTTTGTGAACCCTTTGAGATTGTCTGGATTTCAACATGAACAGCTCCCACGTGGTCTAATGTTAGCTGAAATCATAATAAATATGGTCCATTGAAGAGCCCTGCAATAATGTAAGAAGCTTGGAGCACCTTACTCCTACTCTCAGAGGAACCTTGTTCCAGTTAGAGAATGATAACACATGTATGAAAATATACATGTATGGCAGCAGCATGTTGGCACAGCGAGTAGGGCTGCTGTCTCACAGCACCTGGGTGGTGCGATAGAACGTGGGTTCGATGAGTGACCCTTTATAAATAGTGTATGTAGCAGTGTAAGTCACCTTGGCGAATAAGGTATGTGGGCTGCTAACACTACATAGTATCCATTGTAAGTTGCTTTGGAGAACAGCATCTGCCAAATAAGTGTACATATATGCATGCAATATCCCATGTATGAAAATTTGTATACAGAAAATGAACTCACTTTTGTTAAGCACCTGTCCTGGTACGAGCCTTTGAGATGAATTTTTAGTCTGTATGTGTTTGCATTTTCTCAGTATATTGATTGTGTCTCTATATTGTTGTGGTCCAGTTATATTCCATTGCTCAGCAAATTTTAAAAAATATGTACCAAGAAGATCACAGTAGCTTATTCAGCTTTAAATGTTTCTGTTACTGTAATGAAATAGGACTCCTACATGTTGACTGTGCCATACCATATTCCTCAATGCCATCCTGACAAAAGCAGTCAGTAGTCTTTGCCTGGAGCCTCTGCATTCTGGAGCATGAGAACTGGATGAGATAGTCATCACCATCCACCTAATTGAAGCTCTACTTCTGGCAAACCATAATCCGACTGAGTTCTTTGAAGTTCTTTAACTCAACTGTATAATTTTTTAATCCCCTGGCAGCTCCATGCACATGAAGATTAAAAGGATTAACTCTGTTGCTGCCACTAGTCGAAGCATAAGCCAACGCTGGAATTTCTACCCATCCATTTGTATTATAAGTGAGTCCTTTTTCAAAGCTGGACACAAGTGGCGGAGTCAGGATTTTCAACAACTACCTACAACCATAATGCTCTCATCACATGCTCTGAGAAAATGGGATCATACATCTTATAGCACAGCTCTGAGCTCAATGGGAGTGCAACTGCAAGGCATTGTACTTAAGGATCCTCAAGAACCATCCGAAATGATGGCATATAAATGCAATCAAAAAATAGGTGAAGATAAACAAGTTTATTAAATTCCAAAGGGCTTTAAAATGTTCAAGTGGTCACTGAAAAGTGGCATTCTCTAAATGTACAGCCACAGCAACAACAAGAACAATGATTAAAACAACAACCATGACACGAAAAATGAAATGTCAGAAGCCTCAAAATGACATTGTACATAAATACAGTAATGTGAAAATCACTTAGAGACATCCGTCATAAATGTACAGTGCTCGTCTAGTGGCTGTTTCATTTCTGGTAGCAGATGCAGGTTTCTTGCATTCATAAGAAGAACACCTTTTAAAGTTCTGAGTTCTTATTCCGGAACAGCTAAGGGATCAAATGAAGATCGGGGAAACTTTGCAATGAATGGTAAGCAGAGAATTCACAAGAATCATACGGTAAGACACTACAGGCACACCCTTAGAGTGTTGAATGCCTTTGATGAGGATGGAAAAACAAATTTTCCAGGAAAAGGAACTTCATTAATGCCATTATATTCCCATGGGGTAACAACTGCTGCATGTTGTGGAAAAAATAAAATCAGAATTTGTAAGAGGGCGTTGAAGTGGAAATACATGTTAAAGGAAAGGAGGTATGGATGTTTGGCTGTCAAAGGGCTTAACGTTGTTCAATACTTGTTGGGTACCGTGGTGTTATATAACAGGACAGGAAAAGCAGCACTGGACCACCTGGAGGGTTAGCTGAGTGCTGACAGCAAATCAGGTTCAGTGTCTTGATGAAAGACAGTAGTTCAGGGCTCCAGGGCTCTAAGCATATAAAGCCTTTTGTTCCCATGTGCGAACTGAAGAAATTGAAGTTGCCTTTATTAAACTCATTCAATCGGCTGCGCCGCAGTTCTCACACAGCCCGTGTTATTCAGAGGACTGGGAAACGTGCTGAAGTGTGGATGCCCATTGCCCACTGCCTTGCTCTAAAGCCAACAGAGAGTTTCACAGAGGACTCTGGTTTACATGTGGCCCCTTGATACCAAGAGTTTGTCATTCAAAGTACACTGTTACACACCAAAGTGGAACTACAATAAACAGAAGGGTTTGGCTTTCGTTGGGTCCTTCAGTGTTAAGTGCTTGAAGCTGAAGCAGCTCTGTTTTGACACTGTAGCAGTGTCCCAGTGTGGGGTACAAGAGGGTTTGTCTTACACCCGGGACTCTGTCTGTGTAACATCTGAAGTGGCAGAGTAGGACGGTTTGACACGGAGGGCCCTGGAGAGCCTACAGTGACCCTCTTGTGAACGGTCAAGCAGTGTCATTTTGTAGTTTGAGGTACAAAGGCTGAAACTCTCTTTGAGAAGAAGGAACACTAAATCCACTTTGAGTAGCGGATGGGACACACGAGCTCTCTCCCAACTTGGAAGGACAACGCTCTGGGGGCGGGGCTACAAGCTCTAACGACAGCTGTAGAAGGAGATAGCGAAACACCTCTTCCCCAGTTTGCAAGCAGCACCCGCGGCACGGCTAAAAGGCAAATGGAGCTAATTGGGATTTGGAGGAGAATGCCTTTGTTGCCTTTTATCTTAGGGCAGCAATGAGGCGATGTCAGAGTGCAAGTAACCACAGTGTTCTCACGTGTCGGCAACGAACAAGAGGTCTGAAGCACCACCTCTGACACAGAGTGGCTGCTTTATAAACCACTGAAGGCATAAAAATGTACCTTTTTCGGTTGTTGTACTTTCCTGAGTGGCACAATAGTGTCATCATATTCTAAATGAGCAAAAATTAAAATTGTTAGGATACAGTGGATATATGGTCCAATAAAGATGCAGAAAAGGGAAGAACAAACTTCACCACATATCAGAATCCAGCTTTCTTGGCTTTAAGCTTTAGTTTAGCTGTGTGAAACAGCTGTGAATGTGGCCGGGGTTAGAAAAGACCCCAATTGTCAATTGATGTTGCTCAGGTGTCCTCTGGTATGCTGGTATTGATCAAAATCCATACCACTGAGATTGACATACAAACCACGTAAGGCAAGAAAGTGCAAACACACACACACACCCAAACACACACCCTCCACTCACTGAATCCCAGTTCTGGCCATTACTGCAATATCCCATTAATTTACATTTTAAGACAGGGAAAATAATATACCTGTATGTCAGTTGATCTATAAATTACTAATACTTTCTTCACATTTAGTATAGTTAATAAGTTAATTATTTAATCATAGTTAGTCATTTACTGACTCATGAATGGCATTCAAGGACATTCACACCCAGAGAAACTTCATGCCACTTTAAAGTCTAGTTTTGACTTTCGCATGACTTCTTCAAACTAATTCCAGCATTTCCTCAGGAAACAATGGGAAATGAAAGGAACTGCCAGCTTCCTCCTTGTTTACTAGAAATGCTTCTTTTACTTTGATCTTAAAAAAAAATCACACGCAGTACAAGCCCTAAAATAAACCTTTGCTACTGTATAACACACACAATTTCCCCTTAATTGTATTTCCATTAACTATTTATGCAGACTTCCCCTGAATCCTGTGAATGTAATACTCACATGAAAACACTTTAAAGCCTTTAAAAATGTAAAGCTTACAATCAATACCGGCATTATGTTCAAACGTATCTTAAATGATCTAACTTTGATCCTTATAGAAAAAAAAAGGAAACTGGTACTTAATCCCAAGGTAACGCCACTGTATAGACACCATATGAAAAAATGTGACCCCGTAATTTTGTGGAAAATGATGTCATTCAATTTTTTCAGAGACATTTCTTCTTTGCTTCAAAAAGTTCAATTTTTAAAAAATCATGACTAAAAGTAAGTTGGAAACCGCTGTCAGACTTAAGTCTGGAAGTCGAATAGCAACAGACAAAATTAAAATTAATCTATTCATCGAAAAGAAAACAAACAAACAAACACACACACACACACACACACACACACTTTCAGAACCACATGTCCCATACAGGGCCATGGGGACCAGAGCCTACCTAGTAACACAGGGCGTAAGGCCAGAGGGGGAGGGGACACACCCAGGACAGGACACCAGTCCAATCGCAAGGCACCCCAAGCAGGACTCAAACCCCAGACCTACCAGAGAGCAGGACTGTGGTTCAACCCACTGCGCCACTGCGCCACCACACCTGAAAAGAAAACAATTAAATTCTAACATCAAATTCACATACCACTTAAAATTTTACTGATTACAAGACTGCAGCCTAAAGGAAAAATGTGCTTTCATAGATGAAAATGGAACATTTACAATAATACTGGTAGACACTAAGCTGTCGGGGAGCTTAATAAAGAGCTGTATACTGTATAACAGCATTTTCTTTTCATTTTCACCCACATTTTGAGCTCAGGGGCCCTGAAGTTTTCCTTCATCAAACACAGACCCCAGTCAGTTCCACTGGCCCCACATAGTTCCCTGGTAGCCAATTGCTTATTATTATTATTATCATGTATTTAGCTGACATTTTGCCAAAGGAGACTTACAATGTTAGATAGCCCACACTGAGCTACTTACAAGTAGGTACACATGCACACAGTATTAACACACTAAGTATACACACACACATTTTCAGAACCGCTTGTCCCCTACGGGGTCGCGGGGAACCAGAGCCTACCCAGTAACACAGGACATAAGGCCAGAGGGGGAGGTGACACACCCAGGACGGGACACCAGTCCATCGCAAGGCACCCCAAGCAGGACTCGAACCCCAGACCCACTGGAAAGCAGGACTGTGGTCCAACCCACTGCGCCACTGCACCCCCACACTAAGTATGTTTGAGTCACAAATCCACCAGAAATCTGTCTTTGAACCGTGGGACCAAACTGGAGCAGTGATAGGAAACACACGAGGAGAACATGCATACTCGACAAAGACTGAGCTGAATATGAACCTATGTCTGAAAGCACAGCTTAGGCACTGTGAGGCAGCAGTACTATCTGCTGTGCCACTGTGCTTGTCAAGGCAGACATTTGCTCAGGTTATAACCACCGCCAGAGTGTGAATCCACATAGAACAGCCACCAAAACCAGGGCCCCACTTTCCATAGGTGCACTCTGTCCTTCTCCTTTATTTTGAATGATTCATTTATTTTAATTTTGTTTCTTATTATTTTGATTAATTAATTATTTTCTTATTACACACACACACACATTTTCAGAACCGCTTGTCCCATACGGGGTCACGGGGGAACCGGAGCCTACCCGGCAACACAGGGCGTAAGGCCGAAGGGGGAGGGGACACACCCAGGACAGGACGCCAGTCTGTCGCAAGGCACCCCAAGCGGGACTCGAACCCCAGACCCACCGGAGAGCAGGACTGTGGTCCAACCCACTGCGCCACCACGCCCCCTATTTTCTTATTATTGCTAGAATTATTCTATGAAACTTGACTATTATCATATTCACAGTGTGATATATTAAAACAAAACCTATTATCATATCTGCGCATTTCCCATTTAATGAAGGATATTCTCATTGTACCACAGCATTTATGTATGTGCATGTGGTACCTTGCACAACAACTCCAAAATCATAAGCCTCGTGAATCTCGGTTCCGGCTCAAGCGTGATGAAATGAGTTCCCACTATAACTCAGAAATCCTGAATCCCTGTGAACCTTCAAGAAGGTTGTCAAAACACTTATTTTTCAGGCTCATGCCTCTCCTGATCACCTATCTACTCCTTAAACTTGAACCGTTTGAAAAAATATATTCCTTATTAACTCTGTATGTTGCTACTTCAGTATTGTATGCCAGCACAAGTAGCTGCATATTGAGTTAAGAGGAAATACCTTTGTTTATTTTGAGTTGTATGTCTCCTTCAAAGAAAATAATCTGCTAAATGAATGAATATTACGTAAAGGTAATGCTACAAGACCAGTTACTGTGCCAAGATTTGTAAACTTGCAAAGACAACATCCATCATCAGTACTGGATTTCAAATATCAGCCCTGGATTCAGTATCTATTAGTCATAAATATCTTTTGCAAACATGTATTTTAAATACAAAAACTGATAACATATGTAAATGAAGCTGAGTAAAGCCACACACTTGAACCGGTAAAACAGTGAAAGGACTTAAGATTGTTCAGGTAAGTATTTTTTAAGGCACCCTAAAGAAAGGGTGTAAGAAAAAAACAGAGCCAGCTCGGTGAAAAGATGAAGAAAACCACCCTTCACAATTTACGGAATGGAGAACAGACAGATATGCTGACTGGCATCAAGCTACCAGTAATAAGGTCATGGAGAAGGACTGTTTCCAACAAAAACTGTACCAGGACAACATGTTACCCTTCAGGGCATTATGGGTGACAGCCAGAAAGATGAAACGCTCAGTGTGCATCTCTCACCATCAGCAAGCAAAAAAACAAGACATCTCAGAGACAACTGCCACACATGTGTGCACATGCAGGAAGGGACCGTCTATGTGCCTGTTTTCCATGTGACATCCACCAGCACTGGCAATGAAAAGCAGCAGGACGAGTCCTTTACAATCTGTTACCGGAAATAAATGAAGGAATCGGTACAAACCCTTAAGCGACCAGACATAGTGCCTTTCATTTCCAGTAAAAGAGGGTCAGTTATCTCATCAGCGCTGCTCGTGCAGAACTATGGGACTCCATTAACCACAATACAGAAATTTCACATTTTAAAGCATTTAGTACAATAAAAAAAATCACACTTCTTACACCAATTGCCACAATACAAAATCCCACTTTTACACCAGTACAAGGAGGACAAAAAAGCTCATCTCCTAAAGTTCCTTTATTCTGCAATGCTGAGGGCCCTTACATGTCCACACTTCAAGGGCCAGAATGATTTATTATTTCTTTCAACTGGACATGAAGATTCTTTGACTCTGGTGGTGCTTCTTAGAGAAATGAATTACAGATGCCCCAGACATATTATGTTTAGTTCCACTAAAGAAAACACTGAAACAGTGGACCAGACCTATATAAACAGGATCTATACAAAATATTGTACTTTCAACCAGTGGAATTGGGGGGGGGGGGGGGGGGGGGGGTGTTTCCTTTGTGTGCTACTGCTTTCTCTGAACCTGACCTTTGTGTCTATGAAAATAATTCCATGCTTTTCTTTCCAGTAGGTTTTTACACAGAGAACCTTGCACGTGTCACCTAAGACTTAACTCATTTACACAGCTGGTTATTTATCAAAGCAATTAACCACAAGGTCTTTCACTGGGATTTGAACCTGTAACCCTTAGCCCATTGTTGGGCAGGGCTGGCATACATATTGTGCTGGCTGGAGACACCTCCCTACATTCATCCAATGTTAATGGGCTCTGATCATTTCTACTGGTGCGTGAATTACACTGACAGTGTCAGACACATTTGCATCTAAAAGCCCAACAGCTATTTCTGATGAAGAATTAACAGATGCTGATGAGCGACAATTTGGGGAAAACACACACTGTATTCAATCATGTTATTGTCTAGGACTATAAATGTTGAAATTTATTAAAGTTGGCACTTAGCCTTCAGGAAAATCTAATTTATTTTTTGTCTTTCAATGATGCAGATGGTAGAAAATTGTACAAAATGTAACGGAAAAAAGGAAAATGAACAAAAAATGTAGATAAATCATGAAACTTGGATGCATTTAGCAAGCTTTTGGACATGGGTGATGTGTGCTGGAGCTTTTGATGGATTGCGTGAGAAAGGGTAGGATGTAAGCGCATGTCTGTGCCTCTGGGAGCCCACTGACAAAGAGGAACAGACACAGGTCTCAGTCTCAGTCTGCAACACTGGGGTCGCCCAAAGCACTGACGAAATACGCACAAAGCAAGCTGGACCACAAGCTGCACAAAGAACAACCGTAAGAGTCACCTATTAAAGTGCAATATTATTTTCAGTATTTAAAACATTATAATTTCCTGTATTTTTTTTACTTTTTGTTCTATCTTCTGTTTATTATTGTTCCACTGTGTTTATATTTGGTTGCTTTACCCATTTTCATATTATTATTATTATTATTATTATTATTATTATTATTATTATTATTAATAATATTATGTTGCTGCTGTTGTGGTTATGTCTTTTTCCTTTTGAAGGATTAAAATACCTAAACAGAGTTAGGGTTTTTAATGAAATTTTAAGTGAATATAGTGTTTTATATTTTTATCATGTCAATTACTGAGCATCAACAACAGGAGAAGAAAGCGCATTTTTGCAGCAAGAGGAGACACATGCGTGTGAGATAAGGAGACATGCAAGAGGTACAAGGGTCAAAGCACAGGACTGGAAGCACTTTCTCCTCGAATTCTTTGTGGCATCTCTGTCCAAAAAGTCACTACAGTATGATCCAACTGCCAGCAATGGCTTGTGCTGTGAATGTAGCACTTTACCACATTAACTAAGTGAATACTGTATGTCCACTGAGCTGTATAGATGGGTCAAAGAGGTTTAAAGTTTCAGGATGAAAAAGCAGTTCTGTTTCCAAGATAAGTGTCTCTGCGGGGGCTGCAGTGGATGTCCTCCATTCATATTATATATGTTATATAATACAGTATATTACTGTATTTGTACATTAACTGCGCCCTTTCACTGCCAATACCGTCACCAAACGTGTTAATTCCATGTATCATATATAACCACGAATTACCACAGACCTGAAAATATGAGAAATTTTATTGTTTTATTAGCGTTTCCAAAAACACGTGTATCATTTTTTTCCAGCCACTGGGCCAGGGAGGCTGTTTAAAATAGTGATGAACTGATGAAGTACATTTGACAAACAGTGAGTGACATTTTCACTCAGCGTCCGGCAGATGGAAACAGTAATTCAATTACACACCTATAAAAAAGTGAAATAATTCATCTCTAATACAGAATGACATTTTACTTTTTCTAACGCTGAACGATCCAAATGTCCATCATCAGCCAAAAGCTTGAAGTTGAAAAGCTGATATACACGAGACAACATCCCGAAACGTCTAAATTTTCAGCACCATGACATGTCACATGTCAATTCAACTCATTCTGAGAAAAAGGAAAGGGAAGACGAAAAACAGTAACAACTGAAGTGATGATTCTCTCCTGTAGTTTCGGTTATGTCTTTTGTTCACACGATCATCGATGTCGGACACACACAGCCTGGTCACACTGACTGAGCGAGAAACAGCGCATTCCGGAGTTTCCCCATAATCCCACAAAGAGTTCGCTGCGCTGAACTTACACAACCGGGCTCCAGCGTCACGGTGCGCGACCACCGCTCCACTAACTCCGTAGTCCGCAGATCCGAAATTCACCTGGCCGCTCATCTAGCGCTCCTCTGAGCGTCCGGCGGCGCGCACACCGCAGCGCTCAGAAACACTGTCCAATCATGATCCCTGTGGGCGTGGTCGTCAACAACCGCGCCATCGCGATTGGCTGCGTCGCGGATCCCCAAGAGAGCAGAGCGAAACATTGAGGATTAATCTCAGATGCGCATTTATATTGTACAATGATTAAAAAAAAGGCTCAAAATATTTCAGTTAAGGAGGCGTAATAACAAGAAAAATAACATCAAAACGGCAACAAAAGTAGTAGAGACAGTGTAATGGTTACAATTACTGCCTTTGAAGGGTACAGATTTAACCCCTAGTACCCTTGAGCAAGATATTTACCCTAAATTTCTCCAGTATCATGGGGGGTACAGTGGCGCAGCGGGCTTCGCCGGGTCCTGCTTTCTGGTGGGTCTGGGGTTCGAGTCCTGCTTGGGGTGCCTTGTGACGGGCTGGTGTCCCATCCTGGGTGCATCCCCTCCAGCCTTGCACCCTGGGTTTCTGGGTTAAGCTCTGGTTTGCCGCAACCTTTCTTGGGACAAGTGATTTCAGCCAGCGTGTGTGCTCCAATGCAGTTACCCAGCTGTGTAAACAGGTAAGATAAACAAAGATTACAAGGTCACAAGGTGGAGACAAGACTGATAGAAAATCAGAGGTACAGATATGCTAAGTCTACATATTTCAAACATACTGAAGCTTGTTTAATTTGGATTGAAATTGAAGTAGAGTGACATCATAGCATTTACATCTAGGATTTATTCTGTGCAAGTTATGAGGCTACCAAGAATCATGACCTTGTTAACAATATAGATGTAGGAAATTTTGAGCCACCCAGGATTTAAATTAAAATGTAACCAGAGAGTGTTGAGACAGCTGCTTTAATAGCACGTTTGCTATGGATGTATATTTTGAGGATCATCAGTATAAAAATATCAAGCAGAGATTTTCGTCTGTGACCAAGTGGGAATATTTACATATCAAACTTGAGGAACACCTCCCAGACTTCAGAAGTAAAAGTATTGTGAAAAACATTGAAGTGGGTGTGAATAATTTAGAACTGGAATACTCAAGCACAAAATTTAAAATTCAAACACACTTTCAAGATGGAATAGTAGAATGACATGATTAAGAGTGTGAAACCATAAAACCAATTTTAAAAACATCTGAAAAGCAATTTTGAAGTCTAGGAGATTTAGAATGGAAAAGAACTTGAGTCTGCAGCCCTCAGTATCACATTAAAAAGTTTTGTAAGTGACTGGGGTTTTAAGTCTTCTGGATGAGACCGCGTCGTATAGGAAACTGGTTCCAATATTTCACTTCCTCTGTTGGAAGCATCTTCAGGGAGCTTCCACATCTTGCGAAGGCTGGATGTGAACTGGAGTGTTTGACAAGGGTGGGGGGGTATTTATGGGGGTTTCCTACACGACGCGGTCTCATCCAGAAGACTTAAAACCCCAGTCAGTTGACACCAGCCACGGAAGCCTATCTGTTTTGATATGTAACTTTTGTAAGGGCCATTTTTGTGTCAAGCAGTTGTATGAAGACAGACTGGAAGGTTTCAGACATTAAAAAATTACTGGTTATTATAGTAACTGTAGATGTAATTCATACAAATTAAAATAACAGCACTTAGTACATATCAGGGGGTGCGGTGGCGCAGTGGGTTGGACCGGGTCCTGCTCTCCAGTGGGTCTGGGGTTTGAGTCCTGCTTGGGGTGCCTTGCGATGGACTGGCGTCCTGTCCTGGGTGTGTCCCCTCCCCCTTCGGCCTTACGCCCTGTGTTGCCCGGTAGGCTCCGGTTCCCTGCTACCCCATATGGGACAAGCGGTTCAGAAAATGTGTGTGTGTGTGTGTGTGTGTGTGTGTGTACACTTAGTGCATGTCAGTCAACATGATAAGTGTTTCCTTAATATCTTGCCCTCTGCTGGACATGTGTGGAAGCTACTCAGATGTGGCCAGTGGCTTTTGCATTTGTTGGATTCCAGCTAGGGGGTGCGGTGGCGCAGGGGGTTGGACCGGGTCCTGCTCTCCGGTGGGACTGGGGTTCGAGTCCTGCTTGGGGTGCCTTGCGGCATCCTGTCCTGGGTGTGTCCCCTCCCCCTCCAGCCTTACGCCCTGTGTTGCCGGGTTAGGCTCCGGTTCCCCGTGACCCCGTATGGGATGAGCGGTTCTGAAAATGTGTGTGTGTGTGTGTGTGTGTGTGTGTGTGTGTGTGTGTGTGTGTGTGTGTGTGTGTGTGTGTGGATTCCAGCTACCAAGTTTCCATAACCATTTCTCCTGAGCAGGGTCACGGTGATCTGAAGACTATTGCAAAAGGGCACAAGGCTGAGGGAGGGTACACCCTAGACAAGGACACCAGTCCATTACTGGGTAGTTATACATGTGCACAATTCACCTGAACTGCATGTCTTTGGACTGTGGGAGGAAACCAGAGCACCCACAGGAAACCCATGCAGACATGGAAGAACATGCAGACCCCACATAGACTGAGCAGAGGTCAAACCCACTTTCTCTCACACCACCTAGGTACTGTGAAGCACCAGCACTACTTGCTGCACCACTGTGCTACCCCTCATTTGCACTACTTTGCAGTAAATACCAGGTGGAAATACAGCATCACACTAGTTGGCCTTTGTATTACTTTCCCAGCAATTCTGTGACAAACTGTCTCTAATCAGCAGCTCTCTTTTACTCCGCGTCTGGTGGAATAGGAGTGAGATGAGCATGTTTGAAAAATACATTTCTTAAAATTAACCCTGTATGGGGATATGGTGTTTTTCAAAGATAAAGAAGAAAAAGGGCTGCAGCTGTGGGAAGAGGCTGAGTCAGATTGGCCTGTGAAGGTCAGAGCACAAGGGTTTAGAACCCTTTATTGTGGAAACTTCAGAGAAGGGCACTATGGGGGAACTTCACAAAGAGGATCCGTAACAATAGGCAACACTGAGTCATGAAAAGAGCATAAAGAGTGTGGAAGTCAGGATGTAGAAACACAGAGGAATGTGATATAGCAGACATACAGAACCTGAAAGAAAAAGGATTTCAATAATGATAGAGGCCACTCATGGTCTGGGTTCACTCATATTGCATGTGCATAAAGCAGATTCTGAGTTATTATGATGTGATATATAATGATTAAGTTGCTGTGTTTGCCACTACATCCCCCTGAGCCACAATTCCCATCCTGCAGTGCAATGTTTCTCCCCTAGGGTCTCTGTTCACAGTGGCCAGGCTGTGTACCACATTCTGCAGGATTCTTTAGAGAAACCCTGCAGCAGTGAGTCTTACATTGCATATGAGAAGGTACTCTCCACTCAAAATTTTTCCCCAAGAGGACCATGTGATAAGTCTGCAGAGGAGTTTTTAGCCATGTTCTTCTCCACTCTCCTGCCCAGTACCTTAGGTAATTTTTTTTTTTAAATACACTAGCCTGGACATGTTCTCCCCCATCTGTATGGGTTTCTTCTGGATGCTCTGGTTTCCTCCTACAGTCTAAAGACATGCAGTTCAGCTGAAGTGGTGACACTAAATTTCCCTTAGTGTGTGAATGAGTTACTGTGTGTGTGGCTACTCTGTGATGGACTGGTGCCAGGGCATACCCACACTCTTGCATTCAGTGGTACTGGGATAGGCACCTGACCACTGTGACTCTGATTAGGACAAGCAATTCATAAAAACAGATGGATAGACAGACCAGATTTGGCAGCAAGGTTTTTGGTGGTCCTAAGCAACAGTGGATCCAGCAGCCTTTAGGCTTTATCTCTAAATGAATAAAGGTAGGGGGTGCGGTGGCGCAGTGGGTTGGGCCACAGTCCTCCTCTCCGGTGGGTCTGGGGTTGGGGTGCCTTGCGACGGACTAGCGTCCCGTCCTGGGTGTGTCCCCTCCCCCTCCGGCCTTGCGCCCTGTGTTGCCGGGTTGGCTCCGGTTCCCCGCGACCCTGTATGGGACAAGCGGTTCTGAAAATGTACGTATGTATGTATGAATAAAGGTACACAGACAATATTTATTTAGATGTAGATACAGTAAATATAGGCTATGCTGAAGGAAAAATAAATTTGAATTAAAATAATGCAAACATGTTACATTTATGAAATATTACACAAGTACCCCTCATTAAACTGACGTAATTCATTCCACAAAACAGTCCGTATACCAAGTTCTGAAATTGGGAGATCCTTTCTGATTATTCTGAATGGGGAAAAGAGGAAGCGTTTACATTGACATTTACATTTATTTATTTAGCAAAGAAAGTTTCAAAGGAAATCCATATGCAAAACTGGAAAATAAAAAAAAAAAAACTTCAAAATTGGCAAAAGAACACAAACATTGTATGGTGGATAACTGGAAAAGATTATTATATATAAATGAGCTTATTTTATATGGGTAAAGCTTCATACTCACAGATGACACAGGTATTTGGTAATGGTAATAATGTGCTTATTTTGGGGGATTCGGCTATCCAAAATGTTAAGATTCGGGGGCCTGGGAATCGAAGTGTAAAGGTGAAGTGTTTCCCACGCGCACCTGTGTCCAACGTGGAGGCTCGTGTCTGTTCTTTGCCCAATAATGCCGTGTAGACTATGATGGTGCATGTTGGTGGGAATGATATTCGTTACCAGCTGTCTGAGGTGTTAAAGAGCCGCTTTATTTCTATGTGTAATAAGGCCAGAAGGAAATGTTGTAATCTAATAGTGTCTGGTCCTTTACCTACACTCTTCATGGAGGACATAGTGTATAGTAGACTGGTGTCCTTTAACACGTGGTTGGAGATGTGGTGCCGCTCTAATTGTATATCATTTGTTAATAACTGGGATGATTTCTGGGAAAGGCCCAGGTTTTTCACACATGATGGTGTACACCTCAACAGAAGGGGTTCATTTGTTCTGTCCCAGAACTTGGCCTGCAAGCTGCAGGACTGACTCATCAATGGGTCATCTCCTTTAGCAGCTGTGTGTATTGATGGGTCTGTTACTCGTTCAGATACCAGGGGTCATTCCTCATGTGACTGAGTTTCTCGTACCGTGTCCGGTGTGGGCCTCAAAACTTTACATAAAAGCGTTAAGTGCAGCCAAAACATACAAACCATTATAAGGCCACGGCATTTAAGTAGACTCAGTGATGGGAGCACTTGCACCAGAAACCTGAATTTCAGGCTGAAATATGTTACAAACATTTTCAACTTACCACCGAGGCCAAACTGCAATATAAAAAATGCTGTCTGTTCATTATGTAAAATGCATTCTATTCACACACACACACACACATTTTCAGAACCGCTTGTCCCATACGGGGTCACGGGGAACCGGAGCCTACCCGGCAACACAGGGCGTAAGGCCGGAGGGGGAGGGGACACACCCAGGACGGGACGCCAGTCCGTCGCAAGGCACCCCAAGCGGGACTCGAACCCCAGACCCACCGGAGAGCAGGGCTGCGGCCCAACCCACTGCGCCACTCATTCACTAACAAGTAAAGCTGTACTAGTAAACAACTTAATATTAAGTTACAATCTTATCTATTCTTTCTTACTGAAACCTGGCTCGGTGAGTCCGATAGTATACAATTCCGCTAATAAAAGCCGCTCCAGATGGATATGATTATTTCCATGAATCTCATTCTGGACATCATGGAGGTGGAGTTAGCATTCTTTTCAATAATAGATTAGAAATAACACCAAGAAATCATGGTAATTTTACCTCATTTGAAGTTCTATAGCTAGATCTCAAGTCAAAACCCAATATTTATATTCCATATCTACCATCCACCTGGACTGTACTCCTCTTTCTCAAGGAATTTAGTAACTTTAGGTTTGCCGGCCTGCCGGCCCTAGACTCTTCTTTACACAGTGGTAGACACAGTCAACCCACCATTTCCCCCCGAAGTGGCCCCAGCGGTTACAGACATTATTTACAGATTTCCCACAATGCAACTATTTACAATCAATCAGTAACGCGGGTCGTTACACTACTGCTAAAATTGTTGATTATATCAGGAGCTCTGATTTTCGAACGAGTGTAGATATTGATCTAGATATAGATATTGGTTATAGATATAGATATAGATATTGGATATTGGAGATTTTGATTATATTATAATTCAGTGGTGAAATTCGCCCTAGACTGTGGCTCCACTAAAAACTAAACTTATTCGAACAGTAAGAAACTCGCCATGGTTCAACGAATCAACTCCTGCAATAATTTAGAATGTTGTAAATTAGAGCATAAATGGCAATGGTGTTCAACTAAGCTAAACGTTTATTATGTAGCCTGTCCGGGTGTCTAAAAAAATATAAAAAAAGCACTTTTTCATGCCAGATCCGAATACTAAACAAAGCTAATTGCTGAAAATCGGGAAGAAAAACCTTCTTCCTTAATACATCACTTATTTAACTGGTAAACACAAAAATAAACAATGTATTTCTGCTTCCATTATTAATGATGAATTTATGTCGTTTTTCAATAATAAATTAGAGAAGATCTGCAAATCCATAGCGCCCTCTAGTTCGGTTTTAGCCAGCATAAGCGCTTCTGACGTTGATAATATTAGTTGTCCTCACCGTCTCAGTAGCTTCGAAGTAACTGTAAAGGAAATTACCGTGCTAATTCGCTCTATGAAAAGTACTACCTGTCCTTTAGACCCAACCCCCACTATTGTTGAAAGCCGCAGTTTCCGTGCTTGCAGAACCTATTGTTAATATTGTTAATACGTCGTTACTAAATGGCTGTGTTCCAAAAATCTTTTTAAAATTGCTGTTATTAGGCCCCTACTAAAGGAACCAGATCCGGATTGTAATAACCCATGTAATTATAGACCCATCTCTAATCTACATTTAGATTTACATTTATTCATTTAGCAGACGCTTTTGTTCAAAGTGGCATACATCTCAGCAAAAGCACAATTTATGCATTACATTAAGAGAAAGAGACATACCTGCAGACATGTGATTCAAGTAAACCTAGTTTGTTACCTACCACTTGCTGCACCGAGGTTCATCGTTCAAGTAGGTTCATAAAACACAGGATAGACAGATCCTGATACCCTCCTACCATTTTTTTTTAATAATATTAAGATACATAAGCAAGGAAATACAATGCCGGAGTAGTGGCTGATAAAAGGCTTTGTCTGGTGATGCTCATAAAGTTACGGTGCATGAACATTTACACCCTACATGAGCTGGAGAGATCTTGGGCAAAATGGGTCCGGAAAAGGTGAGTTTTCAGAGCCTTCCTGAATGTAGACAAAGTTTCCGCAGTTCTGAGTGAAAGGGGAAGGTTGTTCCACCACAACGGAGCCAGAACCGAGAACCTCCGTGCTTTACCTTTTGTGCGCAGGACCACCAAGCGAGCAGAAGTAGACGAGCTGGGTCTAGCTGGGGTGTAGCGGTTGATGAAGACCTGTAAATAGCTGGGAGCAGTTCTATTGATGCATAGACAATAACCAGGTTCTTGAATTTGATTCAGGCAGCTATAGGAAGCCAGTGCAGAGAAATGAGAAGCGGAGATACATGGGAATCCTTTGGCAAATCAAACACAACTTGTGCAGCAACATATGTAGAAGCTGCAGAGGTTTGATGGCAGTTGCAGGAAGGCCACACAGGAGAGAGTTGCAGTAGTACAGATGGGAAGTCACCATGGCTTGAACAAGTAGTTGGGCAGAGTCAATTGTGAGGTAGGGGTGGATCCTACAAATATTATGCAGGATGTATCTGCAAGACCGGGTTGTGGCTTCGATGTGCTGAGAGAAAGACGGACTCACATTAATCGTTACTCTCAGACTCTTAGCCATGGAGGTAGGAGAGGTGAGTGAGTTGTCCAGTTTGATTGATAGATTGTGACAGGAGGATGGGCCAGCTGGGAGGTAAAGAATCTCTGTTTTGGAGAGGTTGAGTTGCAGGTGATGATCAGACATTCATGAAGAGATGTCTGACAGGCAGGCAGCAATGCGTGCGGAGATGTCTGATGCACCATGTGGAAAGAAGAGGAAGAGCTGGGTATCATCAGCATAGCAGTGGTATTTGAATCCATGGGAGGCTATGACCGGACCGATGGAGGAGGTGTTGATAGAGAAAAGAAGAGGACCCAATACTAAGCCCTGCGGGACACCGGTTGAGAAAGGCAGAGGAGAAAAATGAGAGCTCCACAAGACCACTTGATATGATCTTTCAGATAAGTAGGACTCAAACCATCTTAGTGCCACACCTTTGATCCCAAGCTGGTTAAGAGAGGAGGGTAAAATCTGGTGGTTGACTGTGTCGAATACTGCAGACAGATCGAGGAGGATGAGGACCGAGGAGAGGAAGGTGGCTCTAGCAGCTTGGAGGACATCAGACACCGCCAGAAGGGCCGCCTTAGTGGAGTGACCAACTTTGAAACCAGACTGATAACCGTCAAGGAGACGGTTCCGGGTGAGGAAATCAGACAGCTGATCACAGGCTGTCTGCTCAAGGGTTTTAGACAGGAAGGAGAAGAGAGAGACCGGTCTGTAATTTTCAACTAGATTGTGATCCAGGGAGGGTTTTTTTAACAGAAGTGAAATTAGAGCTGTTTTGAAGGCAGCTGGGAAACAGCCAGAGGAGAGTGAGGAGTTGATGATCTCAGAGATGAAGGTGGAGAGTTGCAGGGAAATGTTCTGTAGGAGTGACGATGGGATCGGGTCAAGCAAGCAGGCGGTGGCTCTGTGCAGTATCATGAGGTCAGGGATTTCTGATTTGGAGAGTGCTTTGAATTTGGAGAGGATAGCTTCTCAGGGAGGTTCAGCGTGAACCGGGCAGGTTGATGCTGAGAACTTGTCAGTGATTGCTTTGACTTTGTCTCTGAAAAACAAAGCAAAGTCGTCAGCAATGAGGGAAGAGGGAGGAGGAGGTGGTGGGGGACACAGAAGGGAGGAGAAGGTTGCAAAGAGTCTGTGTGGTTTTTTTAGATGCAGACTGTATTTTGTTGTGGAAGAAGGAGGTTTTAGCTGAGGAGACAGCAGACTGAAAAGCGGCTAAGAGTGACTGGTAGGCATCCAGGTCCGATGGAGTTTTGGATTTATTCCATCTTCGCTCTGCAGCCCGCAGTTTGGTCCTGTTAACATGTAACGTATCAGACAGCCATGGGGTAGCAATGGGGTGTGCTGGTCTAGAAGACAGAGGACAGAGAGAATCAAGGGAGGAAGATAAGGCAGAGCGGAAAGTGTTAGTGGCATCATCTGTAGATAAATTCGAGAATTGCGCAGCAGAAGGGAGAGTGGCCAAAGTGGCAGAGGCAAAGCAGGAAAGTGAGAGAGATTTTAAGTTGCAGCGAAAGGTGACAACGGGAGCAGAAAGAGGCGAGGAGTTAGTGGTGAAGGAGGGTTGAAAGGAAATGAAGAAGTGGTCAGAGACACGTAGCGGAGTGACAGAGAGGACAGGACAGCCACAGTTGCGGGAAAATACAATCTACCATTTTTCTCCAAAATTCTAGAAAAGATTTTTGCTTCCTAAATTGTAAAATATCTTAATCATCATAATATATTTGAAAAATTTCAGTCTGGTTTCTGCACTGGTCACAGCACTGAAAGAGTGCTCACACGTTTTGTTAATGATATTCTCACCTCTTCTGATGCTGGTCAGATCTCTATTCTTATGTTACTGGACTTGAGTGCTGCATTCGATACTGTAGACCATAGTATCCTACTGAGTAGACTTGAAAACCTGGTTGGATTAAGAGGTACTGTTCTGAAGGGGTTTGACTCGTATTTAGCTAACCGTGAACAATTTGTACTGAAATCTGATGACTGCACCTCCTTCGTCTCAACTATAGTTCATTATGGTATTGGGGCCATTACTGTTCTCACCCTGTATGTTACCATTGGGTGACATTATTCACAAACACAATATGAATTTCCATTCGTATGCTGATGACACACAGCTATGTATATCGTTTAAGTCTGATGATCCATCACATGTGGTGTCTTTAGCTAATTGTTTTGCCAGTATAAAATTATGGATGAGTAAAAATTTTTAATCTCTAAATGCCAGTAAAACAGAGGTATTTGTGGTGGGTGGTGATTCCAAAACTCTCGACATAATCACGTCAATCTTTACAACAAATGGTATTACTTTCAAGCGTACCGATTGTGTCAAGGATTTGGGTGTCCTGTTGGATGGGAAGCTGTCATTTGTTTCTCATGTAAATGCTTTGACTAAGTCATGCTTCCTTCAGTTAGGAAACATAGCTAAATTCCTATGTAGATGGGATGCCGAGAAACTGGTTCATGCTTTTGTTTCCAGCAGGTTGGATTACTGTAATGCTTTATTGTCGGGTTGTCCATACCAGACTGTATCCAGGCTACACTTGCTACAAAATGCTGCTGCGAGAGTTGTCATTAGAACTAGGAAGTACGACCATATAACACCGGTACTTAAATCATTACATTGGCTCCCGGTCGCATTTAGGGTTGATTATAAAATCCTTCTTTTGACCTATAAGGCAATACATGGCATTGCTTCAGCTTACCTTTGTGAGATCATTAATTTTTACATCCCAGGATGATATCTCCGTTCATGAGATGCAGGTTACCTTAAAGTACCTGTGATCAATAAGACCTCAGTAGGAGGTCGCGCCTTTAGTTACAGAGCACCTAAACTGTGGAATAGTCTACCAGTTACTGTCAGAAATGCCCCGTATATTTCTGTTTTCAAATCCAGACTAAAGACTTACATGTTCACTCATGCATTCCAACTCGAAATGTAATTCCACTTGCCTTGGTTGTTTTTACCACCTTTGTACAAATGCATATTAAATTGACTTAAGTTATAAATTACTAACTCTGTTCTTTCTTCTTGTCGAGCACTGCCTCGTTACATAAGACCTGAGGAAGCCGGCCAGTGGTGACAGACGAATCCCATGCTGATTGAAGATGATGACCAACTACCATGATGGACAAGACGTTCCATGCTGAGCTGGGGATTCAAGATACCTTATAGCAATAATATCGTTATTACTTGTTAACTGGCTTAAGATTGTTACTAAATCTAGAATGCCCAGGAGGGGTGGGCAACCACTGGCTCTTGGACCCCCAGAGGTTTTTTTTTTTTCCCTCAACTTTCTACAACTATTTGCTCATTTGTACAGCTATGTAATGTTAGTGGAGTAATGCTAGAGTAAGTAACTTGCCAAGGGTTACTACAACCGGAGGTGGGGAAAAAACATGTGACCTTGGGGTCCAAAGGTAACAGCTCTAACCACTACACTAGCAGTTCTCCTGCAAAGTGTCTGTTTCTCAAACTGCAGATTCCGATGTGCTTATCGTCTTGTGCAGTTGTGCATCTGGGCCTTATGTGTCTTCTTCCATCGTGGTTAGATCCAGTTTGCCCTCTTCTCTCAAGACAGTAGTGGACACCTTTTTTTGAAACCTTCAGTTTCTTCACAATTGGGCACATGGAATAGCCTTCATTTCACAAAACAACTGACATGTTTCTTGACAAAAGCTGTTTTGTTTTGGCCATTTTTGAACCCAGAAATGAACTGTAGTTTAGTTGAGTTTCTACTTTTAATTTTTTCAAAGGTGATTATTATCTGCTTTTAATTTTAGTTGAAAGATTTGGCACCCCCAAACTCCACTGCATCTAAGTGATTGCTTGGTTCACCTAATTATAAAACCAACCCTGTTTGAGAAAAAGAATGTGTTTGTTAATCATGTATGTTTAATCACTTCCATTCATTTGTTGATAATGGTTTTCTGAAATGTTTTAAAAGCTGAGCATGGTTGGTGCTGTCATAGTTAGAGTGGCTGCTTTTGACTTCGACGGTTGCTGGTTTGATTCCTGCCTCTGGCTGTAGTACCCTTGTGCAAGGTGGTTGCCCTGTAATTGCTCCAGTACCTTCGCCTGGCTGGGTATCTAGTTGTGGTTGGTGTGCCCCTGGCCCCTCAGCCTTGTGCCCAGTGTCTCTAGGATAGGCTCCTGCTTGGTACAACTGGTTATTAAAATTGGTTGGTTGGCTTCAAATATAGAGTTGTGACTTACCTGGTGAGATCTTTGAGAAGTACTAACAATGTTATGGCTGTTGTTTGTGTCCTTTCCTCCATCTAAGAGCAAGTTACCAGCAAGCCGATCCTCCTCCCATGGACACTATGTATGTAGTGTTACTAACACATTTCTCATGTCCTGCTAATAGTCATGACCCAACTAACCACAGTTATTAACCTGTGATCTCTTAATTAGCTGTATTTTTGCCTGCATGTCAAGCAGAAGTTCAAAGGTGAGGAAAAAGGAAGACAGTCATCAGATAAGTGTGGTAATATTCCAAGAGCAAGAATTTGCAGAATAAACTGTATGCATAAACTGGGTGACAAGGTGCTCCAGAAAGGCTATGTGAAATATCTCAGGAGATAGGATATGTGTTTGAGATGGAGATGAGGTCTGTCACACGGTAACCCTTTAACTTTGTTGATATGTTGCACGTATCTAAGGCACAGGTCAAGGATTGTTCCAGGGCTGCCTTAGTTGGACAGCTATTGCACACAGGACAGGAGGATGGCAATACACCCCAAAATTGCTGCTAGGCAGGAGAAATTTCTTGAAAAAAGAATCACTTTACATTGAAATTCCAGTGAACCCTCCCCTCTGTACAAGTCATGGAAACTACACTGGGTTTTTAGTAGAACTGAAAGGGAAGAATTTCAAAATTACTTAGAAATCAACCGCTACATCCCAACCAGACCCATTTGCTCATTTACTTCTGCTTGCTTGGTCGTCCCGCACATGAAAAGTAAAGCACAGAGGTTTTCGGTTCTGGCTTCGTTGTGGTGGAATGACCTCCCCCTCTCACTCAGAACTGCAGAAACTCTGTCTACATTAAAGAAGGATCTAAAAACTCACCTTTTCCATACTCACTCCTCCCATGTGGGGTCCTCGCCCAAGATCTCTCCAGCTCATGTATGGTGTAAATGTTCATGCATCGTAACTTTATGATAATCCCCAGATAAGCCTTTACACACCCACTGTTCCTGTATTGTATGTAAATGATTGTGTACCTCATAATAATAAAAAAAAATTGTAGGAAGGTTATCAGAATTTGTCTATCCTGCGTTTTATGCACCTACTCGTGCAATGAACATCGGTGCATCAAGTGGAAAGTAACAAACTAGGTTTACTTAAGAATCACGTCTGCTATGTCTCTTTCTCCTAATGTAATGCATAAATTTGTATTTTCACTGAGATGTATGTCGCTTTGTAAAAAAGTGTCTGCTAGATGAATAAATGTAAATGTAAATGTACTTCAACTCTCCCAAGATTTTCTGAAACAAAAAGACCAAAAAAGTTCTCATGTCTGATTTTCAGAAGATTACTGGAATGAATATCCTTGTCTTTTTTCATATGTCAACATCACTGACATTTGGATTGGCACAGATAAATGTTATTCACTGTCATATGTGATAGTTAAGAGGCAGCAGGTAATGTAGTAGTTAGAACTGCTGTCTTTGGATCCAAAGGTTGCAGGTCTGAATCCCACCTACTGCTGTAGTACCCTTGAGCAATGTACTTATTGCCCAGCTATACAAACAGGTAAATAATTGTAAATAGCTTCCTGTCACCTAAGTGAATAAATGCGTTAACTTTTAAAAGTTCAACATAGTTTGACCTCATCAATTCAGTTATCCTAATATTTGTCTCCTGAATTTCATCATCTAATAATTTGCTCCACTACCAAGAATATTTTAAAGAGCAGGTTGCCAACAGTAACTGAGTGCCCTCCATCCCCTTTGTACCACACATGTACATACTGTAAGTAGTGAGGTCAGCTTTGACTGCCTCCCCCAGGATAAAACATCTGGTTTAACTTAGAAATTACACTTCTTTGTAGCACGAATGATTCATATTTCCAGTGGAAAAAGGTGTTATTGGAAATATTGAGAGTACTGACTGCCTGAGTGACAGAGCAATTCCTCTTTCCCCTGTAAATGATTGGGTTTTGCTTATGAATGTGACTCTGGAGCACATCTAAACAGTGTGCCCGAGGATACACACTGAAGGGCTGTGCTTTTAAATGCTTTATGATCTTTATGATGCGCAGTTACGACAGCAGATTGACGGAACTGAGAGGTGTAGTAATTGTGTTATTGGGTGTTGGTTTGTGACGGATTGATGGCTGAATATTTCCATCAAGAGAGACCCTCCTCTTCATATAGCATCATGTACAGAACAATATGCCACAACATGCCTTCTTCACGAAGACATTACTCCATAATCTCCTATACAGTGACTGTAAATTGTATGAGATTTTTCCCATAAGCACAATAAATGCGGCCAAATTTCTTCTGTATGCTGCCTAGCAGTGGGAGATTTCTTTTCACTGACAACTGCTAATATTTCGTATTGAAGTCAGATTGGAGTTTTGGTATCAATATTACTTTAAACCAATACAGGAAAATTATCCCAAATGGTATATACAGCGGGGGGTGTGGTGGCGCAGTGGGTTGGACCACGGTTCTGCTTTCCAGTGGGTCTGGGGTTTGAGTCCCGCTTGGGGTGCCTTGTGACGGACTGGCATCCCGTCCTGGGTGTGTCCCTACGCCCTGTGTTACCAGGTAGGCTCCGGTTCCCCGCAACCCCGTGTGGGACAAGCGGTTCTAAAAATGTGTGTGTGTATATACAGCTAAACATAAGGAGAGAATCATAAACAAATGTTCCTGTCAAATTTTAACCATTTTTATAGACCACAAATACAATATAGAAGTTCAGAACTTGTAATAATAATTGTGAATGGTGGTGGTTTAAACATGTAATATAACATTAGGGAGTTATGTGCGTGCTATATTTGCTTGATTAAGAACTATAATTCGCCCTCCAGTTTTGGACATGGACACCAAAAATAGAAGCTGTCCTCAGCACAACTCAAAGTTTAATTTTATTACTTGTGTTAATATGGTTTTTTAAAAATCTCACTGCTGATGCTGCTGTTTGCAAAAACATGGTATATTGTCCTTCCTTCAGTTGAAAACTGTTATCAATGCGTTATGAGTCAAGGCCCCAGGTCTCCATAAGACACACACACACACACACACACACACACACACACATTTTCTGAACCGCTTGTCCCTTACAGGGTCACGGGGAACCAGAGCCTACCCGGCAACACAGGGCGTAAGGCCGGAGGGGGAAGGGGACACACCCAGGACGGGACGCCAGTCCGCCGCAAGGCACCCCAAGCGAGACTTGAACCCCAGACCCACCGGAGAGCAGGACTGCGGTCCAACCCACTGCGCCACCGCACCCCCTAACTCCATAAGACATTTTACTGGAATTACGTTTACATTTACATTGCATTTGCATTTATTCATTTAGCAGATGCTTTTCACCAAAGCGACATACATCTCATAGAAAATACAGTGTGTGCATTACATTAGGAGAAGGAGAGACTTAGAGAGGAATCTTGCTGGATAACGATAATCTGCGGCTTGGAATTCTGCAGGGAAACATTCATTTGACTGATGGGTCTCATTTGGTTAGTCAATGAAAGCTCTGCTGTGCTGTGTATAGGAAGGAATGAAGACACGCACAGATCCCTGCTGAAGTACAGTATGTCAGGGCTGACACTCTTTCCAAACAGCTTCTGTTTGCTGCAAACTACATCCAGTCTCCTAGCGATGCTTCCATCTTGTGCCTCTTGCACCCATTAGCAGCTAAAAACACAGAGCTCTTTTTGTTGGGAAAAAATGAGGACCATCTTTTAAATGGGAGGTATGCCAGCTGATCCTGGTTATAATTTAACTTTCTGAGTTAAATGTATGGTTGTGTGCACAATGCACTCATCATGTGGACATTTTGACTGATAAAAAGTGTAGGTAGAAATGAGTAAGAGTACATTTACATTTATTCACTTAGCAGACACTTTTCTCCAAAGCAACTTCCAGTGAACTCTATAGTGTCATCAACCCACACACCTTATTCACCAAGGTGACTTATACTATTTTCAATGGGTCACTCATCCATACATCAGTGAAGCACACTCTCTCTGTGACACTCACACACTATGGGGGAACCTGAACAGCATGCCCTTAGACTGTGGGAGGAAATCAGAGCACCTGGAGGAAACCCATGCAGACAGGAGGAGAACATGCAAACTCCACAGAGACTGAGCAGGGATCAAACTGACATTCTCTCACACCACCGAAGCACTGTGAGACAGCAGCACTACTTGCTGTGCCACCATGCCACCATCAAGTGTATGAAATTGCATATCCATAAATGCAGGAAATTTGTTCCATCTCACATATTCTGTGTGGGCTTATCAAAGCATTACCCGATCTTATGAGACTCCTTCAACTCGAAGCATACATCCACTTCATAGCAGGCAAGAACCATCAATTTTATTTCCTCAGTCAGGGGATTGAAGAGGAGATACAGGTTTCACGCAGGGCTGGGTTTCATACAAAACCTAAAAGCACCGTTTTCCTTCTATAACCACTTCCTGCCAAGCTGGTCAGATTTCATCTAATAGTGCACTAGTGGGGGTGGTGAACCTTGACCAAAACATGGGGTACAATTGTTCTTTGAGATGGAACCAGATTTTCTGGGCAGCTTTAAGGATGGAAAGAGAATAAGAAACAGTCAGAGAGTGGAAGGGGGGCGCTGTAAGAAGATTTGCTAGTCTTGCATGGGTAAATTGGAAGATAAATGTAAGTCACTGTGCATCGAAATCTTCTATAGCAACAGTGTGAATATAATTAAGGAGCGTTTTTGAAATGCTTTTGGACCTGTCTGGGAGAAACCATAGCAGCTAACAAAGATGGACAGTAATAATACAGGCAGTCCCCAGATTACAAATGAGTTCCGTGTCCTAAGTCTGTCTTTAAGTTGGTTTTTGGCGTAAGTCTAAACAGTTAGGTATGGTGGGTATCTAATGTCAGTTTGTCAAATGTTTCTCTAAGTATATATTATATAGTGTACCAACCATCCATCCATTTTCAGAACCGCTTGTCCCATATGGGGTCGCGGGGAACCGGAGCCAACCCGGTAACACAGGGCGTAAGGCCGGAGGGGGAGGGGACACACCCAGGACGGGACGCCAGTCCGTCGCAAGGCACCCCAAGCGGGACTCGAACCCCAGACCCACTAGAGAGCAGGATTGTGGTATATAGTGTACCTTTCTATGCATAAAAACCATTAAAGAAACACTTCTGGATACACTAAACATATTTAATATAACAAAACAGTAATAATAATAATAATAATAATAATACAATATAATGATGTAATGACAATAACAATAATAAATGTTACTACAGTATTTATAATAGAAAGAGGCATCGGGACAGAACCTTTTACATGCTTCATTATTTTCGCTTTGTCCTTTAAAATTGTCCCAGTTGTTGACCAACCATAGCCTAACGCTTTTCCAATGTTTGTTGGCACTTCACCTTTTTCCTATCTTTTTATTAGTTCCACTTTAGTTTCAGTCATGATTGTTTTCCTTTTATATTTACATTTATTCTTTTTAGCAGATGGTTTTCTCCAAGGCAACGTACATCTCATAGAAATGTACTCACATTTAAACTTTGGTGCAGTGGTTACAAGGGTAAAAACAAAAAAATAAAATCCAAATACAGTAACACACGAGACACTGTTAACAGTAACGTGGTCCGATTAAACAGAAGGAAGTTTTTGTCCTACTTCGTGCCCACGCGCCGACAAACCACTATAGATAGGCAATCTTTTGATGCCCGTCACAAAGTAGCACCCGTTTGTTATTACAAATCATTGTATGTAACTCGAATTTTTACTTTACGGAGGGTTGTTCGTAACTATGGGTTCTACGTAAGTCGGATGTTTGTAACCCGGGGACTGCCTTTACACAGAAAATGAGCCATGCAGTTGTGCCCAACACATACACACACACACACACACATTTTCAGAACCGCTTGTCCCATACAGGGTCGGGGGAAACCGGAGCCTACCCGGCAACACAGGGCATAAGGCCGGAGGGGGAGGGGACACACCCAGAACGGGACGCCAGTCCGTCGCAAAGCACCCCCAGCGGGACTCGAACCCCAGACCTACTGAAGAGCAGGACCCAGTCCAACCCACTGCGCCACCACACCCCCCGCTCCCAACACGTACAGTACACACTAATTCCCCTCAGAGATGTTGTCAAAGTAGCACAGTCATGAACAGAACAAAAAGGCTTAGTCATAAAGTACAGTTTAATTTTTTGCTGATGAAAAGTTTTCACAATGCTGCATCACACTGTGTGTTGTGACTAGATGCGCCGTCTTTGGCCCCTGTAGAGAATCATGACTCATGACACAGTAAAGTCCCACATGCCAAAAGCCTAAAGCCCCAGGCCAAGGATTCACAAACATTAGTATGTTTTTCAAAGCCTAGTCTGCATATGAACTGAATTTGAACCATCACACAGTCATTATTGTCTTCAGTCCCTGTTTTATTCTCAAGCTCTTGCTGTTTTTATTCACTTGAACTGCTGGAACTGTAAATATTCTGCTGAGGATCAGGAGAATATAATAGGAAATGGTTTCTACCCAGAAAGTATAGTTATATTGCAAGCTTTGTGGAGAATTGTTCTGTCACTATTCTCAGTCTCTTCATGTTGCTGTCACAAAATGGACAAAAGAATGTATGTGTTGGAAATTTGTCTTATTCACATGAGACTGTGTGAGTGCTATTGGATCTCATAAATCAGTACTTACACTTTCCTCACCCAGACTCTCTCTGTTCATGGGTGGAACACTCTTATTTTCTACCTAGAGTATTATTAGAGTATTATATTAGAGTGTGGGGGGGGGGGGTGGGGTGGTGGTGGGGGTGCCTTGCGACAGACTGGCGTCCTGTCCTGTCCCCTCCCCCTCCAGCCTTACGCCCTGTGTTGCCAGGTTAGGCTTTGGCTCCCCGCGACCCCGAATGGGACAAGCGGTTCAGAAAATGTGTGTGTGTGTGTGTGTGTGTGTGTGTGTGTGTATTAGAGTGTGTATTTGTGTGTATATGTGTGTGATTGCCCAACAAATGGGCTTCGGTGCTGCCTTTGAGTGCAGCTCCTGCAAACAAACAGGCTTCTGGTGTGACTCTTGGAGTACATTAGTGGTTCTGTGGATCATTCTGGTATAAGAATAATACGTGTTGTAAAACTAAACTAAAAAGCACTTAATGAAATAATATCCTGTGTAAGTCAAGGCACAGGGCTCTCATATCTCAGAGATAGATACCCAGAGCAGAACATGCTGAGAGAGCTTTCATGTGCGCTATCAGGGAAGGACCTCTCCATCATCAGAGACAATAGCGCTAGTGAGGGGGACATGGCCGTGGACAGGGGCCTATTCATGGCGGTCCTTTTTTCTGCTGAGGAGTCCATAAATATGTGCGTTATTCGGGTTTCTGTGGAAATGGATACACTGGATGGCCCAGTGCTGGCCCATCCTCACTATCTTCCTTGATGCTTCATATCTAGAGAATGAGGAGAAGACTTGGAATGAACCTGAAAAGGAAAATATGTAAAATAATTAATCCAACTCCATCTTACCGCAACAGAGGGGATGAGAATATTTTCATTGCACAACCTCTGACTATATTGCTAATAGACTGAATAGATGTGTTCTTCTCCTTCATTCTATCACCAGATGAAATTAGTTGTCACACAAGGTAATATGAAGCTCTGTACAAGTTAAGCAACTGTACTCTAACAGCACAGTACAGAATCTCTGACTTTGAATGACACATTTGTACATTTTTTGGCTCTCAAAATGTGACTCATGTGATGGTACTGTGAGTAGCACTGCCTCCTCACAGCACCTGGGTGTGAAAGAATGTGGATTGATCCCCACTCAGTCTATGTATGGTTTGTACATTCTCCCCATGTCTGTGTGGGTTTTTTCAAAATGCTCTGGTTTCCTTCCACAATCCATAGACTGATGCAGCTCAGGTGGGTTGGTGACTAAATTTCCCTTAGTGTGTATGTATGTGTGGCCACCCTGCAACAGATCAACACCCTGTCTGGGTTGTACATCGCCTCAGCCCACTTCAGATCACCGCTTCCCTGCTTCAGGACAAGTGGTTATTTGAAATTGGATGGATGTCAAAACGTTACATTTGAATAGTGTATAACTTGATACTACACTGCAAAAATTTAAATTTTACAAACAACTGCCTTGTACTTTGCTTCACCTGTTCTCTCACAGTCTGTAGCACTTTGCAGCAACAAAATAGCTTCTTTCCTTCACCAAAATCCACTCAGATGTCTTGGTGCATGCCATTGCATCTGAGAACCCATAGTTAGTTGTTGGACTTAAATGTTATTACTTCAGCTGTGGACTTGAAAGAAGAAACTCAGAAAAAAACAGCCATATTTAAAAACTGTCACCCTATTGTCAACCACCATTCCAGTAACCTCCAGCCAAACCAGACCTGACAGGCACTGCATCTACTCATTCAGGTGGATCAATTTCTCACTGGTTGAGCACATAAAAGCTTGATGGAAGAGCTGGGCAGAGGGTGGGAATAATGTTTGTACATAAGATCAAAAGGAGGAGGAGCATAAAAACAAAGCAGATGTCTCAAAAATCTGTTGACACCATCTAAGCAGGATTAATCTCTAATGCGCCCTTGGCCAGCTCTTGGCAAAACATTGGTCAGTTAAAGCATTATATATTGTATGGCAAAACTTACTCTATTGTGGGACCAGCTGCAGGAAAGATAAACACTAAATTCAGTGACAAGGGAATGTTTTCACTGTTCTGGATGGGATAACAATGGAAATAAAAGTGGAAATTAAATTGAAATAAAAAAGCATGCAGAAAATTACATCATGTTCTCTGTGAGAAGAGAATTTAAAAGCAGATGAGGGAGCAAATACCACATATACAGCAGAATCAGTCCTTTGCTTGAGCTGAAGCCTGATCCTAGACCAGTGTAGAATCCATTCTACACAATAGCCTCACTGCAGAATTAACAACCTGTGACTCGAATCTACAGAACCTATGATGTGGCCATGAGAAGGAATCAGGCCATGAAAGGAAGCTAACTGAAAGGACGGCAGAAGTTGGTCTTCTTTGCTCAAAATGGTCATTGTCTTCTTCAAGCCCTATCTAATGTAAATGGATATTGTGAAGCAAAGTTTGTCCAAGACTTAATTTCTTGAGGTTGTCTTCAGCAAGTCTCAAAGCAAATGCTGAGGATAATGGGAAGGCTGCCCAAAAAGTGGTCATGTTTCTTTTCGACACTGTAGGGTTTTCAGGACACACACATTGCAGGATGTGATAATGTTAACACAACTGCTCATCACTGGTTTTTTTCAAACTTTTTAAAAGTGGATACACCTGCCATGGTGAAAATGGCAAATGACATTTCTGTTTCAGGTTTCTGTCAAGTCACAATGCCTTTGAGGTATTTCAGTCCCTCTTCTCCACCACTGCTCTACATCCAACACTGGAGGGTCTTGTGGCCAACCTTCTGAAAGCAAGCAACCGAAAACAGTGAAGGCATTTAAACCTCAATCAGAAGTCCAACTCTTCTAAAACTGTGAGACATGCCCAGACTGAGGGTGGGTGGATGAGGGGATTGGGCAACAGTCTGTCAACAGCTTTTCTTCAAAGGGCCCCAGCAGCTTTCAGCACATTGCCCCCATGTGAGAAACCAGAAGTGCTCTCTTCCCTGCTTATTGTGGTGGAGGAATGCTGCCAGCAACCATGTCTTCTAACTCTTCCTCTTCTCTTTCGCTGGTGATGGATCCCCAGTGCTCTGTGATACGACATCCACGTCATCACAGGAACAGAACATTTGAATGGTGGATCTGAGGCTTTTCTTCTAGCTATGCTTGATAGGATCTAATATGATCTAAACCATACATGGATCATGTCCGAACTCTTGTTAGTCCATTTGAACCAACTGTTGGGAACAGCTCAATCACAAAATGCATGAAACTGAGCTGAATTTATACAGAGTATGAATTTGGCTTTTCTGTGTCACTGTGTGAGAAAAGTGCTCTATAAAAGTAAATGGAATTTAATTTAATTGAACTTATCAATAATGTAGATTGGTGGCAGATATGTTGACCAATAAAAAAAACTGGACCCATTTGCTTGTAAATTTACCTACCACTGCTACACCTTCCTTATTCATTGCTGCCTGCCTATCAGACATCTCTACCTGGATGTCTGATCACCAGTTACAATGCAACCTCTCCAAAACAGAGATCCTTCACTTCCCAGCTGGCCCATCTTTTTGTCATGAACTCTCTGTCAAACTGGACAACTCGCTCATTTTGCCTACCTCCTTGGCTAAGAGTCTGGGAATGATGATTGATTCAAGTCTATCTTTCTCTCAGCACATCAAAGCCACAACCCGGACTTGCAGACACATCGTGTATAACATCCGTAGGATCCCTCCTATCTAACAACAGACTCTGCGCAATTACTTGTCTAGGTCATGGTGACATCCTGTCTGGACTACTGCAGCTCTCTCTTTTCTGGCCTTCCGGCTTCTGCCACCAAACCTTTACAGCTGATACAGAATGTTGTTGCACAAGTTGTGTTTGACTTGCTGAAGTGTTCCCACGTATCTCCCATCTTTGTATCTCTGCATTGTCTTCCTATAGCTGCCTGAATAAAATTTAAGACCATGGTTGTGTTATACAAAAGTATCAATGGAAATTATGAATCATACGTCTGCATCTAAGTCTCTTTTTCTGTTGCTATAGTGCAGTTGCGGTGGCACAGCGGGTTTGGCCTGTGCCTGCGCTCTGGTGGGTCTGGGGTTCAAATCTGGCTTGGTGTGCCCTGTGACGGACTGGTATCCTGTCCTTGGTGTGTCCCCTCCCCCTCCAGCCTTATGCCCCGTGTTGCCCGGTTAAGCTGCGACCCTGCTTAGGAGTAGCAGCTTCAGCCAGTGTGTGTAATGCACTCATTTGGTTTTTCTGAGAGCTATATGTTGCTTTGGAAAAAAGCATCTGCTAAATGAATAAATGTAAATTTAAAGTAAATTTCACAAAGACTCATTGTGAAAGGACTTGGATGGATGGATTCTATCTTTATACTGCCTAAGCTATGCACTAATGGCTACAATTTTTCATTTGTCTATATCAGACCATGGTCCAATGGTTTTATCAGCTAGAGAAGTTGCTGGTGTTTGTTGTAAACCTGCATTGTTTCCCACATACTGTGCCAACACATGTAACACACATTAGTGCCATTAGTGCCATTCTGGGCCCTTAGATCATTGTTTCAAAGTCTGATGGTCCTGTAGAGATCGGAAACAAGGCAAACATCTGGACCCTTCAATCTGGGGTGCCCACAAAATAAAAGACTAGGAATCAAACCAGGATGACTCCCCTTCTTGGAGGAGGTCAACATAATCAGAAGATTGGTAGCTTGTGTCCTAGAGCTTGGGATCCTCAAAAGTTTCTTGTTAATGCAAGTGAGACTCTTCAGATGGTTAGACACATGATTACTGATCACCCTCTTGTTGTTACTTTTGAACTTATTGCTTGAATGTGGCTCAATCTGTGTGATGCGTACATGTTTGCATTGGTTTCCTGTCTTTTTTGTTGGAATTCTCAGAATAGCGTCTGCTAAATAAATTAACGTAAATGAATGCTTCCTCCCACAGTCCGCGGACATGTGTTTCAGGTGAACTGGAGAATCTAGAATCTAATCTGCTTGTAGACTGTGAGTGAGTGAGGCTCCAGATTGCTGCAAACCCGATTTGGATATGCAGTTACCAATGGTAAACTGATACTCAGTTTTACTGCAAACCATTAGCAACACCTGCTCACTGTCAACTGATGGCTTCTGTCCATTTCATTGACCATTCAGTGCTCTCAGTCAGTTTTAATCCATTCATAATCCATACATTTTTATTAATTGCTTGTCTTGAGCAGGGTCACAGGGTCTGGAGCCTATCCTGGAATCACTGGGTACAAGGCTGATAGGGTACACTTTAGACAGGACCCCATTCCATTACAGGGTAGTTACCCGTACACACTCACCCATTCACACACTACGGGCAATTTAGCATCACTGTGCAGTGATAATGTTATAAATAATGTCTGAATACTAATTTTATGAATAGTAATTCTGCATTTAAATGTTAAATACGACGTGAATATTGTGAATATATTCCTAATTTTACACTAAATATGGGTATTTTTTTCCTACTGTGGTGCTGTTCCTTCTTATTATTGCATACCACTAGCTCCCACTGGAATCATCTGTGTATATCAGTGTGTTATTCCACCTAGAAAGGATAAAACCTGTCCATCCTAATGTTTATTCATTCAGTATATGCTTTTCTGTTGCAAACCCGGCTTCAGTGCCTCAAAGTGGCGCAACAGTGGCAATGGCTGTCTGGTAGCTATGGCGGTTGGATATACTCTGTATATCCTGGCAGGTTCAACCATGCCGCATTGGTACCGGACTATTGGTCATGCAGGTGGATCGCCTTAGCAGAAGCGGGCGTATGGTCCATCCTGTAGAGGCTGGAAGCTAGCTAAACTGAAGAGGTGCAATGGCCTGCCCGCCTAGCCAGCGGGGTGGCGTCATTTTCTGGCTAAAACAGCATGAAGAAATGGGCCTCAGTACCCTGCACGTCAATCGGACCGTGCCACGGCGGCGGTACGCCATCCGAGCGACGAGAGGCCGCTAAGAATCTCAGGTTCCAAGAAGCCGCCACGGAACAGGACTAACCTTGCCATTTGCACCTACAACTGCAGGTCTTTGGCAAGGGGGAACGGATTGAACCACCTGATGGAGGAGAAGATGAAGATCAGATGCGACGTGTTGGGTCTGTGCGAGACTCGGCAGAAGAAGAAGATGAGTGCGAGGTGGGAAGATGGATGCGCTGTAAGACTAGGAAAAGCGGATGGTAGCAGATCAGTTGGGGGTGTCGGGTTCATCATAAGCAAAGAATGGACTACGAAGATCGCCTCATGCCATTTTGTCTCATCGCGTATCGGAGTGCTCAACGTGAACCTCTCGGGAAAGGCCACCCTTAAGATCATCCAGACCTATGCTCCCACCAGTGCCAGCGACGACGATGAAGTGGAAGAGTTCTATCGCCAGCTAGACATGGTGCTAGCTCGGAAATCCACTTACACCGTCGTGATGGGAGACTTCAATGCAAAGGTCGGAAAAGGGAGGCAAGGTGAAAGGTATGTTGGAAAGTTTGGAACTGGAGAAAGAAATGAAAGAGGGGAACGTTTGGTCACTATGGTAGAGGGGAGAAAAATCTACATCGGGAACAGCCTGTTCAAGAAGAACAGCGAGAAAAGATGGACCTGGATAGCCCCTAACGCTGCACATCGCAATGAGATCGACTACATCCTGGTCGACAAGCGGCGCATTCTGCAAGACGTCTCTGTCGTAACGCCATTCAACACCGGCAGCGATCACCGCCTGCTCAGGGCCAAGATCGTCATCGACAGGACAAAGGAGAAGAAGACACTGCAGCTGACGTCGAGGGAAGAACGTGTGAAGGTCTACGATGGAAAGCGACTGCAGGAAGCGATGGAGAGGAAATCCTGGTGCCGAATTGACGGAATTGACGATGATTATGACTCACTGATCGAGAAACTGAAGGAATGCTTGAGGGAGGCAAAGGAGGCGGGCCCAAGGGAGCAGAAGGGAAGAATCTCGGAAGAAACCAAAAAACTTCTCGAGAAGAGAAAGAACATGAAGAGGACTGCGGAAGATCACCTTGAATATTCCATTCTCAGCAGGGTGATACGACTGCAGCTGAAGAGAGACTTCGAAAAATACCGGATGGAAAAGCTCCTGAAGGCCGCCGAGGAAAGGAAGAGCCTCAAGAAATGTGAAAGGGGGATGGCACTCTATAAATCGGAAGTGACGAAGCTGAAGAACTCGGATGGTGCTACAGCCGATGAAAGAGGCGAGGTGGTAAAGATCTGTAAAGACTTTTACACTAAGCTTTTTAAATCTGCTGTGAAGATTGAACCACCACCGTCACTTCAAAGGAAGGAGAATGTGCCCCCCATTCTCGTAAGTGAGGTTGAAAGGGCCGTCAATTTGATGAAGAGGGAAAAAGCACCGGGGAAAGATGGCATAACATCTGAAATGCTGAAGTTGGGCGGAGAACAGCTCTGGAAAATCCTCGCCGAACGGTTCAGTCACTATCTGAACACGTGCAAGATACCATCGCAGTGGAAAGAGTCGAGAACCATCCTGCTGTATAAGAAGGGAGATAGAGAAGATCTGAAGAACTATCGTCCCATATGCCTCTTGTCCCACATCTACAAGCTGGTCACGAAGATAATCCTAACACGATTATCAGAACACTTGGATGAACAACAACCAAGGGAACAAGCAGGCTTCCGAAGAACCTACAGCACGATGGATCACATCTTCACTCTGACCCAATTGCTGGAGCGAGCGAAAGAGTACAGGCTGCCACTATGCGTCGCGTTCGTGGACTACGAGAAGGCCTTCGACAGCGTCGAGATCAACGCAGTGCTAAAGTCGTTGGAGATGCAAGGAGTCGAGGCGCAATACATCGAACTCCTACGGGAGGCGAATTCCGGATGTACCACCGACATCGCTCTGCTGTCGTCGCCGATTAGAATACCAGTCGAGAAGGGCGTCAAACAAGGAGACACCATCTCTCCGAAGCTCTTCACCACATGTCTCGAGCAGATCTTCAGAGACATCGACTGGAAGGGCGGCGTAAACATCAACGGCGAGCTACTGACCCACCTCCGTTTCGCTGACGATATCGTCCTCGTCGCCGAAACCACAGATCTACTTCAGACCATGCTAACCGAGCTAGACATCAGAAGCTCGAGAGTAGGCCTCAAAATGAACCGCATGAAGACCAAGTTCATGCGGTCAGATTACGCAACAAGGGGCCGAATAGTGGTTCAAGGCGATGAAATAGAGGAGGTGGAGGAATACGTCTACCTTGGACAAGAAGTAAATATGCGTCGAGACATGGAGAAGGAAATCTCGCGGAGAATAAGGGCCGGATGGAAAGCGTTCAACTCCATCAAGGATGTGCTCAAAGGAAAGTTGGATAAGACCACCCGCGCGAACCTCTTCAATGGCACAGTTTTACCTGCAATGTTATACGGCAGTGAAACTTGGGCCACCACAAAGAGAGAAGAGCAAAGGTTGGTAACTGCTCAAAGGGCGATGGAGAGATCTATGCTGGGAATATCACTAAGAGAACATATCCGGAGTGAGACGATCAGAGAGAAATCCGGCGTGAAGGACGTCATCAACGAGTACGAGAAGCAAAAGTTGAGATGGGCCGGACACGTTGCTCGGTTCACCGACAATCGGTGGACTCGCGCAATTGTCGAGTGGTATCCACGTGAGCGGAAAAGGCCACGCGGAAGGCCTCCAAAACGATGGATTGACGACATAAGAAAAACGTTTGGAGCTACGTGGATGAGGAAGGCGCGATCCAGAGAGGAATGGAAAGCGTGCTGTGACCAGCGGAGTCGATTCGACGCCCGATAGTCTGGTCGGTCAAGTGATCAAGTGATCAAGTGATATGCTTTTCTCCAAAGCAACTTCCAAAAAGCACTACCTAGTAATACCAGCCCAAGTGATTTACAATGCTGGATTAAGGTTAATGTTAAAGTCTGGAAGATTAAGGTTTTACTTTTATTTTGTCTTGCCTGAACACTACCTACACATGTTCTTTTTTGTTGCACTTGAATGTAATAATAAACACGAATAATAATAATGTAACGACCCGCATTTTTGGGACTTTGAGTGGGAAAATGGTTTAATTGTAAATAATTGTATTGTGGGGAAAATGGAACTGTGTTCAACTGTTGTGGGAACTCACGGGGGATAAAAGGGGGTGAGTGTGATGCCCAGTGAAAAAAGAGAAAAAAGCCTGAGGGGTGCTAAGTAGGCTGGCTTGAGGAAAAGGGGTTCTTGCACCGACAGCATTATTTCCTTGTGTTCGCACCTATACTCCTTGTTATGTTCCGGTAAGCACTCTGTCACATTCACGCCCGCACCACAATCGACAGCACCTGACACAGATCAAGCACTGGATGATAATCAAAGCATTCTCCTGTAAAAGACCCTCCTCAGCCCCTTCACTCGTGCAAAATCTCATTGAGGCAACCGTCCCCTTTGCGCTTATGTCCCAATCTCCTTGAGTCTTAATCCGTGTTCTTCATTCCCTGACTTCTCACTATTCGCCTCGTCTCATATCCATGGACCCTCGCTCCTACTCTGACCGCCGATCAACCGATTCTTCACCCATCCCCGACAATAACAACTAGCCTGACCCCTTAGTTCCTGACAAACAATCCTGCACTTGGGTTCAGCCGTCCCCGTATCCTCAGTTCCACGTGACACATTCTCAATGAACACTCTTTGTGTGTCCTTCTTTGCCCCATCCAAACTCAAAGTGCAGCGCACTACAATATTGTTTGATACTATGCTTATAAAAATTAATGTATTATTGCACAGACTAAAGTGAAGTGTTACTGTTTTCCACTATATGCTCATGAAGCTGGAAATTCAATGAAGCAATTGTGTTGGGATCTGAGCACACAAAATATTCATCCTGTTTGGTCTTGGTAGCCATTTGACAGAGTTATCAAGGTTTTCTTGACTGAATATATGGAACACACAGATCCAAGACCTGAGAGCCTCAGGTTATTTCTTTGTCACATCACTGGAGTGCTGCTATCTGTTATCAAATATTTCTTTCAGTTTTCCACCATACAATGAGGGCTTCGCTTCTGGACAAAAACAAGGCTGCAACCTTTCAGACAGACAGAGGACCCCCCCAGAATTCTGTGTTCCACTGATGGCAGACCTCGCCCTCAGTGACAGCTTAGCTTTTTAAACTATACATAGTCTTTCATCTGAGTCATTTTCATCTGTCTGTCGCCATGTCCCACAGCTTCCTACAGTACATCCATCCTTCGGTCATCGCCAAGGGGAAGGTGTTGACATCGAGTGTCAAGTCTAAGCATGAATCCTGAAGACAGTAATCTGGAGAAACTTGGGGTGAAAACAGCAATTGATGAAGTTGGTTCAGATTCTAGCTAAAGATGTTCAAGTGTACAATCACTGGTGCACAGCTTGAACCCTTTAGGTCTTCAAATTCAGGTCTTAAAATTATTTTTTCATCATTAAATAAATTCACTTTTGCATCATAAAGAACACCTCATTTGTGCTGGTCAAGTTCTCTACATTGACTTTATAAATATTATTGGTCCCAGATTATAATTAACCCATTTTGTACACACAAACCAATGATTATTCTTTAAACAAACACTAATCATTCATTTTGCTGATCAAAGCTGTTTTCTTCTCTGTTGAGTTCAACTTTTGAGTCAACTGTCTTTCAGCTACCTATCATTATTCCATTGCTTTCCAATGGAAAGATTTAAAACACTGACACCAGTTAGATGAGTGATGTTTCCCTGCTGGGGGCATGGTGGCGCAGTGGGTTGGACCAGGTCCTGCTCTCTGGTAGGTCTGGGGTTCGAGTCCCGCTTGGGGTGCCTTGCGGTGGACTGCCATCTTGTCCTGGGTGTGACCCCTCCCCTTCTGGCCATATGCCCTGTGTTACCAGGTAGGCTCTGGTTCCCTGTGACCCTGCATAAGACAAGTGGTTCTGAAAGTGTGTGTGTGTGTGTGTGTGTTTTCCCCTGTGATGGATTTTGAACTTACTGGGAATCATCTAGTAAGACAACTGAAAAAATCCCGCAAGAAAGTGCTCAGCAGGAAGCTGATGCTTCCCGAAAAGGGAGAAACTCAGTTGTCTCTGAGCACCAAGATCCAGAGGTCTGCCAAGCTTGTGTCACACTGGAGGGAATTTGGTTCTAATGGCTTCCCTCTCTCATTCAGAATTGCTGAATCCCTCTTAACTTGGAAAAATGGTCTCAAAACACATCTCTTTCAGTCTCACAATCTCTTATTTCTTTTGTAAAGTTACATCATATAATGTGTCACTTGCCTTTGTATCTCATATCAGTTGTATATGCCACTACTACAAACGTTATCTGGTTTGAACCTTTTTTGTACTACTAATTCTCTCTGTAGTTACTTATGTACTGTATGCTGGCTTAAATGGTGGGGTCAGACAAACTGACTGCACTTCAAGAATCTTGTCTGCATCAGTTGGTGAAATTCACTTTTGTTTCTGTTGAGTTGTATGTTGCTTCAGAGAATGTTAAATGACTTAATGCTATAAACACTGTGAAACAAGTCTCAGAAGTGGAAAACATGGGTCCCCTTCTGAGACTTGAGGCTGCAGAATTTTATTATCTGTTTAATTTGATAATGATGGAATCTATCCAGCTCACAGAGAAATACACTGTCCAGCTTCTAATGGAGGAGTTAGAGAAGCGCTGGTCTTAACCTACATGATCCAGCTATTGATCACAGGCATCTGAGCCCATGCTGGGTGAGGCAGCCCACATTCTGAACTAAATAACCTGAGGATCATTGACATCTGACTGCCCATCAGTGGGTATCTGTGGTTCATCAGTTCTCCTGGTGCCAGATTGCTTTTGTGTGCAACCTCTGTTTAACACTACATTGGCAAGATGAAAACAAAGACATCACAATGGCTAAGAATTTTCGTCAAAAAGAAAAAAGTGGCTGCTTTCATGCTTTTTGACTGCAGCTGTCTGCCCAGTGTAATATAAGGGTCATAAATACTGTCACAGACAGCTGTCTGAAGACACAGGTTAAGGTCCGCAAAGTGAAAGACTGGAAACTATAGTACAAGCAAACGTATCATATTTTTTCAAAAAAACAGAAATTTTTATTTTAATTACAGGTATGCGTCCTGTAATACATTATTTGAAAAATATATGATTCAGAGATCTCAAAAAAACAAAGTGTCAATCAATTTAGAAGGCTCAGAACTGACACATATGGAGTGGATGAACATCTTAAATAACCACTTGTGGCAGAAAAAAATACGGAAATCAAAACTAGGGCCTTAAAAACATCTTTGTATGTATTTGTTGCGCAAAAATGAATCTTGTGATTTGTTTGGCCAGAGGGAAATACAAGATAAAGCTTCTGCTAACTTGAACATTTTCTGTATGTGTGAAAATACCTACTAAGTTATGCAACCAAGAGGAACTTGATTAAATCTTTTCTATCACGTAACAAAAACCCTCATACCCTCTAGACTACAAGGACAAGAACTGAGGACCTGGCCATCCAGACATCTGGTGTTGGTTGGTCACATACTCTCAAAGCAGAATGTGAACTCTCTGTTTCATTAAAACTGAGCTCTTCTCTGCATTGCCATGCAGCAGACTGCAGTATCAAATCACAGAATGTTTCACATCAACGCCATGATAGTCATCCCCATTGTCCCTGCATCTCCAACCCAACAAGAAAAATGAAAGGCATGCAGGCAGAGCATCAATCACAAAGCCAAATAGCTGGCAAGACAGTCTGATCCTCTGCAGAAGCCTCTTATGTTACAGTACATATAGAAAATATGCTGAACACTATTTGGGATGGTGTTACCTTGACACAAAATGTGATTCAGATGCTGGGCAAATGTATTCTCACTCTCAATTAAATATTCAGACATGGGTTTAAACCCCATTCACAGTGTACAGATTTTCCATGTTCTTCCAGTGTTTGTGAGGGTTTCTCCCAGTTTCTCAGGTTTTCTCCCACAGTACAAAGTGATGTGTTTTAGGTGAAGTGTTAACTCTAAATTGCCCAAAGAGGTTCTGAGTTTGTGTGTGTGTGTGTGTGTGTGTCTGTGTGTGTGTGTTTGTGTGTTTGTGTGATTGTATAAACTTCAGACCACCCACAGCTGTTCACTGAACAAGTGGTAATGGCTTTTAAAAGCAGAAATATCAATATATATCAACATCTAACAATATTTTGCTTGTTCACTTATCTATACCTTATTCTCCAGAATAATGTTCCTAAGGTATGTGTTTTTGGTCTGTTTTTGAGGAACTTCAGTATTGTTTTCTCAGAAACTTCTGAGAAGTCTCAGTTATCTCAGAAACGTAAAAGTAAATGTTAATCCTCCAGTAAGGGAGGCCCATCAACATCGCTCAACAGTGAGATGGAACACCAACTTGGAAAGTGCAGTAGGTATTTGCCTAGATGTAGGGACACAGTTTAACACTTGCAGCTCCTGAAATGTTTGTCTTGTTTTTAACATTTTACTTACTTGCCGTTCTTGGTAATGGCTGTAGTCAAATGTAAGATGTTCCTTTAAGGCATGAAATCGAGTAGTGTTTCAGTCAAAAATTCAGTTCACAGCACCAAAGCAATAGGTAACATGTCGACCAAATATCCTGACTACTTGTCGCTTCAAGTCCTAACAGGCACTCTTGTTGTACCCTTGAGCAAGGTATTTCCCCTAATCTGCTTCAGCAAAAATATCAGTTTGCATAAATGAGAAAAGCTTTGTATTTGATTCAGCTACATAATATATTCTATTAAACGTTTGTCAACACGATCCATTTCTTTTAAAGATGAAACATGACTGTCCTTAACCTAATGTCAGACTTAGTGCTTCAGTAGGGATGCAATAACTTTCTTTTGTTCTTCTCTAAGAAAGGAATGCAAAGTGGGAAATTTGGTGTCGGCATCAAGTTAGGGCCAATTTTTACAACACGCAGTAACCCTGCTAGATGAATCAGAACAACTTAAGTAATGCTGATGTGCCGTAGGCAAAGACGTGATCATAAATATGTAAGAGGAAAGACAAAAGTTACATAATAGCATTCAACTGGAAAGATGCACACAACTTGCTCACTATGTAATTTAAAGCTCTCCTTTAATGTCATAACTTTTTCCAAATCCCCTTTACCTTTGCTGTTGCAGTGCAGGAAATACATGGTTATACAGTATTAAAATATAGGGTAAATACTGGGTTGGAAAATCACACTTACTGCAACACTGTTATTATTTTTCATTTTTCACTGTTATTTCATTTTTCCATTTACCTGACACTTCTCTCCAAAGCAACATATAACGTTAATCTACTTGCAATTATTCACTCCTTTAAATAGCTGGACAATTTTCCTGGAGCAATTTTAGGGTAAGTACCTTGCTCAATGGTACTACAACTGGAGGTGGGAATTAAACCAGCAATCTTTTGGGGGTAAAGGCAACAGCTCTAACCACTACACTACCAGCTGTCCATAACCATAACTTATATGAGTGATGTCCTTTTCTCCCAGCACAGCTGACAATGTGAGGATTGTAGAGCAACAAGTGTCTTACAAATATGTATACATTTCATTGGCAGAATACTCAATGTATGATCAAGGACAGATTCATATAAAAGACCAGCTTGCAAGGTGGCAGTGGTAACTACTACATTAAGCTGCCTGATGATGTTTAATTAAGATTTATCTGAGTCTGCCAAGTCAAACTGGATACACTTACTGTGTTGGTTATTAGGCTATTAAATTTTATAGCACTCTTGCCAAAATATGGCAAATGATGAGAAAAATAAGTGAAATCTCAAGGGAGGTAGAATGGCATGCACTTTTCTGACATTCTGCTCTTTGAGAGAACCAAATTTCAGTGCCCTGTTTATTCCATACATCGGCTGCATTGAGTACCTTTGCATTTTATTCCCTGAGCTTAGACTTGCATCTAGAGCAGTACGTATGATTAATGTGGGAAATCATTTAAATTTATTCATTTAGTTGACTCTTTTCTCCAAAGTAACTTACAATGTTAATCTACCCACAATAATTTACCCATTTATACAGCTGGGAAATTGTACTGGAGCAATTTTTTTTGGTAAGAGAACTTAGCTGTATAGTTCATGATGTATAATGCAAAATTGTAAGCATGTGAATAGAAATGCTCAGTGTTTAATCCCAGTGCTGTGTTGTCTAAATACATGTTATCTCATACAGTATAGCTCCGCACATAACTGTCAACAGTTATTTCTGAAACGAATAGGCTCAATAACAAAAAACAGCACAAAAAAAAATCAAGAAAATTACAGATGTACAGATTCATACAAATTCCTTGACCACCAGTTCTTACATCACAAATATTTTAGTCAAAAATTCATGATACAATTAGTTGTTTGTTGGTCAATGAGGTTCACTGGAAGAGACATCTCTTTCCAGCTGTTTCCAGCTCCAACTGGAACACCACTGGGGATCTTCAGTGGGGTCTGCAAACCTGCAGACACGGCTGCTTGGCTTCTTCTTCAGTTAGACTAAGTTTTTTTTTATAGGAAAGGTGAAATTGGAGACGGGCAATCTGCGGGTGAGTCATAACCAGGTTGTTAACTTATGACCTCAAATGTATAAATATTAAGAAAAATGCTGCAACTCCTAAGGGGGCAATTTGAAAAGGGGGCTGACGTGTAACTCTGTCCTTTCCATGGGATCAGTCTCAATCATTCTGGTCACAAATTTCAGGCTGTTATCTTACAGAGTTCCAATTTTTTTCTGTATTTTGCAGGAGTACTAATTATAGTTACTAGGAACATATTTTGCATAAAATCTCTCCCATTTTTTAAGTTTAGTCATTCATTTGTTATAGCTGATTTGTGAAACAAGGATAGAAATCCTGACAAGGTTACACCAGAATTCCTCACTGACACTTGTTCACACTGATACTTCAATGTACATAATAAAATTGCCCTGAACGAGCAGTTCTTATCTCAGCTAAATAATACAGTCTAAAAGCACAATATTGGATGAATTCTTGGGGTTTACAGTGTCTTTTTTGTCATGATGCTCCACGCCTTTCCAGTGCTATGGTTACAGTCAATGGACAAGATACTAAACAGCCTCACTGTAATGGGGACAATAACTAATGATACAAATGTTCTTTGCCTGGGTTTATAGCTTGATCGAAAGTTTTTTTTAGTTTTTTTTTAATAGAAAATGAGAAATAAAACAGAGAACTCATTATGTGACAAAAGTGTTACATAACCATACAGATTCAAAACAATTTGTTAAAAATGATACTGTGAAGCCCTGTGGAATGTTAAGTTTTTCTCCTCTTTGGTCAGACCATTTTTAAGGAAAACATCATTTCTGATGAGTAGAAGCAGATCGAACACTGTGAGTGAAATAGATGCCAGTGGATGTGAACATTGTCCTCTCTGGGTGAATTAACAGAGAACTGGCTGGATGGCGATGAGGCAGTAAGTAAACTGCACTCCACATGGAGAATTTTGGGAAAAAAATGTTGTGGAGGATTAAAGGGCAGCTTGACAAGGTGATGCTTCTCAGTTTCTTCATGCTCCATTTCCCTGGTGACACCTACACAGCAGGTGTGATTGCTTAAAGACTTTAGAGATCACTGACCTGGCACTAAAACCATGTCTGCACATACCTGAAACACCTGCAGGAGCCCCACCCTGAATTGAGCTCCATGTGCACTTTATCATTCATCCTTCATATCCTTCTCTGTTCTGTGCATTTTTACTATATTGTTTTTTTGATGTAGTTTTTGGATACCATATTTTGTCACGGTTATACAATGTCAGCTTGATCACTTGGCCTTGCACCCTCCGCCCTCATTCGTTTTCAAGAGATCTCTTGGCATTTATTTTTCATGTTCATTATTGAATATCTATGTTTGTCATTTGCCATCTGTACCATATATTAAGGCTTTTTATCAGGAAAAGTGCTATACAAAAATAAATGGAATTGACTTCAAGTGAATTACAACTGTCGATGTGGGCTCTCTTGGCCTAGGTCCCTCTGAAAAAGATTGCTATCTCTGAAATTCCGCTTGGAAAATTAAATTAATGAAAGAAATAAAGATAATAATGACTTTACCTTGTTGAATATGGGCCATTTTCCACACAGTGAAAAATGAAGACTTTTTGAAGGTCGATTGGGGAAGATTTCATAAGGAGTTTTCTTCTTTGCAGTTGTGCACATGTATAGTGTATACATAGTTAGTTAATTTTTTATTCTATTTTACTTTTCCTTTATTATACTTTATATTAATTTATTTTAATTTTGCTTTTGCATCCCACATGTTACTACTTGTGGGAAAATATGCTTTGCTGGGCATTAAAAAACACTGAATCAGAGATCAAGTCATTATTTCATGGTTTCATGTTTCTTGTACAGAATTTTATTTGCTTACAGTGTTAATGTTTTGCTGAAAACTGTGTGTGTCAATGCCTCAGTTAGGGGTTTCAGGTAACATGTGTTCTTTAGCAGTTTAGCTGTTTAGCAGTAAGTCAGGCACTGGACCATGAAGACCCAGATCCCTTCCCCAGAAAGAGCACATTCCATTTCTGTAGGTCCAGGAGAGCAATCAGAGATCACAGGTTCCCATGACGAGGAGTAGGGAGAGTCAGAGTGGTGCCATATGTACCAGCACACCTGCAGCAGGTTGGGGCAAAGCGAAGAACTACACACTCGTCTGTTCTCAACTACAACCTCGTCTTAACTGCGATAATGTAGTTAAGGTTGTTTTTTATGTTGCTATTTGTTCTATTTACTGCCTGTGTTTGTGTGTATTTTTGTAGTGAGCGACATGCAAAAAAGAATTGTATTGTATGTACTGCCGGCTCACTGAGTAGCTACATTTTTTTATCCTTATTTTGTTACTAATCAGGCAGCTTTACCTACCTTTACTTAAGCAATTTATAAGATTTACAGCTTTACACTTTACTATTACTATTACTAATACTCTACTATTTACACATTAATGTTTTTACTGAAGTAATTCAGGGGAAGTAGTACAGCTCAAGGGTATATTTGGCAGACTAATTCTTTCAATTTCAGCTAAAAAAGGGCTTACACAAGATGCATGTTGCTTTGGAGAAAAGCATCTGCTAAATTAATAAATGTAAATTTAAATGCAAATGTAAATGAAATGGGGGGGGCGAGGTGGCACAGCGGGCTTGGCTGGGTCCTGCTCTCTGACGGGTCTCAGGTTCGAGTCCTGCTTGGGGTGCCTTGTGACTGACTAGTGTCCCGCCCTGGGTCCCCTCCCCCTCCCCCTCCAGCCCTGCATCCTGCACTGCTGAGCTGGAGTCCAGCTCACCGCAACCTCACTTGGGACAAGTGGCTTCAGCCAATGTGTGTGTGTGTGTGTGTGTGTGTGTGTGTGTGTGTGTGTGTGTTTAAATGTAAACTCTAAGCCTTTTGTTCATCATTCGTAGTCCACTTAGAGATATTCAGAAATACATAAACTCTTATATGTACATTTCTGTGTTGTACATTATAATACCAGTATAATAATATTAAGACTAAGATACTTTATTGTTATATACAATACAATGAAATTTGTATAATAGTATATAATAGTACTATTATGATATTGCAGTATAGTATTATTATTATTATTATTATTATTATTATTATTAAACATATATTTACTCTTATATGTTGGGTTTTTGGGTTTCTTTCAGTTCTAAATTAAACTGTAATTTCTCTTTATCTCTTTTTCAGACCATTCCACCAAACATGCTTTATAGTCCAGCTCAGACACTTAGGGACACCAGATTTGGAAATTCATCCAGTACACATACAGTGCAGCTGGCCCACAGAGAGCAAAGTGGACACAGACAGAAAGCACGTGGAAGAAGCCCATATCGTGAATGAAAAAGGGGAAGTCTGAGTTTATCCAAGATTCGGGGGATATGTACCTGCACCTCTTTAACTGCTGAAGGCTGATCAGAAAGAAATAAACTGATTTCAGCATCTTCTGGTCAGTGTGAACATCTATGGTGAAAGGAGCTGTACATACAGAGCTTCAGGAGGGCCTGAGCCAGTCAACAGGTGACAGCCATCACTGGAGGTGTTTGAAAGAGATGCCAGGCTGAGCCCCAGGGTCTGAAATTTACGACGGACCCACCGTTTACAGGACCCTGCTAAACCTTCTTGAGAAAGGGTGAAAACACTGTTTGAAAAGTTAAATTCTGAGAGCTGTCATAATTTTTAGGAAGAAAAAATCCCCATCATAAATCCAAGACCTCTACTCTTGCTGCACATCGCCCATACCATTTACCCCTTTTGAATTTTTCACATAAAATACATTCCTTTTTAATGAAGTATTTCTTGCACATAGGGGGCGCGGTGGCGCAGTGGGTTGGACCAGGTCCTGCTCTCCAGTGGGTCTGGGGTTTGAGTCCCGCTTGGGGTGCCTTGCAACGGACTGGCGTCCCGTTCCCCTCCCCCTCCGGCCTCACGCCCTGTGTTGCCGGGTAGGCTCCGGTTCCCCGCGACCCCGTATGGGACAAGCGGTTCAGGAGGTGTGTGTGTGTGTGTGTGTGTGTGTGTGTATGTATATATATATATATATTTCTTGCACTCTTCATAAATGCCTTTGGTCCAAGTCAACAGCAAATACTTAGATAAGTGTTCTACTTAATAAGTAGAAGTGTTAGACTGAACACTTAGCAAAACCACCACTAAGGTGGTGGGGTAAGAACAACCAGATTAGGAAAGAGGTGCAGGTCTGTCTCTGGGTTGCAGGTTAACAATACTCTCTTACTTTTTTAAACACAATATTTAACCTTTCTGATGTCAGTCTTTGAGTTTCATATTACAGATAAATTGGTCTCAATATATGAATGCAGCTATCAAAGAAGTCTACAAGTGGATTACGTCTTCCTGATACGTTAGAATTTGGGGATCTGTAAAGAAAACACTGTATTAATAGGAAATCATAAGAACATATTTTACAAATTTTTTTTTCCCAATTTTCACAACGGTGGCGCAGCAGGTTTGGTCGGGCCCTTCTGTGTGGCTGGTCTGGGCTTCGAGTCCTGCTTGCACCCTGTGTTGCCGGGTTAGGCTCCAGTTTGCCAGGACAAGCGGTTGTAGACATTGTTGTCACTATTTATCAGGGTTGTGGAGACCCAAAGACTATCCCACATCAGTTGCCACAAGGCTGGGTGGGTGGGGAGAGTGTAGTCCATTGCAGGTTAGCCATTCACACACTATGGGAAATTTAAGCATGACCACCTGAACACTGTCTTTGGAGTGTTGCAAGAAACCAGAGCACCTTGCGGAAACCCACACACACACGGACTAAAGCGGATGTGAGCCTACACCCAGACAGTTTAGGTATTCCCTACTGCACCACTGTGGCACCCTTAGGTGATTCACTTTAACAAATATACATATAATCCACCAATGAGATACATGCTAAACACTCCTCAGGATTCTCTCAAAGTTTTGATAACTACAGACTTGACTTTAGTAACACACTACTGCAACAGGCAAGCTTATGTATGAGTTTTTTAAGTAAGTTTGAAGTGATTTGTTCAGTTTACGGAAGTTACAGTCACCCATCATGAACCACTGTGTGTGAGAGTGTCATTTCTGGACTGATGACAGTGTAATGGCTCTGTAGGCAATGAGTCTCTGTTACCTGCGCCAACAGGCCCACCTCTTCACACCTCTCAAGTGTTCACTCTCACACAAGGTTGTTTACCCTTTCAAAAGTGCTTTTGCATCCCACACCTTTCTAGCTGTGGGAAAATTTGCATTGCTGGGCATTAAAACACTGAATCAGAGATCAAGTTGGTCATGTGGATCATGGTTTGACTTTTTTTCTGTATAGAATTTTAATTGCTTTCGGTGTTAATGCTTTGCTAAAAACTGTGTATGTCAATTCCTCAGTTAGTGGTTACAGTTACATTCCTTTTAGGGGAAAACTTCATAATTATCATGGTGATGGACTAATGATTATTTATGTAACACTTAAAAGGTAATTGTGTTTTCTAAAGAAGGATCCAAATAAGGCAGTATCATGAAAATGTCACTTTTTTCTGCTATAGTTGGACTATGGAAAACATTTTATTAAGTAATTTTTGCATTAGAGTGAAAGTCAAATGTTTCTTTACAAAAAAACTACAGCTTAGAGTTTATCCATTGACAGCATGGAGATTTAGCTCATTTAGCATTAAATACAATCAACAGTAAGGCAACAGAACAACAGCACAACCTCACCACTTGCATCACTGACCAGCTAAGGATCACCTGTCGGCTAGGAATGTGGCCTCATGACCTCTTGACCATTCCAGAAACTGCTGAGACAATACTTTTTCCTACTTGTGTGAAGTTAGCATGTCCAGAAGTAGTGGAAGTGGCCTTCTATCCTCAGAGGGCTTTGTCTCCTATGTCATCCATGGGATTTTTGATTCTTCTCCTCTTCTTCCCCCTTAGGGAACTCAGCTGAAGTATTTTTCAAAAGGATGTAAAAATAGTGATTCATCTAATGAATATCATGTTACAAATGATACTATACTCCTGCATTTCTGTAAGCTGAAAAGTCAGCCGTATATTATTTAACTCTGTCATGTGCTGTATGCCGTGCTGGCTGGTGACAGATTAATGGATTTACTTTTTGGCAATAGAATAAAAAGCTGAGTGAAGTGTTGTTCAGTGTAGTAGGGTGGAGTGACAAGGAGCATTGTGGGAGAACACTTCCCTTATCTGAGAGACACCTGCAGATATTCCCACAAACAGATTGAATAAACTTTCCATCTGCTTGCAAATGGCATGATTTGATGTTGAACAGAACTGACAGATGTACTTTCATCAAGAAAATCTGAGATACTATTTTAAGGGTTTATTTTAAGACATTATAAGTGTCATGAGTTGCAGAAGTATCCAAAGTGGTTTAGAGCAGCAAAGGCAGAAAGCTGCACCAGAAAGCCTCAACATTATCCTCCTACCTCCTACAAAGAGTTCAGGACAGAAAACTGACAGAAAAAACCAAACACCCTCAGGGGTTCCTATAAAGGGGGCTGCACTAAAGCTGAACAGGAAGAACATCAAGAGAAAGAGGGTGGTATACACCCAGAGGGCCATGTAAATTATCTTGCTATGGCTCTCCCTCAAGAGACTGAGCACCAGCAAAACAAACACTGAACGCCAGAATATGTGGGATAGTATGTGGATCAGTGTATGGGTTTGCAAGAGCCTTCATGTTGAAGCAAAATGTGAACCTGAGAACAGGAATCACATTACGGTATATGGGTCAAAACTCAATATCAGGCATATGCTATCAAAATATACTCTCCAGCTGCAGACCCCCATACTGGACGATGCAGTAGAATTAAGGTTAGGATCTCAGCTGGCACTGACAAATAACAAATGTTTTGAAATATTTGCTGTTGCGCATTGTTTCACATATGCTTCTCATCAGATTGTTCCATTAATTTTTGTGAACAAGTGATGCTTAAAACCACAGAATTTGCCACTAAACAGCATAGTCATAAAAGCTAACTTATTTGCCTTAATACATAAAAATACATAACATCACTTTAACGTCATAAATTTGGTAACAACAATCAGTCAAGGTATCTGAAAAAGTCCTTATGCTATGCACCTATGCACAAGAAGACAAGTAAAACTAAATTTAAAAAAGAACACATACAATAGAACAGTACAACAGAAACGAGCCCACTAAGCATCTCAGTGCCCTGTGGCTCCCATCACCTGAATTTCCTCCGACAAAAAGGCTGTCCATGCGCACTACCGTGGGAAGTCTTCTGGGTTGCTAGATGTAAAATTTAAGGCAGGGGTAATTAAAACCAAAGACTTTCCAAAAGCTCTGTTTATTTCCACTTTGTCCCAGAGCCATTCTTCCTGCTTGCTGACACCAGCCCCCCCGAGGAGGCACCCTGCTGTAAAGACCTAAATGTAAACAGACATGACCCCTGTAAAGTATACCTCAGCCTGTATGTTTATGAATTGTGTAGCCCTTCCTTCTGTTGAGGGAGTGATGTGGTGCGGTGTGAACAAAGCCTGGAAGTCACATGCAACATGAGCGAAGTACACAAAGATGTTCCAAATTCAGGGCCCTGTATGACAAGATGTCAGTCTAACCATACGGTGCTGTAGATGGGTTGTTGCAGGAAGTGGCTCCTATCAGCTTGTGTCTCATGTAAGTCATTACCCTACTGCTGATTTAACTCACCTTACATTTATTAAAATAGATAATTAGTCTTCACAGTTAATATAGTTTGTTTCCATATCCTGCCTCATAAGTCCAATTGTTCTCAGCAGTCAATGGCTGCTGTCTTGTGAGTTTTTTCATCATGGCCATTGTCCTGATCCTGTTCGCTGCTAACACTGCAGTCCGACATGATACAGAAGCAGAAGAAATGTTTTCTGTCACCATTCAGAGGGAAAGATCCAGTTTAAATAATGTAAATAAGCCTGTTACGAAGTTCAGGGCCTAATTTGAAGTAGTTTGGCCATCTCTTAAAATGCCCATGTGTTGGTTTCCTTAATGGGGTTTTCAACATACAGCTGCCAATGAAATAGACATTGAAGAGCTGCTGGGAGCAAAGTTGACACATATTTTTAGCTATGTATTTGCTCCCTTTAGCATTTAGCAAGGGAGATTCATTCAGTTTACATTTACTTATTTAGCAGATGCTTTTTCCAAAGCAACTTACAATGTTGCGTCACATTGCAATGCATTGCATTACAATACTATGTAGTGTTACCAGCCTACACACCTTATTCATCCAGGTGACTTACACTGCTAGATACACTACTTACAATGGGTCACTCATCATACATCAGTGGAACACACTCTCTCTCTGTCACACACACACACACACACACACACACACTATGGGTGAACCTGAACAGCATGTCTTTGGAGTGTGGGAGGAAACCACAGCACCTGGAGGAAACCCACACAGACACAGGGAGAACATGCAAACTCCACACAAACTGAGCAGGTATCAAACCCATGTTCTTTTGCACCACCTAGGCACTATAAGACAGCAGCGCTACTTGCTGCACCACCATGCCACCAAGCTGTTACACACACACACACACACACACACACACACACACACACACACACACACACACACACACACACACACATTTTCTGAACCGCTTGTCCCATATGGGGTTGCGGGGAACCGGAGCCTACCCGGCAACACAGGGCGTAAGGCCGGAGGGGGAGGGGACACACCCAGGACGGGACGCCAGTCCGCCGCAAGGCACCCCAAGCAGGACTCGAACCCCAGACCCACCGGAGAGGAGGACCCAGTCCAACCCACTGCGCCACCACACCCCCATTCAAGCTGTTACATTGATACTCAAAATAGGAACAAACCATCATTGTATATATACATTTATTAATATTGCAGGCATTTTTCTCTAAAGTGACATACATCCCTAAGAACAATACAAAGAATGCATTACACAAACAGAAGGAGAGATCTGGATGCAGACGTGATTCTAGAGTTAACAGTCAATTTGTCTCATACCAGTATATAAACCAGTACACATTACACAAGTACATAACATAGTACACGTGTATCAAGCAAATAGGAGATCAAAGGAGAAATCAGATGTATTTTTAAACCCAACAATCCCAAGTGATAGTGTTAGATATTGTGTTTTACAGCTCTATATTGATCATATTAAAACGAAACTACCTGTTTTATGAATGGAAGTGAAGCAAAGTTTGTGTAGCTAAAGTTCTGGCATTATCAGTCAGGAGTGACAAAGACAGTTCCCTCTCTCAACATCCTGACCTATCCATTATAGAACTGTTGGCAGAGTTTCCGGGGCCAAAACTGTTTTGTTGCAACAAAGACAGACCAGCCAGGGATGAAGCTATGTGAAGCCCTTAGATGTTAATTTTGGGGCAAACTCCAGTAATTTAAGAACAAAATAAATAAATTTTCTGACAGAGAAGAGACATTCTTTTATTATATAGCTGAAAAGAGAATGTTTTAGTGGAGCAATGGCAAAGTACCTGTTAACACTGATTGCTTCCCCTTAGGGTCTCTTGGACTGCTACTGATGTATTGCTGTAAGAGTCTGAGTAAGGCAACACAAACCTGTTACTCTTTCATATGGAGTCACCCAACATTTCCTCCAGTGGATTTAGTTAAACATTCACACCATTCATCATTCACAGCTGTCGAAAATGCAGCAGAGTTCTTTTTTCATGTTATACAAATTCACATAAAAGGCTTAACTCAGAGTCCACAAGCTGACCCTTTTTTAAAGTTACAGATTCCTTGCAGGAGACTAAAAAAATGACTGAGGTTCTTCTATGGTATACATATGTACATTTATGGGTGTAATACTGTACATCAGTTATGATGCCATCTGATACAAATATAAGAATTTGTTATATACACCTGCAAAATAATTTTCCATAAAGAGCTATAATTTGACCGTTAACATTTTTGATAAAGCCAATTGTTCTGCAAGCAGGAATGGCCAACTCATCATGACAGATATTCCTCCCAGACTGTTACAGAAGTGCCCTTGACTGAAGATGGCAGCTTAAATTCTGACTCCACTCTAGAAACCTACATTTCTGAGAAGTAATGAAAAGTTGTTTTCTCAGTGCAGCTTTTTTAAAGGGACTGGACTGCTCCAATTTACTGTCCTTCCTTTACCTTTAACTAAAGTATGACCAATTTAAGTAGCAGTATCCAATGTGGTTCATTCTCATAATTATCTTATTCCAGAACATCTTTATGGGACATTTCCATGGGAATCTCAGGTGTGTTTTAAGTGTAAGGCTTATTTCATTTACCCTCAAAATGTGACAGGATATAAGCTTACTGCCGGGACATTAAATTAACAAGGAGAATCAGAAGATCCTTTATAGAAAGCACTATTTGATTTCCACATCATAAGATAATTTCATATTGCTGGATGACTCAACAGTCAAAATAAAGGTTGGCATTCAATTTCTAGGGTTATTTGAATAAACTCTGGATGATTAAGTCATGTTTTTAAATCTTCTTAGATAGGCCTGTAAGACCATCCCACTAATTAAAGCAACCCTTCCAGCTGTATTCCTTGTATTTATGAGCATAGTCATACCTTGTCATTTTATTACCCCATATTTTGTTATCACATGTGTGGTGCACCATTATTAATACAATTTATCCTTAATCAGTCCAGATTTTTATTTATGTGGTCTGCAACTATAAATTGAAATTGCATTCAAAAATTGCACCAAGTGGCTATGAGAGACTGTAAGATGCACTGCATTGTGGGAACAACATACCCATAGTATCAGCATTCTAGGACTCTGAGGTCTCGCTTGAATATTCATGTTTGTGTTTGCATCCTGTGCTTTTGTTTTATTGTGCCTTAATTTTCAAATTATTCATTTATTCACATGTGAAATAAAGCATCTGTCCTCCTCAAGCAAATCCATCTATCACAGTTAGCTTATGAAATCATTAATTTTAAAATTTATTTTATAAAATAAAATTAATTAAAAGTGAAATCTCCAGTCTCCTGCTTTCACACAGAGCCATGACGTGCTCCCTCAATCTAATTCCTTCGCCTATCCTACAGGACATTTCCCCACAACCTATCTCTTTAATCTACAAGATCTTCAACTCCTCACCCTCCTCTAGTTGTTTCCGATCATCCGTCAAAACTGCCTTCATTTGACCACTGTTAAAGAAGGCTTCTCTGGGTCCAGACTCAGCCTAGAACCACAAGCCAGTCTCCCTGTGATCCTCCCTGTGTTCCAAGCCCAGAATGATCTCTTTGATGGTCTCAACTGATGATTCAAGTCTGCGAGGATCAGCAATCAACACGTCGCCACGCACCGGCGCCATCTTGCCAGATTCACAGGGCCTGCTACTGGGCCCCTTATTCTTCTCAATCTACACTTCTTCCCTCAGCGTTGTCATTGCCTCGGATGGATTCTCCTACCATTGCTTCTCCAAAGATACCAAGCTCTTCCTCTGCTTTCCCCCTGGAGCTACAAACTTTTCCTCCTAAAAAATGCAAGTTCATAGTTATTCTTATGGTGTTTATTTTTATGTCCCATCTTGCTCTTAGTAATTAAATGTGCAAAAATGACTTCATTACATTATATTATTTGCTTCAATAAACAAATGACCATCTTATTTACACAAGTTTAAGCTATTTCATCAAACATGTACATGCTTGGCTGTTTAGTGAACCTATAGCTATATTAAGGTAATTCCTATAGGTATGATGCTGAGGAATTGGTTCATGCTTATGTTTCAAACAGGTTGGGCTACTGTAATACTCTATTATGGGGCTGTCTATACCACACTGTATCCAGTTTATAGTTGATACAGAATGCTGCTGTGAGAAGGTGTTGCAAAAACTTAGAAAATACATACAGACAGACAGTCTGAAACCACGTGTCCCAGCAAACCGGAGCCTAACCTGGCAACACAGGGTTCAAGGCTAAAGGGGGAAGGAGAGGGGACACAGCCAGGATGGGAGGCACCACAAGCAGGGCTCGAACCCCAGACCCACCAGAGAGCAGGCCCTGGTCAAACCTGCTGCACCACCGCACCCCCTTAGGAAGCACACACCCACACTAGCTGAAGCTACTTGTCCCAAGCGGGGTCGCGGTGAGCCAGAGTCTAACCTGGCAACACAGGGCATAAGGCTGGAGAGGGAGGGGACACACCCAGGACAGGACCAAGTCTGTCATAAGGCATCCCAAGCGGGACTCCAACGCCAGACCCGCTGGAGAGCAGGACCCAGCCAAGCCTGCTGCACTACCGCACCCTTAGTAAGCACATATATGTACAAATACATATAACACCAGTACTTAAATTGCTGCGCTGGCTTCATTATATTTAGAGTTGATTAAAAATCTTAGTTCTGACCTATAAGGCAGTTCATGATATTGCTCCAGCTAGCCTTTATGAGATTATTGATTCTTGTATTCCAAGAGGGTGTCTTTGTTCAGTGGATGAGGGTTACTTTAAAGTACCTGTGATCAATGAGATCTCAGTAGGAGGGGGCCTCTATTAGTCTTCAGCTATAGAGCACCTAAAGTTTGGGTTGTCAGGAATGCCCCATCTGTCTCAGCCTTTAAATCCAGGCTTCAGACTTACATGTTCACTCTGACATATCAATAACCAGTGCAATTCCTGTTTCCCATGGTTTGTTCCTTCTGTATAAAATTCAATAATCTCATGAAGTCATCAGTTATTTACAATTTCTTTCTTGCTGAGCATTGTTTCCCTATGATAAGACCCGAAGAAGCCCGGCTGGACATGATACCAGCACCCTATGTTGACTGAAGGTGATGACTGCCTGCTATGATGGACAAGACGTATGTGAACTGGGACATCAAGTCAACACTCAGCTACAATGTTATTTGTTGCAAATTCACTTAAATGTCTTTTTAATTTAAAATGTCCAGGATGGGTGGGCAGCCACTGGCACTTGGCTCCCCAGAGGATTTTTCTCCATTGCCTTTTGGTTGGGAGTTCTTTGTTCCTTTCCTCTATGGCCAGCAGGCATACTTACAGATTTATAACTACATGGATACTATAGTGATTTAACATATAACCAGCTATCTATTTGTCTATTTGTCTTATGCATTTGTTCAGCAATCTGTGTCACTGTGTGAAAAGAGCGTTGTACAAAAATAAATTGAACTGAACAAATTTAGTTTTAATATCTTGCTCACCATTAGTTTTACCAGCATTCTCCTGGGACTTGAACTTAGACCTATTAAAGGAAACTTCCATTAGACCCAAGGGAATCCTTGGCTGCTTACACTCCATCCAACTTCTCCATGTGCCACAGCTTCACCTACCATCCTCCCACTCCCCATGTTCTTGAAATCCATCCTACTCCATCATTACACAAGGGGCAAGGAAACAGGTCACGTTAATTGGCCGTCTTATTACATCTTCCGTTGGCTCCAGTGCTGCAAAAAGCAAAGGACCAGGCGAACCAATGACTCAGCACAACATCCCCTTTGTTCTCCTGGCTTCTTACCCCATGCCCTCCTAGCTCTGTACGAGAGACCGAGACACTTCCATTTTTCCGCCAAGGTGGCATGTGTGGTATTGTGTCTCCGCATTCCTCCAATGAATTCAGGCTCAATATGTGACACCCACAGCAGGACCCTGGCCTGGCTGCCTGGGTACATGGGAGACCAGCTAAGCCTACTGGATCTGGAACCGTACCCAAACTGAAACTCTGCTTCTCCATTAATTGGCAGTAAGGCTCAGTGTGGGAAGAACGGCTATACTTCCTTCATGATTTCAGTTCATCTGACTGAAAAAACTACTTTCATAACTGACACACTTTTAATCTACCAAGTCAAACCAATAATTTTACATTAGTCTGGATTATTTTCTTGTAAAACTTCTTGTTGACTGCATGTATTTTAGTCACATCACAAAAAATCTAAAGCATTCAGTTCTCTTCAAACCAATGGGTCTAAACAAATCATCTGCACTAAACCTAAGGGAAAACCTCTAAAATACTCAGAATAAAGGGCTCTTTCATGCATTCTTCACACTGGTCCTCTGGTTCCCTGTTGACCATTCAGCTGATGATCTACAGGTTCACTGAATACAAGATGCATTATTCATGAACAAAACAGAAGGATAGGTCTTTCAGAAGAAAAGGCATTTATTCCAAGAAGACTGGCAGTTTGTTTTTTTTTATTAATTTTGAGATTGAATTGTAGGCCCTCCTCTTAGGGCTTGATAATTCAACTTTACATACTGAATGTTTAGCTGACACTTTTCTCTAAAGCAACTTACAATGTTAAAGGCTTACAATTACTACCCATTTATACAACTGGCTAATTTTACTGGAGCAATTTAGAGTAAGTAACTTCCTCAAGGGTACTACAGCCAATTTGAATTGGCATTGGAGTAGCAATTGGATTGAAGTAGCAACCTTCAGAGCCATAGATAGTCACACTAACCACTATACTACCAGCTTCCCTGACTTAACACCTATGAATCATATCCTGCCATCTTATAACCTTTTCAATTTCTCTGTTAAGGCTTTTGTGAGGGTGTCTTTTTCAGTGTAAGTTTAGACTTCAAATTAAAGACTGCTAAGTGGGCGTTAACTAAGAGTTAACTATTTTATCATTATATACCTGTGATGACTGGATGCAGAATTGGGAAAATTCTCAACATTTCAGAAACAGTTTCAGGCACACTTCAAAGGGTACGATCCTCAAATATTATTTACTAGAAGCCCCAACAAAATTGAATTATACAAAGTTTTCAAAATCATATGAGACCATTTGTGGAATTCTTCAAAGTTTAACTGAAATTTAACAGCCAACTTCACCTTGTACACACAATCCACTTCATCCACAAGGAAGTAACTTGAGTGTACCAGTTAAATTCGTGGAATTGTATCAAGTCACTTTCAAGTTTAAGCTTTCAATAAATAACAGTGGATTCCTCAAATTAAAGGAGGACACTTTTCAATATTGCCTTCAAATACCAAGTTTAATTGAATAAATAGCACAGCTATTCAAAAAGTCAGTTTATTTCATTTAGTTTTCAACTGCTAGTGAAGTTAGTGGGCTCTCTAGACATTTAACCATTATGCACAGCAAAATCTCACGGACATGAAAGGAGATTAACTCCGCCATGACAAATTTTGAGTGTTTCTTTGTTCTCCACATGTTCTGAAAAGATTCAATCTTCCCAGTTGATGACAGAGAAAAGGTCTAATTTCTCTTTACCTTTTTAAAATCCCTTAACCGTTTAGATTATGTAATAACATCTCGCTGTCTCACCTGGGAGTTTTGCCAAGATGGTTAATTTAAGGACTATGCATTTTACTGGAGAATTGCAGTAATTTTCCTGTCTCATATGATACAGACACTGACAGTGATGTAGCCTCACAGTTGCTCATTTGATGGGTGACTACATCAAACAATACAACCCTAAATCCCCAAAAAAGATAACTCACCATATCCTAGAGGACTGCATCCTGAGCATAGAGGTTTCAAAAAAAGCAGGGCAACATCAACACACACACACACACACACATTGTCAGAACCGCTTGTCCCATACGGGGTCACAGGGAACCGGAGCCTACCCGGTAACACAGGGCATAAGGCCGGAGGGGGAGGGGACACACCAAGGACAGGACACCAGTCCGTCGCAAGGCACCCCAAGCGGGACTCAAACCCCAGACCCACCGGAGAGCAGGACTGTGGTCCAACCCACTGCGCCACTGCACCCCCCTTTGGGGTCATCAACAATGTACCCAAAAAGTGTTCATAAACCAAAGACTTGTTAATAAACCAAAAACTTGTAACCAAGTTTTAATGACAAGATGCCCCAAATTCTGCAGGACCTTGCATTTAACCTTTTATTCAAAACGCAGGGTAACAGGAATTGTAGTGGTTAGTGCTGTTGCTTAGTTATTAAGCGAACCAGGTTCAAACCCCACCTCCTGCTGCACTGACCTTGAGCTGCTCCAATAAAAATCAAACTTATATAAAAAGACAAAATCAGTAACTTTCTTTGGAGAAAAGCATCAGCTGAATAAATTTAACTTATCTTTTAACAACATTTTAATATAGCCATTGTTGTTAGTTTGTAAGTTTAATTGTGTAGGTCTTTGGATATGTAATGTATACTCTCAACAACAGAGAACATTAAGCTTTTCACATAGCTATGAAATAAGAAGTGAGATGACACAAAAAACAAGCAGTCACAGAGGTAGAGAGTGGTTGGGCACTAGGTCATCCACCCGGATGTCCTACCAGTAGCAGGGAGGGTCAGAGCACTCAAGTCTGTCCTGGAAACAAAGCACCACTGTGCTGCAGAACAAGAAGGAACCAGGTTCTTGCAAGGTGAGAAATGTCCCTGTTGACTGGAGATGTCAGCTGCCTAATGATGCACAGGGAGCAGAAGGATATTCCACCACTTCCATAAGAATGTCATTTTAAAAAAACTCAGTGAGAACTCAATACTCTTTCAATGGGTGTGTGAGCACAGGTGGGCGATTATTTTTTGATGGTTTCTTGTTTGTGGGACAGAATTATAATGTTGTGGTTAGACGTATAAATAAAAGGCAGATTAGTTTTTGTCAGACACTGTAGGCAAATTATCTTTGATAAGCGTGACACTTATCCATTATTAATTTCAAAGGGTTAATCTAGAGAGGGTGTCAACACTTCACCCACCTCAGTTAATGCATGGAACAAACTGGAGACTTGCAAACTTTATATTGTCATCGAAAGTAAAACGAAAGGAAGTTCTTAAATCATGTATGTGATGGACATGTTGCCTTTTTTTCTTTTTCTAAATGCTGTGACATGCTTTAGATTTAACAAAGAATAACTCCTAAAAGCAATCTGAAACAACTACACTTTTTCGAAAAGTCAGGATTTCCAGAAATTTTCTTGATTATGGTAATGATAATTTTTTTTCTATAGTATTCACTGGGAGCATACAAAACACTTTAAACCATGGGAAAATTAAAATCATTAGAAATGCCTTGGTTTATGCTTGTGGGGGTGCAGTGGTGCAGTGGGTTTGGCCAGGGCCTGCTCTCTGGTGGGCCTGGGGTTCAAGTCCTGCTTGGGGTGCCTTGTGATGGACTGGTGTCCCCTCCTGGGTGTGTCCCCTCCCCTTCCAGTCTTGCACCCTGTGTTGCTGGGTTAGGTTCCAGCTTGCTGCGACCCTGCTTGGGACAAGTGGTTTCATACTGTATATGTGGTTGGCTTTTATTTCTTTTCCAGATCTTGAAATCCTAAAGTAATATGAAGGGGTTATGTGGTTCTGAAGTGACAATAATATCGCTTCATTTTCTCTGGTCATTTATATTAGCCTGGTACCAGCAGAGTGACTCCTTAGCCTTCACAGTCAGATGGGGCAATAATCCATAAAGACTAGATGTGTGGTTTACATTTACATTTACATGTTTTTGTTTAGCAGATGCTTTTCTCCAAAGCAACTTCTAATAAACTCTATGTAGTGTCATCAGCCCATACCTAGAATTGAAGAATTCTTTTCCAAATTGTAAATAGGTTTAGAATTGTGTTTTCCTGTTTTATTACCTGACATTAGTTAAGCAGCATTGTGGATGGGCCTGTTGTCTTGTCTGCTGTCCTGCTGTAGTGCTGCAGTACACTTCATTAAAATACTTACTCTGAATTGCTCTGGTAAAATTACCTTGCTGTGTAAATGTTAAATATGTGTACATGGCTTAATGTACAATTCTGAGGTTGTGAGTTTGTGGAAAAAAAAAACATGTCAGATAAAGAATATTAATATTTATTACTTGTAAATACTTCCATATACATCCAATACATCTATAACTTTCATCCAGTTCTTGCACATCGCACATGTGTTTGCAGTTCTCTGCCAAGGGAATAGAGGTCTCTCCAGCTATGAGCCTGAGCACAGGACCAGGGCAACTTCAAGCAGACTGAAGTGGCTATGACGCCCCCCCACCCCTGAGACCCCTCATTCCGTACAACAGTCCTGCCAGTAGACCCAAAGAGACACAATGGGGTCTGAAGGTGACGTGGGAGGGGCCAGGTCATTTCCAGCTGCTTTAGAAAATAACGAGCAACAAGGTGTGGCTCCCCCTCCCACCCATTCCCCCAAACCACAGCTGTGCAGGACTGACTGATCAAGTTCTGGGAATAGGAGGGGCACCCGGGTCCTAAAAGAGTCTGCTTGCTGGGACTTAGGGCACCTGAGCAGAAGAGCTGCCCATTGAGCAGCTGAGTCAGAGAGCCTGGGTGAAGGAGCAAAGGAAGGAATGTGGAGTGAGCTCCCTGAAAACAGTCACCATGCCAGAAGCACCAGATAAGTGGTTGTTATTGACAGTGCACGTTTGTTTCACACAGCGACACCTTATTTAACAAGAGGGGTGAATTAATTCTATGGATTACATCAACACTGAGCATTTTTAATACAAATGAAGAAGTGACAGAAGAAACTGTATATGTGATGTACTATAATAAATTATATATAAAACATAATTCTTCATTGTTATCAATCCTCTGCAAAAATGCTGTGGTCATACAGTCTCTAGTTATTAGCCAGGTACAGTTGCTTGAAAAAGTATTCAGACCCTTTACAAAATCATTAATTTTACTGGATAAAAAGTGCTGTTGGCATCAGAGGATCCAACTGAGAATCTGTAGCAAGACTGCCCACAAGCAAAAAGAATGAGCAAAAATTGCACCAAGCTGGTGTAAAAACCAGTAGAGACTTTGAGGCTGTCATTGCTCAAGTCAAGGGACTGAACACTTATGTAAATATCATATTTATGTTTAGCTGATGCTTCTTACCCAAAGCAACTTACAATTATTTACTTTTTATACAGCTGGGTAATTTTAAAATTTTTTTTTTCTGGAGCAATTTTTGGTAAATACCTTGTGCAAGGATGCTATAGCCAGAGGTGAGATTCAAACCCATGACCTATGTGTCCAAAGGCTGCCTGTATTTCAGGATTTATTTTTCAAAAATGTAAAACAAAACTCGTGTTGACTTGGTTCATTTTCAATAGTACTATTTTAATTTAAAACACCACATGGAAAGAAATACACACACACATTTTCAGAACCGCTTGTCCCATACAGGGTAGCATGGAACCGGAGCCTACCCGGTAACACAGGGCATAAGGCCAGAGGGGGAAGGGACACACCCAGGACAGGATGCCAGTCCATCGCAAGGCACCCCAAGCGGGACTCGAACCCCAGACCCACCAGAGAGCAGGACTGAGGTCCAACCCACTGCGCCACCGCACCCCCTGGAAAGAAATATTTAAGCGTTTTTAAATCTCTGTGGTTTTCGGTAGCTGTTGTCCTGGTCACAGCTGTGGCAGCACAGAGCCTGTCCTGTAATCATTGGGCACAAAGTGAGGGGTACATTCTGGACAGGACACTAGTCCATCACAGGGTATCCACATACCTACAGCAGGAAATTCAGTGTTCCTTTTACCTGAACTGCTGGTCTTTGGAATGTAGGAGGAAAGCCACATAGACACAGGGAGAAGATGCAAACTCTACACAGACTGAGCCAGAGTCAAACCTCCACCTGAACAGCTCAAGCACTGTGAGATAGCAGCTGTACCTGCTCTTCCATAGCACTGCCCATTAAGCAAATATATACAAAGTCGATATTAGATCATCAGTTCTAAAGTCCTGGGGACAGACTGTGTTGAAATACCCAACTTTTAATAGTTGCTCAGGGCATGGAGACAATTGTGTAAAATGATACATACAACAGAACTTAAATCACAAGTCTTTTCTTTCGGTGTGTTGTGAATTTGAATGATAAGATGTTCGTGAAACTATGAGCCCTGTATGTTTGACCCTGTTAAACAAAGAATGGTACAAAAGATATATGAAAATGGCCATCACCAACTATTAGTCTTCTCCTCATGTAGGACAGTAAGTTCATTGTTATGGACAGAGACTGAGATCCACTGGATGTGCTTTAAAAATGGATGGGTTACATGGTGGCACAGCGAGTAGGTCTGCTGTCTCACAGCACCTGAGTGGTGTGAGAGAATGTGGGTTCTATCCCTCCTCAGTCTCTGTGGAGTTTGCATGTTCTCCCTGTGTCTGTGTGGGTTTCCTCCCACAGTCCAAAGACATGCTGTTCAGGTTCCCCCATAGTGTGTGAGTGTCACAGAGAGAGTGTGCTTCACTGATGTATGGATGAGTGACCCATTGTAAGTAGTATATCTAGCAGTATTAGTCACCTTGGTGAATAAGGTGTGTAGGCTAGTAACACTACATAGTATGCATTGTAATTTGCTTTGGAGAAAAGTGTCTGCTAAGTGAATAAATATAAATGTAAAAATAGTCCAAAGGTGTAAAACTAAATGTTATAACCCCTGAATCCTCTCACAGTGCACCTCTCCATGACTGTTGAATGATGACTGACAGCTGTATCCCACATGACTGGACTATAAAAAAACCCAGCATTACAGTAAGCCTCACATCTCATAATATGCATAGGACACATGTAGGTGTCACAGTGTCCCTCAGAGCTCAGCAGATCAACCGTGTGAAACCAGACTAAATGGAACATACTAATTATTATCGTTCATTGATTCATTCATGGGCCCCACCTACAGACTCCATAGTCCTGCTGGGGGACTTCAACGCTCACGTTGGCAATGACTGGGAAATCTGGAAGGAGGTGATTGGGAAGAATGGCTTGCCCGATCTAAACCCAAATGGTGAAATGTTATTGGACTTCTGTGCTAACTATGGTTTGTTCATAACAAACACCATGTTATAGGATGCTCACCAGAGCTCCTTGGGCCAAAGATGAATGACAGACTTTGTAGTCATTTCATGTGACTTGAGGCCACATGTTCTGGACACTCAGGTGAGGAGAGGTGCTGAGCTGTCAACCAATCACCATCTGGTGGTGAGCTGGATCGGATGGCAGGTAAAACTGACGGACAGACCTGGTAGATCCAAGCGTATAGTGAGTGTGTGCTGGGAACGGCTGTTAGAGGAGCCTGTCCTGAACGATTTTAACTCCCACCTCCGTAAGAACTTCTTCCATGTCCTGCAGGGGTTAGGGGACATGGAGTCTGTTCAAAACCTCCATTATGGTCAGAGGAGCTTCGCTCAAGCTGTGCTCACCAAAGGTAGAGAAACTCTGAGCTTAAATGAGGACACTGTCAGGAGGTGGAAGGAGCACTTCGAGGAACTCCTAAACCCAAGAGATATGCTTCCCTTACAGGAGCCAGGGCCAGAGGCTTCCGGGACATCAGATTCCATCTCCCTGGTGGAAGTCACTGAGGTAGTTGGATAGTTCCACAGTGGCAAAGCACCGGGGGTGGATGAGAGATGCCCGGAATTGCTTAAGGCCCTGGATGTTGCAGGGCTGTCTTGGCTGACACGCCTCTGCAATGTTTCATGAACCTCAGGGACAGTGCCTTTGGACTGACAAACTGGGGTGATGGTTCCTATCTTTAAGAAAGGTGACCAGAGTGAGTGCCAACTATCAGGGTATCAATTCAATTTATTTTTATAGAGCTCTCTTCTCATGCAGTGACACAGGCATAAGGAAAGAAAAAAATCAGATAAAGAAACAAAGAAGACAGCTGACTACCGACTATCATAATATAATGCTTTTATAGAGCTATAAGTATGTCTGCTGGCCATAGAGGAAAGTAACAAAAGCTCCCAACCGAAAATCGAGGGAGAAAATCTTCTGGGGGTCCAAGGGCCAGTCGTTGCCCGCTCCTCCTGGGCATTCTAGATAGAATAATAATTCTAAGCTAGTTTTCAAGCAATAATGATATTGTTGATGTATGGTAGCTTGAATTCCCAGTTCAGCACGGTACGTCTCGTCCATCATGGCAATTGGTCATCATCTTTAGTCGACATGGGGTGCGTCTTTGACTGCGGCCGGACTCCTCAGGTTGTATATTGGGAGACAATGCTCAACAAGAAGAAAAAGTTAGTACTTTGTAACTTAAACAAGTAAATTCAATTTGAATTGCTATAGAGGTGGGAAAAACACACACAGCCAAGTGGAATTACATTTTGAAGTGGAATGCCTGACTAAACATGTAAGTATTACACTTCTCAGTCTCCCTGGGAAAGTCTATGCCAGGGTGCTGGAGAGGAGGCTCCGGCCAATAGTCGAACCTCAGATTGAAGAGGAACAATGCAGATTCCATCCTGGCTGTGAAACAGTGGACCAGCTTTTCATCCTCTCACAGATAATTGAGGGGGCATGGGAGTTTGCTAATCCAGTCTACATGCGTTTTGTGGACTTGGAGAAGGCCTAAAACCGTGTTCCCTGAGAAATTCTACAGGAGGTGCTTCGGGAGTATGGGGTGCTGGGGCCACAACTGCAGGCCTTTCGGTCTCTGTACACAGGGGGCACGAGCTGTATCTGCGTACTTGCGTACTGGGCATTAAGTCAAGCCCATTCACTGTGGGTATTGGACTCTGCCAAGTTTGTGCCTTGTCCCAACCCATTTGTGGTTTTCATGGACAGGATATCAAGGTGCAGCCGAGGTCAGGAGGGCATTCTGTGTGGGGGCCAGAAGGTGATGTCTCTGCTTTTTGCAGATGATGTTATCCTTTTGACACCGTCACATGGATGCCTCCATCACGCACTGGAATGGATTGCAGCTGATATGAGGATCAGCACCTCAAAGTCCGAGTCCATTGTTCTCTCACGGAAAAGGATGGCATGCCCCCTTCAGGTAAGGGGAGAGAATCTGCCCCATGTGGAGGACTTCAAGTATCTCGGGGTCTTATTCATGAGTGAGGGGAGAAGGGAGCGTGAGATCGACTGCAGACTGGGAGCAGCAGCAGCAATAATGTGGTCGCTGTACTGGACTGTAGTGGTGAAGGGGAAGCTGAGCCATAAGGCAAAGCTCTCCATTTACCGGTCGGTCTACGCCCCTACCCTCACTTATGGTCATGAACTCTGGGTAATGACCGAAAGAATAAGATCGTGGATACAAGCGGCTGAAATGAGTTTTCTCCGCAGGGTGTTGGGACTCACTCTCGGTGACAGGGTGAGGAGTTCGGACATCCAGGAGGAACTCAGAGTAGAGCTGCTACTCCACACTGAGAGGAGCCAGTTGAGGTGGTTCGGACATCTGGTAAGGCTGCCCCTCGGGAGCCTCCCTTTGGAGGTATACCAGGCACGGCCAACTGAGATGAGGTCCCGAGGTCGGCCCAGAACCCGCTAGAGGGTTATATCTCCCAGTTGGCCCGGGAGTGACTGGGAATCCCTCAGGTTGAGCTGGAGGAAGTTTCAAGGGACAGGGATGTCTGAGCTTCTTTGCTCTCCCTGTTGTCACAGCAACACTAGAAGGACAAGCAGTGTGGCAAATGGATGGATGGAATTTGCAATGGGCACCTGAAAAACAGGCACACTGCAGGAACACAACTTGCAAAAGAGCAAGAAAAACACAGCAGACCTGTAAGGGTTATATTCATCATATTGTGAAACCTCCAAGAATTTGGGTAAAAATTTCCAGATAACAGCAAAAGTGTGTAAAGTAGAATAAGACTTTATTTTCTTTAGTGTCAAAGACTTTAAAATTGATTTCTCACCATGCATTCATCATCAGTAGGTCAGCAGTCCAGTTGAGGACTTATGGATAATTACTTTGCAAAGTTTTTAACAGTACTGGTCGAACCTTCAGTGATTTCTCTCACTACAGGGTAACCAAGCTCCTTTAAGAACCCTGTGTCTCACTGTATTATACCAATGTATCACCATTTCTGAGCCTAATACACAACAGCTTATTTTACAACCCAAAACATAGTTCCTACATAAACACTGGGTTTTTTTCAACTATATTATTGGACAGAAAGTCATACAAAAAATGGGGAATTTTGAATGTGAACATTTTCAGGACTTGAGTAACAGGCAAAATTAAATTTTACAATTAGAAGTTTTTGCAGATTAACCAGAGAAATTGAGTATTTACATGGAGTATTTCACATAGTTTGGCGGAAAAAAAGAAACGCAGCAAGCAGTGCAGGTACAATCAGTAGTCAAAGAAATGCATATAAATACTCAACTAATGCTGAATAAAATAGGATTGTTACATTTTTGAGGTGACAGAAACCAAAATGAGGTAAAAAGTATCTTGCAAATTGGATGAAAACAAACAAATATGTCAAAATAAAAAAAACGGTATAAAGGGAAAGCATAACCGGACTTAACAACAATGAATAATTAAAGCTAAGGAAATCACATTCCTCTTGACTATAAAGAATGTTGCCATGTCATTTACACAATAAGCTGCAGAAAATAATTGTATATGAAGAGCATTCCCGTTAGGAAAAAAGGTGCGCAGATAGGCAGGACTGAGTGGCAATGCAATAAAGTAATGCCCACCTGGATTTCAGTGAGGAAAAAACATAACCACTTTTTGACTCATGTTCCACTCAGTTTTTAGTACCACGTAATACTTACTCCTTAGTCACAAGGAAATATGTGAAGAATTCTAGCATATTCTGCTGGGGACATGCAAAGAGTGCTTCACCAGTGACAGTTGTGTTGAAAAACAAGATGTGCTGCAACACTATCTCTCCACTCACGTTTGGCAGCAGCACTTAAGAGAAACAAGAGACACAGCTGGGAGACCCATCTTGTTCCGTCATTTGAAAGTTTGACTAATGGGCCCCATATTTTACATGGAGAGCAATTTAATCGCAGCACCACGAACAGGTGGAAGCTGAGCACTAAGGGTTCAGACTTAAGGCCTTGAGGTTTTTTTGTAAAAACTGAAAGCAGACTTGCAAAAAAAAAAAAAAAAAAAAAAAATGCAAGGTGTGTCACTGTGCTCCAACTTATCATAAATGTTAGCCAGCCTTGGAAATACAAGCATCCCTCAATTTACTCATCTAAATTTTTGGTATAACAGCATTTTGATATCCAATTGATTTTATTTCCAAATGAAAAAAATTATCTTTAGTGTGTCCAGAAAAAATTTCAGATTGAAACATAAGTGCAGTAATGTACTTAGGTTTATGTTAACACTTGTGTACATCAGCTGTTTGCCGCTTCCTGTCTTCTGATATTTGTTTCAACATGTTTGTGCAGTGCTGGTGCAAGAATGACAGCCAAGCCTCCTCCATCCACCAAAATATAGAATGAATTGTTCTCTTCACTCACTAAGCACAGTAACAGTTCATTACAGGAAATTGCCTTATTTTCAAATAACTGTCTCCACTTCAATTTCATTATTGAATTTTTATTACTGTCTACTGGATATAAAGAAAGCACAGTTTCCAAAATACAATGCCTAGAAACATAGCAATTAACCTCATTAAGTTTGATAATTTACATCTTGGTGGTACTGTATTTGGGAAAATTAGTTTGGGGTTTTGGACAGGTTGGGGACACATTGTTTTTCCATATAAAATAACGGGAAACGGGTTCAGTATCCACACAAGAATGGATTAATTCTGTAAAGCGAGGAATTGCAGTGCCGATCAGCTCCGGGAAAAGCTGCACACAACTTTACCTTATTGTACAGATCAGTGACCTCATCACAAAGTGAAAAAGTTGGAAAAATGTAAAATAAAAATTAAAAGGGACAGAGGAGTTTTAGAACCTGTGAGCTGTATTACATTTATTAATTTAGCAGATGCTTTTCTCCAAAGCAACATATGTCACACAGGAAATTAAGTAAAGAATTAAGCTTTGGCTCAATAATTACAGAATGTGCCAAGGAGAAGGCACAGGTCATCCTCTCAATGGCTGCCAGGTGGACTGAGTGGCTGATCAGCATCGCTGGAGCCGGGATGAGCTCTATCTTCCTGTGAGCCAAGCAAACTTGGTCTCCTAAAAGATCCATTTTAGCTTTGGATTAAAGAAACATTTTATTTTACAGCCTACTTCTACAGTTACAAAAAGGAAAAAGAGGATAAAATACAGCAGAAGGTAATGGGATAGGTGCATTTCCTGATGAAACAGTAGCTACAAAAAGGGTGTTTTTTTTTATTGCAATATTTTAATGAACAAGATGATCTGCACCAACATTGCAGAATCTGTCATACACAGGGCCAAAGAAATGTTCTTAAACATTTGAGTAAGTTTTGAGTACTTCAATATTTCACATCGGCTTCAATTGTCAGAACCTCATGCCCTTGGGACCTTTGTTACCTCAAAATGCACGCTGCACATCGCTAAAATTGTTCAATTTTTAGGAACGTGTGAAGGCACTGAAATGTTGTTCAAAGAATTTTAATTTAAAACCATTTGTAAATGAATAATCAAAGCATGAAAAAGGCAAAAATAAAAAGATATCTTTATTAAATCAAATCATGAAAAATTAGGTTAAAAAAACTGAATAAATTCTGTGCAAAACAAAGTGCAAAATTTTACCAAGATGATTAAAGGAACAAGCTTCCACAGTTTTCCAGTGATACCAGCATCCCAGTTTCATAAGGGATTAACATCCCTACGATCACCTGGTTTGGAAACCCATCTCTACATGAAACGTAAATCTGTCTCTCAAAACTCACCGACAGCTTCTCATACCTTGCTGTATGTGCTGCTGTGCTGGCTTCCGCTAGATCAGTGACACAAACCACAACACCTGGTAGATGTTTTATGCATCAGTAGAAGGATTCTAGACATCCTCAGTGCGAAGCTCCGTGGCATCGCTGTGACTCTGCTAAAATGCTAATAAAGCCTGTTTCTCAACCATCAAAAAAAAAAAATATTGCATCAGAGAAAGCGATAGCAACAGTGCTGGATGATGGTGATGCTGCCTCCAGCAGTGGGCACAACTTCCAGGAATACAGAGACAGCGCATGAGTATGGGGCAAAGCGGCATGTGGAAAGAGCACTTGTCCAATTGAGGACGGGTTTCTTCACATTCAGGGCAGTAATGGAGATCTTGTGGGAGACAGCAGGAGGGGCACCGCAGAGGGCATGGGGGTGGGGCACAGGCACAGGGTCTCAGGCGGGGACAGGGGCCTTATGCATCCTTTCTATGGTCAGCAGTGTCTGTACACTAACAGTTGTGTGAAAGCTCCATCTGAAAAGTAGAATGACAAAACAGGAAATTGTGTCAATAGAGAGGCAGGCAGGCAAGCACATTTCACACTCCTGCACACATCCACAGCTACTGTTCATAATGTTCAAGCTGGAACGCTCCAAAAAGCAGCACAATGAAAAAGTGTCATTTTATTTGACACAGTGGGGTGGGAGGGACAGCAGCTATCATAACATTTGATTCTTATGACCCACTCATGTCCCCATAACTCATAGCAATCCTTTATTTCAAATTGAAAATGGGCACATGGAATGCAATTTCATTAAACCTACTGAAAATCATTTGTGTGTAGTGGACAGAATTTAACATTAATGGTTTTATATCTGAGCATGCTTAGTCAGCAAAATTTCCCTGTAGGAACTTCTAGATGTTTTACACAGGTATGTTGCCCTCTTGTGATGAAGCAATGTAATGAGCAATGTGAGCTGGCAAAATGGGCTTGCAATGAGGGGTTACTCACTGCCTCTTCTTACTACTTGTTTTGTTGGATGGCTCCTCCACCTCCCCTGATTGCCTGAGTCACTGTTGGGGAGGACGCTGGGTGCTGACCCGGGCGGATGGGCTTGGCTGCAGAAAGACCATGTTTGTAACAGAGCACAAAATGATCCCCTTCCAGCACATGTTCCTGCAATGTGCTTGTTAACATGTTACTGGCCAGTTTTAGAACTTAGTGACTGTATGTGATGCTGCACAGGAACATTGTTTATGTTTATTCATTTAGCTGACACCTTTCTCAGAAGCAACTTTCAAGGTTGAGTTACTTACAATTTATGCATTTTTGAAGCTTGGAAATTTTTTACTGGAGCAATTTAGGGTAAGTACCTTGTGCAAGTGTATGCCATGGGATTTGATCCTGCATTCTTTGGCTCCAAAGGCAGCAGCTCTAACCACTACACTACCAGCTGAGGCACACAGCAGCAAGAACTCGCTGTATGCAGCACATACAAAGCTTCACATAATATCTACCACTTTACCCTAATTACCATGTTAGCTTTTAAGAGTGCCCTCTCAAAAATGGATGCCACTGATGTATAGCTGAGTATCATAGCTTTAACCCTCGTTTCTTTGTAGAAACAAACTTGTTTGTTCTAGTGTCTATTTGCAATTTGTTTAATCCTAACAACTGTGTAATTCAGTCACAGGTTATCTTTACCACACCATTTCATTTTGTATCACCATCTCATTAAACATGTAACCTAGTGGGAAGTTTTACTTTGTACAAATGCATCACTTAGTTCCTTGATAGAAGGTGTTACCTAAATAGTGCTAACAACAACATGATAAAAACAACAACGCACCCCAGCAGTGTCCAACAGCCCTTACCAATCTGTGCAGTGTGCGCCCTCCTGGCCATGTTTTTGGCCCTCACAGCCTCCTTGATGCGGTCAACGTCCTGTTGATAGCGCTTGCGGTCACGCATGGCATTTTCTTTGGCCTCCTTCAGCGCTGTCTCCAGGGCCTTGACCCTCTCAGCTGTGGCCCGCAAGCGCTTCTCCAGTTTTGGCAGTTCACAGCGCAAGTCTGCGTTGTCCCGCACCAGCTGCAGGGGGATGGTTGTGACACAGCTTACTAAGGTGCACAGGAAGGCAGGACCACAACAGGCTTTTTTCCCCTATGTAAATGACCCACTGACACCTGCATGTATGCAGTCCAGGTATACTGGCAGAGGTGGCGTGGTCTTTGTACCTGCTTATGGACCTTAGTGAGCTGCTCCAAGTTGTTCTCCAGAAATGAGATCTTTTGTTTCTGAGCAGCACAGCCCCCTATGTCATCACAGTCCAGCTCAGCAGTCTGCAGTGGAGAATGAGAAATGCTTGACATCATGGGCCTCCTGCTCACTACACAGCAGTATCCCAAAAGACAAGGCTAAAAGTAAGTATGGATGCAAATGTGGACTACAATACTTTGGCCCTTTTAGTGTATTTCATTAGCAAGAAAATCAAGCATCCTCAACTGAAGATTGCATGTAAAAAGTTCAGCTGTTTTTATGCCTTCTCATCTTGCTCTTCTCTGCTATAAACCTCACCCCACTGTCGCCATCTCTGCAGGAGTGCTGGGCCTCACACTGCCACAGCTCCTTTGTCTGAAAACAGACTGAGGAAGTAGTAGTGGGGTCTCTGACCCACACTATGCAAGAAGACACTACCACTTGCCTTCTTGACACGTGTTGTGAGGTCCTGGACAAAGAGCTTGCGGAGGTTGTGGAGAGTCTGCAGCTCCCTGGCCTGTTGATGCAAATCTTCTCATAAGAAAACTGAGAAATCAGCAAAGTGCAAGGATTCCACAATACTATAACCAAAATGGAGTGTGTTAGACAGCACATTTACACCAGGGGTGTCAAACTCAGTTTATTCCACGGGCCGAAGATGATGCACGGCACCTGCTGTCTCCTGTACTTCTATAAAACTGTACACTGGATCAGTACTGGTCACAGTCACTAAGGCTATACACACAGTACCTCCATAGTGCTGTGTATTTATTCAATAGCATTTATTACTGTAGTTATGCCATATGGATGAAGCCCCTGAAATACTGTCAGCAAAAACTAAGCAATTCTGACCAACAAAATATTTTATTAAAGGGTCATTATTATAGCATGACATGTTGGTACTTGCTTCCCCATGTCCAACACTACTTAGCTTGAACAGCATCATCAAAGTTTGGGCCAAGCAAGTGAGCAGTGTCATTAAGTTGAGAACCACACTAAAATTGTGCTAGGACCACACGGTGAGCAGTGGTTTTACTAATGAAGGGCTCAGAAGATGGGACTCCAGGAACACATGCATGGAATGTCTTAGCAGCAAAACTTCACAGATCCCACAAGCACACCAGCCAAGGCTGCAGGACACAGTGAACTGTACAAGGGTCGGTAACAACAACTCCTCCTCCCCCAAAGGTTTCTACACCAATGCACATTCGTAAACACATAACTAAGAACTTACACACAGAAAGAACCATGCACATAACATTAAAATAATAGCAAGCAGCATTGCACTGTATAAGCACTGCTGAGTGCCACTTATTTATAACGTAAAAGTGGAAATCACAGAAGAAAATTGTTCTCAAAATGGCCATAATTCTTGCAGCAAAATCCATCAACCTGAGCTGTTTTCAACCTGTGTATCAATACAATGTTATATGCTTGTCATCACTATCATTTTAAGCATTTACCATTTGGCACATTTTAAGCGCGAATGAAAACTGCAGGTCATATTGGTTATATTCACACTGTTAGAGGGGTGTCTCTGTGCACATTTAAGTTGGACACCCCGAAGGCTGGGATTGGTCATAAGACTTACCACCGTCTCCTCCAGGCCTTTCAGGTCCTGCTTGGCTTGCTCCTCCTTCTCATTAAGCATGCTAAAAAAAAAAAAAAAAAAAAAAAAGGAATTGAGTAGTTGATCCAAAAAACATGGCCAGGGGAAGTAAGGACTTTTAAATGTTGCCACCTTCCTACTGGTGGCCAAACCCTGACAGCTGTGTAACGTAGAAGAGCCTCATGGTACGAAATTATATAAACAAGATTATATACACACACACACACACACACACACACACACACACACACACACAGTGCCACAGGAACTTGCCCTTCTACAAGAATTAATCTAAACCATTACTGAATTTACTTTGATAGAATGTACTTTCTCCTTTATTTACATTTATTCATTTAGCAGATGCTTCCCTCCAAAGCGATGTATCTCTCAGCAAAAATACAATTTGTGCATTACGTTAAGAGAAACGGACATAGCTGCAGACGTGATTAAGCAAACCTAGTTTGTTATTTGGTTTTTCTTAATCAAATCTGCAGCTATGTCTTAATGCAATGCACAATTTACTCTTATTATGAAAAACGTTTAATCTCCATGACCTCTTAAGGGCATGTAAGGTATTGTTCATGATCATGCTCGGATCAATTCTTTACAGAGGCACTCCTGCAATGTAACGTAAATGTTTATATGTATCCCAAAAAAAAATTAAAAACTACTAGAAAGGTGATTAGGAATCGGTGATATTCTGGTAAAGTTTTATGCAGCTACTTGTGTGATGAATGTCGGTGCGTATGGTGAAGGAAACTACTTTAGAGTCACATCTGCAGCTATGTCTTTCTCCTAAGGTAATGTACACATTGTATTTTCTATGAGATGTGCGTTGCTTTGGAGAAAGGAGTCTGCTAAATGAATAAATGTAATTACTTCTATGCTTTATTATTTACTACATGGTATTTTTCAGATTTTACTCCATTATATTACAGTTCTCTGTCTTTTCCTTACAGCCTGGAATTTCCACACCCCTGATTCGGAGACCCTTGGATGGTTCATTTTGTGGTTATGAGATAAAGGAGAGTATATTTACACTTATTTAGCAGACACTTTTCTCCAAAGCAACTTCCAATGAATGTAGTGTCATCAACCCACACACCTTATTCACTTACAATGCTAGACACACTACTTACAATGGGTCACTCATACATACATCAGCAGAACACACTGTCACTCACACACTATGGGTGAACTTGAACAGCATGTCTTTGGACTGTGGGAGGGAACCGGAACAGCTGGAGGAAACCCATGCAGACACAGGGAGAACATGCAAACTCCACACAGACCGAGCAAGGATCAAACCCTCATCCTCTCACACCACCCAGGTGCTGAGAGCCAGCAGCGCCACTCGCTGTGGTGCCATGTCGCCCATAGTAGGAGCGTAAACGGACAGTGAAGAAATGCGCAGAGTAGCGGCTGATGGATAACATCCGGGGTGATTCTGCAGAACTGTAATAAACCATTTTTAAGCCTATCTGTGGCTCGTTATGGAGACCCCAATGAACTTCAAGATGTCTTTAAACCACTCAGAACCGTAATGTGAATATCAGGAAATTAGATACGCTATTTTATTGTTTTTTTTTTTTTTTTTTTTGTTGAACATGAACAACACGTTTACCCTGCCCGGAATAGAGTCACTGGGACCTACCCCTAGAGCAAGGCCTCGGGGGAGTATTCCTAGACGAGCGCCTGCTGGCTTATACAAGAAACAGCACTTCAGAGTATTTGACCCTCTTGGATAAAGAGGTGGGCCCCTGGCCAGAACCCCATAGTCCTGTTGGGGGACTTAAACGCTCACGCTGGCAATGACTGGGAATACCGGAAGGGGGAGATTGGGAAGAACAGCTTGCCCGATCTAAACCCAAATGATGAAATGTTAGACTTCTGTGCTAACCGTGGTTTGTCCATAACAAACACCATGTTATAGAATGCTCCTAAGTGTACTTGGTACCAGAGCTCCGTGGGCCAAAGGTCAATGATAGATTTTGTAGTCGTTTCATCTGACTTGAGGTCCACATGTTCTGGACACTCGGGTGAAGAGAGGTGCTGAGCCGTCAACCAATCACCATCTGGTGGTGAGCTGGATCAGATGGTGAGTAAAACTGAGACAGACAGACAGACCTGGTAGACCCAAGCGTATAGTGAGGGTGTGCTGGGAACGACTGTTGGAGAAGCCTGTCCGGAATGATTTTAACTCCCACCTCTGTAAAAACTTCCCCCACGTCCTGTAGGAGGTAGGGGACATGCAGGGACGAACTGGGAGTAAAAAACGGCCCTGGATTTCCCCCCAAATAGGCCCCACCACAACTACAAACAGCTGCTATCATCTTACAATATTACAGCAGTTGATGTATCGCATTTATGGCAAATAATATCACAAAACCCATGGTGATTGAAATAAATTATTGTATGAACTAAAAGATGAGAACATCCGATGGCGCTACGTGTCAGTTTGCACAATTAGAACTGTTAAATTGTTTGTTTTGATGCGAGTTCATGAGCAATTTAAAACAGGATGAATGGGTGTGAATTTGGATATTGGCTGGGTTAGCCTACATGCCACAATCAAAATATCATTTTGGCATCTACTGTTACCATACAACGATAAAAGTCATGCTGCAGCCAAGCTGAGTGAGAGTGACCATGTGTGCACAAATTATTTGCAAACTCGCTCATTCTCATGTTAATCGGAGCAATCACCTTAGGCTACTTCATTTACTCTATTTTCTAACTTGGTAGCATTGTAACCTGTTGTAGAATCGCTGCTGTCTCGTTATGAATGAATGAAATATTCACGTCAGACAATGCGGAGTGAGAAATAGCAGTGAACGTTCGGACTAGGGATGTTCTGGGATTTTACTATAGTGCTGTTCGTAGGCAACATGCTCTATATAGAGAGAGGCGGGAAAGGTAACCTGATGTAACTGTCCTGACAGGCGACTCACCAGAACCATTGGCTCAGGAGCAACTGCTGCTGTCTCTCCCTCATCAGGCTCAAGATTAGGGCTACTGCTGCCTGCAGTTGCACAGCTGTTGGCAACACTATTGTCAAATATCTCATTTCTTGCATTTTGTAGCATTGGTCTCTACGTACTTCACTTTTTTCTCTTTTAGCTTCTCCCAACCGCCTTTATCTTTACATTTTTTTGCTTGCCATCATGAGCCCACTCTCCACTGTTTTGAGCATGTTCAGCTCCAGGTTGTTATGGCTGCACCAGACAGCCAGCTCTTGGACCTCTTGTCTGTAAGCAGACTCGTCACCATCCCGGATGAGGCCAATGAGTGTGGTGTCGTCTGCAAACTCCTGAAGTTTGACAGAGGGGTCTTTAGCGGTGCAGTCGTTGCTGTACAGGGAGAAGAGCACACATCCCTGGGGGGTGCCAGTACTGATCGTGCGAGTATTGGATGAGAATTTTCCCAGCCTCACTATCTGCTGCCTGTCTGTCAGAAAGTTGGTGATCCACTGACAGATGGAAGTGGGCACAGAGAGTTGGGTTAATTTGGACAGGAGGAGGTGTGGGATGATGGTGTTGAAGGCTGAGCCAAAGTCCACGAACAGGATTCTCGCATAAGTCCCTGGTTTGTCCAGATGTTGCAGGATGTAGTGCAGTCCCATGTTGACTGCATCATCCACAGACTTGTTTGCTCGGTAAGTAACTGCAGGGGGTCCAGCAAGGGTCCAGTGATGTCCTTCAGGTAGTCCAACACCAGTTTTTCAAGTGACTTCATGACCACAGACATTAAGGCGACAGGTCTGTAGTCATTAAGTCCTGTGATTTTGGGTTTCTTTGGGATGGGGATGATGGTGGAGCGTTTGAAGCAGGAAGGAACTTCGCACATCTCCAGTGATCTGTGAGAATCCTGTTCGTGGACTTCAGCTCAGCCTTCAACACCATCATCCCACACCTCCACCTTAACCCAACTCTCTGTGCCCACCTCCATCTGTCGGTGGATCACCAACTTTCTGACAGACAGGCAGCAGATAGTAAGGCTGGGAAAATTCTCATCCAATACTCGCACGATCAGTACTGGTGCCCCCCAGGGATGTGTGCTCTCCCCACTGCTCTTCTCCCTGTACACCAACGACTGCACCGCTAAAGACCCCTCTGTCAAACTTCAGGAGTTTGCAGACAACACCACACTCATTGGCCTCATCCAGGATGGTGACAAGTCTACTTACAGACAGGAGGTCCAAGAGCTGGCTGTCTGGTGCAGTCATAACAACCTGGAGCTGAACACGCTCATAACAGTGGAGATGATTGTAGACTTTAGGAGAAACACCTCAGCATTATCCCCACTCACCATCATGAACAGCACTGTGGCAACAGTGGAGTCATTCAGGTTCCTGGGCACCACCATCTCACAGGACCTGAAGTGGGAGCCCCACATAGACTCCATTGTGAAGAAGGCCCAGCAGAGGTTGTACTTCCTTCGCCAGCTGAGGAAGTTCAACCTGCCACAGGAGCTACTGATGCAATTCTACTCCGCAGTCATCGAGTCTGTCCTCTGCACCTCTATAACTGTCTGGTTCGGCTCAGCTACGAAATCAGACATCAGAAGATTACAGCAGATAGTTCGGACTGCTGGAAGAATCATCGGCACATCCCCCCCAGCTCTCCAAGAACTGCACTCGTCCAGAGTCAGTAAAAGGGCTAGCAAAATCATTCTAGACCCCTCACATCCAGGCCACTTCCTCTTCGAACCTTTGCCCTCTGGCTGGCGCTACAGAGCACTGAGCACCAGGACAGCCAGGCACAAGAAAGGTTTCTTTCCTCAGGCCATCTACCTCATGAACAGCTAAATCCCCCCCCCAGAGAGTAAACCAGTGCAATACATAATGCTATTTATATTTATAACTTTTTATCACATCATATCTCTTACTCACACTCCCTTGCATTTGTAACTAGTGACTATTTTTGTATATAATATTGGGTACTGTATATTTTTCATCCCTTATTCACATACTCTATCTTCTCATCTGTCTTGTCACTGTCATTATCTGTGCTGTGGAAGTTCCTGTCACCAAGACAAATTCCTTGTATGTGCGAACATACCTGGCAATAAAGCTCGTTCTGATTCTTTGCGTCAGTTCCGGTTTATTAAAAAAAAAAAAAAAAAAAAGACTGCATTAGCGCCCCCTTTTGTCGGCTGTCAACGTCACTTAATCTGACACTTTTCTTTGATGATGAACCAACCAGGCCGATGGCCATCGGATGGACGGCCGTTCTGGACTTCTCCAGAAAGCCCAAATGGCCAGTCCGCCCCTGGGGACATGGAGTCTGTTCAAAACCTTCATTTTGGTCAGAGAAGCTTCGCTCAAGCTGTGCTCAGCAAAGGTGGAGAAACTGATCTTAAAATGAAGACACTGGCAGGAGGTAGAAGGAGCACTTTGTGGAACTCCTAATTCTGAGAGATATGCCTCCGTTACAGGAATCAGGGCCAGAGTCTTCCGGGACATCAGAGTCCACCTCCCTGGTGGAAGTCACTGAGGTAGTTGGAAAGCTCTGCAGTGGCAAAGCACCGGGGGTGGATGAGATTCGCTCGGAATTGCTTAAAGCCCTGGATGTTGTGGGGCTGTCATGGCTGGCACACCTCTGCAATGTTGCATGGCTCTCGGGGACAATGCCTTTGGATTGGCAAACTGGGGTGGTGGTCCCTATCTTTAAGAAAAGTGACCATAGAGCGTGTGCCAATTATCGGGGTATCACACTTCTCAGTTTCCCCAGAAAAGACTGTCAGGGTGCTGGAAAGGAGGCTCCGGCCGATAGTTGAACCTCAGACTGAAGAGGAACAATGCAGATTCTGTCCTGGCCGTGGAACAGTGGACCAGCTTTTTACCCTCTCACAGATAATTGAGGGGCATGGGAGTTCGCTAATCCAATCTACATGTTTTGTAGACTTGGAGAAGGCCTAAAATCGTGTTCCCTGAGAAATTCTACGGGAGGTGCTTCGGGAGCATAGGGCGCAGGGGCCACTAGGTCTCTGTACAGAGAGAGAGAGAGAGAGAGAGAGATGTGTCCACATACTTGGTATGAAGTCAAGCTCGTTCAATGTAGGTGTTGGACTCTGCCAAGGTTGTGCCTTATCCCCACTCTTCTTTGTGGTTTTCATGGACAGGATATCAAGGTGCAGCTGAAGTCAGGAGGGCATTCTATGTGGGGGCCAGAAGGTAATGTCTCTGCTTTTTGCGGATGTTGTCCTTTTGGCACCGTCACATGGATGCCTCCATCACGCACTGGAATGGATTGCAGCTGATATGAGGATCAGCACCTCAAAATCCGAGTCCATTGTTCTCTCATGGAAAAGGATGGCATGCCCCCTTCAGGTAAGGGGAGAGAATCTGCCCCATGTGGAGGACTTCAAGTATCTTGAGGTCTTATGAATAAGTGAGGGGAGAAGGGAGCGTGAGATCGGCTGTAGACTGGGAGAAGCAGCAGCAATAATGCGGTTGCTGTACTGGACTGTAGTGGTGAAGGGGGAGCTGAGCCATAAGGCAAAGCTCTCTATTTACCGGTCGGTCTACGTCCCTACCCTCACTTATGGTCATGAACTCTGACCGAAAGAATAAGATCGCGGATACAAGCAGCTGAAATGAGTGGTGGGACTCACTCTCCTTGACAGGGTAAGGAGTTCGAACAAAGCAAGTGATGCAAAATTGGAAAGGTACAAGTTTAAGGGTACCAAAACTTACATGAGTTTCTGCAGCTTCATGTCCTTCTCCTGCTCTTCCGATTTGAGCTTCTCGTAGTCTGACATCAGCTTGGTCTTCTCCAGCTGCAATCCCTGGTTAAATCTGGATAGTGAAGAGAGCCCAGACATCTTACTAGAGTGCAGTAAAGGGATTATGGGAGCGTCTGGCCGCAGCATGAAAGAAGACCCCCAAGCTGTCAAGGTGTGCTGCAAGTTAGATAAAATAATGTGCAAGGAATAAATTAGAAGAGGTGAGTAGACAGAGCCTGTAGCACAGAGCAAAGGTGGTGAGAGCAACCCCTTACTCCTTCAACTCATCCAACATGCGCTGTTTCTCATCAATCTCATCGCGTAGGCGGCTCAACTGCTTCTGGTGGGCCTCACGGTGGCTCTCCATTTGCTCCTCCATGGCCTTCTGCAAGAGGTACACAAGACTGAGCATCTTCCTCGTGAGAGAAGGGGCAGTTCCAGAGAAAAGCCCCATTCAGTATGGTCACACATCCACACCAGGCCGTTCTTTTCAGAGTGGTAAGTCACATATATAGTCCCATAGACAGTCCCCTCAAAATCTGAAATTTCTACAAAAATTCTCTACAGGTCTGATCTTCACAGTTTAATCTCATTACCTGATCTTTAATAGGCATCCTGACGCCTACGTTCCGGTCAAAGAGTATCCGTGTACTCCAGTATCAAGTGTACACGCATTCAAGAACAGGCTTCCAGTGGAGATTCAGCACTGTCAAGCATGTGAGCAACCAAACTATGCACTTGTTAAATCACAACCCAAACTCCTTTCTTGATATTATAGTACACAGGCCATCTACTGTGACATATTTTGTGTCAAAATGCATTTTAACACTGTGGTCTACACCACAAGTTCTCTTTGTAAACATATGGATGACTGAAGTGTTTAAAGAGTTTCACCCACTTGAAAAACTGACATTTACATAATTTTAATAAATTCCATATACGGACACTCTTCTGGTAGTTATTACAAAGTGCTACATGACCATACCGGTGACAAATTGTAGCCTTTTGACCCTGAGCCATTGCTCTCTGTATATCGACATATTTCCTTTTTTGGAGTGCTGTCTATCTGTAGGCTGTTTTGACCCTGTGCCATGCATGAAATCAATTAAAATTAAAAATTAGAAAGAAAACGAAAGAACAAAAGAATGAACTCCACATTCTGTGGCCCAGCGTGACCTTTACCTTGATCTCCTCAGCATCCTGCAATCGGCTCAGATGCTCCTTCTCTTTGTCCATCACAGACATCCTCTCTGCAGGAGGAAGCAAAGAGGTCAGCTCACACTTCACTTTTATGACCCTCCTTCAACATGACCCTCATGGTATCAAGCTGCTATACTGTGTAGTTGATAACAGTACACAGCTTACAAGCAGCAGTGAAGTCTAATCTGCTCAATTCATTTTTTCATTTCATTGACACTTTTCTCCAAAGTGGATAAATCTAGACTTTACTCATTTATAGAGCAGAGCTTTTTTTCTTTTAGTATGTCAATTTAGGACAAGTACCTTGATCATGCATACTGCAGTAGTTGGTGGGATTTGAGCCTGCAACCAAAGATGGTTGCTCAAACCACCACACCACCTGCTGTCCCTTCCAAGCTGCCTGTTTACGGGTTCTCTTTTTTTTTGAACACATTCTTGACGAGTAAAACACATAATGCACCATGGCTGTGCCATTAGCCAATGACAAGCTGTCAACCTTTATGTTCATGGTCCCCTTGTGCCCACCTTCACCACCACTGTGCAGCGCTCTCACAATGATGTATCCACAGGTCACCCAGAGTTGCAACTTGAAAAGGCCCAAAAACAGCAGCATAAGCGTGGTGGAAAAGGTGTGGAGGCCCAGGCTTGCCTGCACCACTAGGGATACGTACGCGGTGTGGGAGTCTCACCCTGCGCCTGCAGCTTGGCCAGCTCCTCGGTCAGGGCATCCTGGCTCTCTTCTAACTGCCTTTTCTTCTGCTCCACACTCTGCATGCAATCCGTCAAGGACTTGATCTTGAGCTGATACTGTCCACAGAAACAGGCTGTTCACACCTTAGTACATAACAGTACAAGCGACCCATTTACTTTGACTGAATCACATCATAATACTGAGAAGAATCCAGTGTATGATGCACAGTTTAGAATGAACTGGCAAGAAATGGAGATGCCTCATGCACCTTCTTACCTTGTGGCCTCATCCCCTTACCAGCAATTACCTGGGAGATGATCAGCTGACAGGATGCCAGATCCTCCTCATAGGCTTGCATCTTGTGATTGGTATAAGCCTGGTTGGTCTCCAGCTGCTTGCTGCGGTTCACCAGGGATTTCACCTCCGACTTCATCTTGCTGATGTAAAGGCGGGCCATGGTGAACTCCTCCTCGATAACACCATTCGTCTCAGTCACCTGCAGACAGGAGACGCCACTAACACAACTCAATACAGAGAAGCGGAGCAAACTGGATCTAATCAAGATGGAAAAAGTGGAAGTCCCAGATGCACAGCTGCACAAGATAACTACAGCATCTGTAGTTTGAGAAACAGGCACTTTACAGGTCTCAGTTGGATGATTCCTTAAATAGTACACCCTAAATACCAGTGTCAACTGCAGCAATGAAAAGACAATGTCGAGAGGCTGTGCTAAGAGGCAAAGTTTCACAGAAAAAGCCTCATCTGACAGACAAATACAAAGAATTAAAGGTTAAAATGGGCAAAAGAACCCAGAAACTGGACAGTGGATGACTGGGGGGGGGAAGTTATGGATGAATGAGTATGTTTGAGATGACTTGACCAAGGAGAAGAACATAAGTGAGATGTAGAGCAAATAAAAGGATTCTGGAGGAGTGCTTGATGGCTTCTGTTAAGTATGGTGGACAAAGTGTAATGCTGTGGGGCTGCTTTAGTGCTGGTAAGGTGGGAGATTCAGACAGAGGACAAGGAATCAACCATAAAGTTTACCATTGTATTTTACAACGTCATACCATACCTTGTGGTCAGCACTTGACTGGTGCAAATTTAATCATGCTCGAGGAAAACAATCCAAAGCATACTTCTAAGCTATGCAAAACCTGTTTGGTTGATTCTAAAATTTTGAATGCTAATATAGGGTTCTAAAAAGGGCTAAAAATAAGATCAGCTGGAGAGAGGCTGAGACACAACCCTATACAGACACCTCCCTTGAAGGCCTGAGACACACTCTTGGTATCAAATTGGGCTGCTCATTCAAACACACAACCGCTTGTGGACCATGAAACACGTTTCTGATGGAAGTGCAGTAGGGGCAGAGGGAGGTGGGCAGAACGTAGCGTTCTTACCGCCTTTGTGTCACTGGTGCCGATGATGGCCCCTATTTCAACCAGATCCTTAAGCAGCAGACCTAGCACTTCTGCAGCCCGCTTCTTCTGGTGGCTACTGAGCTCCTGTAGCTGGGAGAGTGCCCTTTGTGCAGCCTGCAGACTCACCTACGGGCACATAATTCTTATTTAGAATTTATTCTTTACAACAGCTTTCAAGTCTATTGATGGCATGTACTTAAAATTTTCTACTTTATTAATTTATTTTTACAATGCTAAGTTAAGGTTTATTTTCCCTTTGTATCTTCAATACAGTCAACTCCAGAATTCTTTGGCACTCTTCATAAAAATATTGTATGTATTGTTAATTTTATATATTGATTTCTGCTCATTTTCATGAAGGGTGCAGTAATTTTAGAGCTGACCATTTCACCTCTTCTGCATATTGCACTCCAGTAGAAAGTCCAAGAGAAAGCACCTTTGCAATTTTCCTCTAACTGGGGCTGTATGGGAAGCAGACTGATAAGAGGGTATATCAGGGCACATCAGACATGACATTTTTATAGCAGGTCAGCTTTTGCGTGCACAGAGCCTCTGCTGAAGGTCACCATAAGGAGAAACAAAAAATCTCAACATTTTATCGCACCTCATCATTGAGTGGCTAAAGAATCAAGGACTGCCTGGAACAGATTAATTCCCACAACTAGTGTCACAAACAGGATCATCAAGAGGAGAGAGCATCTGGACATGCAGTCTGAAGGTCAGACCCACAGTGGCAGCAATTTTCCACTAAAACAAAGATAAGATCTCCTCTATTCATCTGTTTCAAAATATCTGTGGACTAATTTTTCACAGCTCAGTACATGATAGGAGACCTCATTGTATGAAGAAGGATCCTTTTCAAGTGGAGTCTAAACACATTTGGTCATATGATCCATTGCTGACACAGCAAACTATTCATTAGTCGCAAACTATGGATACCACCTTAATTATTAGCCCACGTGACGCAAGTAGATACGAGAAAACATGAAAAATGGGCCCTTCATTTTCGGTTCTCCAAGTATCTCAACATTGCAGAACATCCCAACATTTAATTCTAAGAGAGTGTTCATCTCATAAATGACTCTGAAGCAGTGTCATAGTGTCACGTGGCCGCTGCTTGTACTGAGAATTCACACCACCCATCACTTACATACACAAAGGCTAACACTTTTTTTAAAATAAAAATGCATTATCCTCATCTAATACATCTATATGTGAACATTCATTCTTGACTTGAACACCGTATTCCCTGTGGTGTTTAATACATGCAGTTCCTCTCCTTCACAGCAGCTTCACACGCTTAGTAACCCCCTCGGACAGAGTTTGAGTCCACATTGTACATGTTCAGTTTTAGGTTGCTACCCCCCACACCCCCTTATGAGGTCCTGATCACTGCACCCAACTCACAGTCTTCTGTGCTAGCTCCTCGCTCAGCAGCTCATTGGCACGGCTCTTGTCCTCCACCTCCTGACTCTTCTGGTCATAGTTCACCGCCAGCTCCTCCAGAGCCTGCAACACCTCCTTCACCTCCTCCTTTGCCGCCTCATTCTCCATCTGCAGCCGTGACAGCTCCTCCTGGATCTTCTCATAGTCTCGCCGTGTCGACGCCAGCAGCTGGAAGATGGGGAGAGCAGTAGGAAGGAATAACTGTCAAGGAATCGAATATTTAAAAAAGTAATGTGCTGTAAGTCATGTGCCAGGTTTATTTAATCCTCAAGGGTATATATATATTTTGTGGAAATTATACAACAAATGGTTTAGTTTCCACAGTAAACATCTGAGGGACCACAAATTAATGACAATGATAAGATGTAAAACACTAAGCAGTAGTTATACTGCCAGCATATGCATGATAAATGTGTAAATGTTTAATAATTTTGTGATTAGAAATTGTTGAATAAGTAAACCATTCATGGAGCTACTCATGTGATGTACACTGGTCATACAGTGGATTGTGACAAATGACCGATACTTTGTGCCCATGTTTTATTTGTGTGCCCCATTACATCCAGCAGATGGAGCCATGTCAAATTAAACCGTAAAACTGGTACAGAAATCATTTCCCAATTTTACTGACAATTTACTGCCAAGATGAGACTAAAGTGGAAGATTCCTGCAGACAAGCCCCTCTATGGTTTGGCTATTTTATTATACATTTTGCCATCAGGAAGCAGAAGATGGTATAGTAAGGTCCCTAACCTGAGCAAGGTACCTACCCTGAACCAATACCAAAGGGGGGGGGGGGGGAAGGGGAGGGGAAAAAAAAAAAACCCTAGCAGTTTACTTTGTTTATTCAACAAGTAACTTGACATTTTAAGTTGCTCTGGAGAAATACATGAATGTAAATGCAGGATGAGTGTAGTTTGCCCCATTGGTATTGCATGACAAGACAGAAAAGCTCAGGGAACATGAACAGGCAGCGCAGTCACCTCTTCCTGGTCCAGCATCTGCTGTTTGAGCTTCTCTGCCAGCTGACTTTGCTGGTTGATTTCATCATCCTGCCGAGAGGAGAACACAACCACATTTCACATCATTACATTTTCACCATTTGTTTAGGGGACATAGTAGGTAAACCTGACTACTCATAGGCTGAATATTTTATCAAAGCACTTGGTGTTAAGTACCTTTCTCAAAGGTTGCTGAGGTTTCCACAAACAGGCTGATAACTAGGTGCAAATTAGCACCTCATTAGTGCCCAATAACCTCACCTAAAATATATTTACTGTACATGCTAATAGTTGCTGCTAATTACCAGCACAAGATTGCCAATTAACATATTTCCAGTAAGTAAACAGTTACTGAGGCCTTCGGATGTGCAACAGGCAACACCATTTCCATAATGGATCCCTGCAAGCAAATTATCTTGCATAAATAACCCATATCAGATAAAAGGAGGGGAATCAAACCAAGACTTAGATACCAATTAGTTTATACAATTAATGCACATGTTACAGTACTACAATACTACTACTACTACAGTACTACTCTGCTACTACATATATTTCACATTACTGGAAGTACATTTATTCATTTAGCAGATGCTTTTCTCCAAAGCAACGTACATCTCACAGAAAAGCACAATTTGTTAGTAATTAACTTTATTATGGTTCATAATACATAAGAAACTGACCAAAGACTTTTTTTTTTTAAAAACTAATACCCATAACACATCCAGACCTAATCAGTCAGATGCATGCCAAATTATTTAACCACTCTCATAATTTACTATACAGTAGCACTATATAACAGGAACTGCCAGTGCTGAAATGAAGTTTGTAAAACATCTACTGGGTCCAAAGGTCGCAGGTTCAATCCCCACCTCCAGCTGTAGTACCCTTGAGCAAGGTACCTACCCTAAATTGTTCCAGTAAAAATTACCCAGCTGTATAAACGGGTAAATAATTGTAAACAGCTTAACATTGTAAGTTGCTTTGAGAAAAGTGTCAGCTAAATGAATAAATGTACTGCAAATTGAAGAGGAGAGAGGTGGGGACTTCCAAAACAGATCGGGGGCTGGGTCTCATTTAGCTGACGCTTTTCTCCAAAGGGCTTTACAGTGTTTAACTACTTACACTGATTTATCCCTTTATACAAAAAGGTAGGGGGTGCAATGGCACGGCAGGTTTGGCCTGTGCCTGCTTTCCAGTGGGTCTGGGGTTCGAATCCCGCTTGGGGTGCCTTGTGACGAACTAGCATCCCGTCCTGGGTGTGTTGCCTCCCCCTCCAGCCTTGCACCCTGTGTTTCTGGGTTAGGCTCTGGCTTGCTGCAACTCTATTCAGGACAAGCGGTTTCAGACGACGTGTGTATGTGTGCGTACAAAAGGGTCATTTCCACCATTTCAATTCAGAATAAGCAACTTCATCAAGGGTACTGGAGATGGGATTAAACCTGCAACTTTTGGATCCAGAGGCAGTAGCTCAACCAGTACACTACCATCTGTCCCATGTAGTTCAAACTAAAGTTGCACGCCCACCCTACCTTGTCATCCAACTGCTTGTACAGGTTGGCAATGTCCTCCTCATACTTGTTCTTCTCCTCAGCAGACACCAAGCCAATGGGTGGGGCAAGGTTGTCAATGATGGGTGTGTTATCACATGGCTCCAGGTTCTTCTGCTCCTTGGCGCTCAGCTGCTCCTCCTCCGGCACAGCCTCACCTGCAGACATGGAAGGAGCACATGACAGTGAGAAGTCTTGAGCACACACCTCAGTCGCAAGACCAACTCCTGGGTTTAGGTTCTATTCCTGTACCTGCACTGCATGTAGCACATGGTATAAGAGCTATATGTTCTCCCTAAAAAGTCCTCCTGGGTCAGTCTAAGGTATACAGAGCCTGAGTCATGAGGCTGCCAAATATAAACTGGACTCGTATCTGATACACTATGCATCACCACCAACCTACCCAAAGAATGACTTCAGATAAGCAATTACTACTATAGGCTTACTTCGTTTAGCAAGCATTATTCATTTCTGAAGATCAACTGCCCAGCACAGCTCCTCCAGAGTCAGAGTCACTGAGCCCACTACCACAATGGCCTGGAGCTGGGACTCAACCAACTCCACAACAGCCACCAACAGTTCTTACATGTCCTCACTTCAACCACAGCTCCTGCAACCCTTATATCACTGCAGTCACTGTACTGTAGCACTTCCCTCTAGAATTCAACCCTGTACTACTCCCACAGACTTCAAAAGGGCATCTTTAGCTTGTTGCTCTGCCTGTACAAAGCAAATCTCAAGCTTTGAGGTAGATCAAGCCTTCTGCAGAGGTGCTAGACTATCTTTCTTGTAAGGTTCTCAAAATGTTCATACAGAGATTTTGTGACCAAAAAGGAACTAGAGAATTCACAGCAGGATGCTGTGCCGATATACCCATGCTTTAACGTTACCTAGAAGCTCTGGCTAATTCATTGCTGCTAACTAAACATCAAACTCTTGGTAAGTTGACTGAATAGCTGCTGTATCCTCAAATTGCCGCCAAACAACTTGCTTAAGCTTTTCATTGATTTCCTCTGACAGATGAGGCAGTGCACCTTCTCTGCTAGTCGAACTTACTAAGCTTACCTTTCCACAATACTGGAGACCTGGCCTTTGATGGTTTGAAACTCATAATAGCCCACATAAGCCTCTATAGCCAGTTTATGTAAATATTCTTAAGGCCCCTTTATAAAAAGGAATAGTAATTACTGTAATGACTACCTCTTCATAAAGTATCACTTGCAGTAGAAAAAAAAACAACAATTCAAAATCACACAAAGTTATATGCAATGATGCTGCTTTTCAAGAGAATCCTGTGAACTGCATCACTTCAGGTTCTACACAAGGCTCTACCATGCCTTTTCAGCTTTTACCTCTTAAAATTTTGCAGAGAAACCATGCCTCAAATAAAGGGGGGGGGTGGGTGGTCTACTCGCCCAGTATAGTGTTTGACATCACCAAGTTTTGTATTTTCTGTTCTTGTCAGGGGTTTCTTGTTTGACTTTATAGCTCATCAAGGGAGCTCTACGGTACAAATCACATTTGCTTGTAATTCTCAGAATTCTTGTAGAAGGAGCATTCAACACACGAGGGAAGCCTGTACTGGTCTACCCTTAAATGTGAACCAGTGTTTACACAGTGGTGTACAGACCCAGCAGAGCAACCATGTGCTGCATGTTCCTTGTCCCACTGTCATGCAAAGGGACAGACAAGTCCTCAACATGGAAAAATGTAGGAAAGCTGCATCTCCACAGGGAGGGAGGGACATCTGGAGAAGTTCTTATTAAATCACCATATCCACAAAACCCACTGGGGGGGGGGGGGGGGGGGACCAAAAAAACCAAGCAGAGCTTTGCGTTCCCATCTCAGAACGTGCTAATTACTCAGTGGTGGTCGAACAGCATGCAGATGGAGCACCTGTCTAACAGCAGACCCCCTGGGCCTAAACCTCGAATCACATCCATCAGTTCAACGATAATAAGCAGTAAAACACAAACACAGCTTTCATTTGTCAACAAGCAGTTTTTCATGTCCTCAACATTTGACTGCATTATTTTCAAGTTGAAACAGCTCACTCAATAGTAGAACTGTTGTACCCAGTTCTTTAAATTATTTCCTGTTCTTTCTGGAATTAAGTCCATTCAGAGCTATGGCAGACATTAATTGGTATATGGGTTCTTGTTATAGCAGTTTTCTCCGTACAAAGAGTACCAACCGTGTTTATATGTAGCCCCTCTACAACTCAAAATCCCTCAAACAAGACTACATTAAACGGCCTAAAAGTTATACAATTTGAAGAAAAATATACATCTCTCTATACAAGGTAGCATAGCAGTTAGAGCAACTGCCTCTGCACTTAGAGGTCACATATTTGAATCTCACCACCTTCTTAAGTACTCCTGAGGTACTTTTCTTCAGTTGCTCCTGTAACAACTATTCAGCTGTATAAATGAGTTAAATGACCTAGAATTTTTACACTGGAAATATCTTTGAAGGAAAGCATCAGCTAAATAAATTAATGTAACTGTAAAGATCTCAAGCACAGCCATCCAGTGGCTGGCTGGTTATCTGCTCTCCCATACTGGTGCTCATGGTGATCCTTGCGATTCCTGAGACACATAAGCAATACCCTCCATTTTGTGTTTATTAAGAGGGTAAACCATGCTAAATGGAGTACCCATGCTTCACATCCCTGACCCCCAACCAGACAGCAGGGTTCTTTGTAGCTCCTAATGCCTGGTATGTGCATTGCACTCTGTGGAAAAGAGTAAATCACCCAAATGACAAAAGAGCGGGAAGATTGAGCATATACAACAAAGGTACTCAACCAAACGTGACATCAGGATTCAAATGACATTTACAGTACCCATGACAGAATATGGTGGCGCTGTTTTGAGAGTGAGGACTTCTAACACAGACTCCAGCATGACCTGGATAATGTCTCATCTAGAAATGGCCCTAAAGCCCCAATTCACCCCCTGGCTGATACAGATTTCTGAGACCTTTCAAAATTTTTCTATTAATTCAGTAGCAGTTAAGACAGTACAAAGGCAACGAGGATGAAAGCATCGCTGTCCCGCTCTTACCGTTCCTCCAGCGGTTGAGCTCTATCTCCAACCGCTGAATGACTAACTTCAGGCTCCGGCTTTTGTCCTTCTCCTTCTCATACTTCTTCTTCCACTCCTCTGCAGTTAGCTCCAGATTCACAGACACCGTGTTCTTGATGGTCTTGGCCCTGCAAAGATAGCAATGGTGCATGCAGAAGAATTGAGTCTGAAGATGTAAACGCAGGATGTGAGGACAGGGGTCTCTGAGTAGGACTGAAAGATGGCATTGATATAGGTATGAAAGTCCATGAGTTAGCTTTGATTGTAAGACCAGAAGACCATTCTGAATAATAAAATTGCCTTATATGTTGTCTACTCTGAAAGCAACTTTACAACGCTACAAGTAAATATTGTACACGTGCAAAAAAATGTCACTACCAATAAACACCAAATAAAGAACATCACACCCCACAAAAAAGACAATGCTTCAAATTTGGTCTTTTTGCACATTTGTCTAAAATCTCACAAATACAATTTTTCAGCTCTTCAAATAAGATGTTACCTTGAAGCACTTCATCCAGGAACAAGCCATGTACTACAAGTATGTATCAAGCATTCAAATCAAAGAGGATAAACATTACTGACATTTCTTTGGAATGACAATTCAAGAAAAGGTTTCTGTTTTCCAATCAGTATGATTAGGTACTGAAACCACTTATAGTGATGAAACACTAAATGCCATCAGCCCCTTATGTTATTGCCTTATAGGATGGAAGAAAACCAGAGTGTGATCACAAGCACAACTTATTAAAAAAGAAACATCAGACCTACACTCAGCCATGTTTAACTGCCACACAAGAGATGATTTCAACACCAGTGCCACCATTTGAAACTATGCATGTGAAGACAGCTTGCTGGCAACATATGGAACACCCAAAATGCCTTCCAAATCATCTTGCATTCACATCTAACCCATAGACCCACAAAAGAGGTAGGAGGGGGTCAAGCACTTGCCCATTCATCAGTATCCTTCAACAACTCCATTTCTAATACCGCATGACTAAACGTAGGTTCTTCAGTAAATTCAGTGTAATTGTTAGGAATTGTCTGCATACTTGCAGTGCTCATTGAGCAGTGAAGGGTTCCACATGCTGCTGTAATATTTTATTCAGTTGCTAGACAGGGAGATACTGCTGTTTTTCCTCCTCCACTCTGCCCCTCCCTTTTCCTGGCTGTACACAGAACCTGGGCCAACGAGCTGGACAGCTTGTCAGCAAACCCTCGGGACACAAGGACAGCAACGCTCAGCACACCCAGCTTCTGTTTCGGAGCAGGCAGTTCACTGCACATCAAACAAGTCTACGGCATATGGATATGCAGTGAATGCGAGACTTTTTCCATGAGGAAACAGAGCTGTCACTAGGGCCAGCTCATACTGTTCCACTCTTGGTCCAGTGCAAAGAAAACTGAGTGGGCAGTAATGTCTGGGGTATGGAACCACAATTTAAGAGATGCCCTCTCACTTCATTCAGGTACTTTGCCAATATAAATAAGAGGGGGGGGGGAGAAAAAAAAGGGGAGAAAAAAAAAAAAATCATTTAACCTGAATACAATGCATTTTGAAAATTACGCAACTAATGAACTAACTAGTCCATTTATTATACCTCTTATCAATTTGCCTTATCTAGCCATAACAGCAGGCATTGTCAGAATGTGCTTTTACAAAAATTAGTGTTTATTCTATACTCATGATTTACTTGTTATATTATTTGGTATAAGGAATTTATTCATTTATTTTGTTGTTACTCCATTATATCTGTTTTAATATCAAGCACCTCTGTCGATTTTATGGGTACCTGCATATTGGTAGAGTGTGGGAATATGTAAGCACGGTGGAGACACTGCAGCCAGGTAGCATCTAATTGTCTGAAAACTATAAAATCCAACAACCAGAATTAGCAGAAAGTGGCAGACCTTTTCCACAGCAATCTCCACAATGCAGAACCTGATAACCAGAGGGGCTTTTGTTTCTCAGTCGACGGAAAGAAGTGTGGGGAGACACACACACACACACACACACACACACACACACACACACAGGTATCTGCTTCCCCAAAGAGGAGGTGGTACACAGTGTACCTCTCATAATACCCCATGCCAATAGGCAGAGCCCGAAAACCATATTCATGTAAAATGCTTCAAATGGAGACTGTATGTAAAAAATTTTGAACAACAACCTCACAAACAATGGAAAGCTTCTCTCACAAAAGCAAGCTTCGATCATTCAGAACAATCAGTTCAAATTATCCAGATGACAAAAGGTGAGACTGAAGTGGAACCGGTATAGACAGAGGCACTGAACAATCACTAAAAAGCATCAGATAACAGCGTTTAGAGCGACAATCACTTTACGCAGCCATTGCAGTCAGCATGCTGGATGCGGAAATGGAGAATGATGTACCCAAGAGAACAATGGGGCTGTTTTCTAGAATATCAGATGGGACTAGGGCACACAGCGACGGATGCTCACCTCTGGCCAAACATAAGCGTGGACTTGGTCTCAGCCTCGTTGAATATTGAGGGGGAGCAGCAAATGATGATGGTAGTCCTACAGTTTCCCCCTAGAGAATCCTGCAGGATTCGGGTCATCTTGCTGTCCCTATATGGTACATGTGTTTTCTGCCAGAGAAACATTATACACATTCTCATGAAGGAACGTTATTAGCTATCATGCCCCATGCGCAGCATCAAAATCACCCCGAATTTCTATTGCCAATGTTGAGAGAGATTTACTGAAGGTGTTCAGGTAAAGTATTCTGCTGCAGAGTGAAGCCTCAGCAGGTTTTTCAGCTCTGCTGAACTCACAATATGTCACTTTAAAACTCATTTCCAGAGTTTACAACACCCTGAAAAAAGTACCACCACCCCAATTGTTTCTTGTTTTGACATTCGGTTTGATGATGCTTTGTTCTTCAGAAACCTGCAAGTGTTCACCATGTTGAAGCAGCTGGGCCATCTCCACAGCAATGCAAGACCCTGGTTAGCAGCTACAGAGAGTGTTTAGCTGCAGTCATTGCAGCTAAAGGTAAATCAGTTGTTGACTGAAGGGAAAGCTACTTTTTCCACATTTATGACTACTGTCTTCCACATAAAGAAAATTACAATTAAATACTGGTGCCCATTTTTCTCTGACACCATTCATATACTACTAAAAGTGACAAATCAAAACTACTGTCTAAAAGCAACGAATTTCACAGAACTGTACATTCAACAGACATCATTAAAGGCCAGTATGTTTTAAGAATTTCACCACTACGGGAGATGCAAGCTTAATTCTACACTACTGGCAGTAATAAAACACGCTTTGCTCAGAATGCAGACATTTTCTGGGCTACCCCCAAGATAAATATGTATTTCAGAATAAATACCCTGGTGTTTTGCATTTGCATGCTCACCGCCTCTCCCCCCAAGCCTCTTTAGCAGTAATGAGGTAATGATAGAGTTCAGTCAACTCCAGTCAGCAGCAGAAAGCATCACATTGCAAATGGTGATGGGTTTGGAGACCAGCACAGAACTTACAGTTCCCTCAGCCAGAGCAGAGATGACATTCCCAAGTGCTGAGAGGGACTTGTTGATATTTTTAGCCTCGTCCAACACAGCTCCTTCTGCCCCAGTTTTGCTGACCTTAAAAAGAAAAAAATAAAAAGATCTGTCCGTGAAAATGAGAAAAAGTGTATAAGTGCTTTCTGCCAGAAGTTTAATCTGTCCGATTCACTAGATGTATTGCTGGAATGCAGGTACCCAGAGGACAAAGGCATCAAATGAGGCATTTTTAAAGGAAATCAGTTAAGGTGTTGACAGAGGATGGGGGAGGGGCTTTTCCTCCATCAGTGTCCCAGCTCATCTAACCTTCTCACTGCCAGCCAGGTCAACCAGGTACAGCTTCCCTGAAAGCTTCTTCTCTGTCTCCACGTTCTCCTGCTTGATGTTGATGAGAAAGATGCTGTGGCTCCGAGAGCTGTGCTCGTTCATGTCTGGATAAAGGGATGTGAAACTAAGAAGTTGACTAAAACCTAAGAATCACAGCTTTATTAATGGCATCCTGACTTGTTTTTGCAGCAACAGGAAATACTCATTTGGTGCCCACAACATGCTAGACCCAGCAATGCATTATATTAACATTTCTCATCATCTATTGTCAGTCTTTGCCATCATACCTTTCCTCAGCTTTGTAAGTATTACAAGGTAAATATGGCAGTTTATATAACACAAAATTGTAAATGATAATCATTTACATCATAATTCCCCCCTCCCAAATTAAAACCGGTGTACTTTGGTCATTCATGCTAGGACCTGGTACTTGTGTTCTCAATGGAATTAAGATAGCATAAAATACAATACATGCCGGTTATCGCCCAGAATACTATACATACTTGTCACAGCAACATGTCGATTTGCTTTGCCTTCATCAATGACGTCCATCACCTCTTCCGGGCTCGACACAAACCTCTCTGTACAGCCCTGGAGGAACACCATGACTTTATACCTCTCATGTCCACCTCTGTATTTAGCAAACAGTGCTCGTAGACTGTCAGTCTTGCTCTGTGATTTGTTATTCTATTGACCGTAATACGAATTTCAATATGGGTAGGAAAATAACTTTGTACTTGACTTACCTTGACATAAGGAACTCTGTTTTTGTCTTCATGGACAGCCAGGTTGGTCTTTGAAACTTTTAAAAAAAATGCTCAATTAAAAATTTTAAAAACACAATAATCCAAAATTTAAATTAAATACATTTTCCTCACCATCTAACAAGTCTCGTATTTTGTCCAAGTAGATTTCAAAGTAGGAGACCTTCAGAAAGAGCACAGAAAAACAATGGCCTTCAAAAACAAATTAAGTCTTGAATTTTTTTTTTAAAAAAATGCATTTCCAGTCAAATAGCTGTGGAGGAGCAGAGTGCATTAGAGACTATCAATAGCTGGTGTTGCGGTTACTGTGCTGACCTCAGGAACACCGAATGGATACTTTGGCCTGCCTTTTCACACAAACTCCTGATGTTCTCGTGAACCATCCTTCTGACAGCTTTAAACTCACAAGACCCAATAACAAACCACAGCCAGGGTTTGTCAACAGAAAGCTCCTCACAACATGGCTGAAGGTGGTGTCCTTGTCACAGGCTTTCTTTACGCTTCAAAGAACACATCTTAATTCCAAGCCTCAGACAGACTGCTAGTGTCACAATATAATTCAGCTGTTAAGGGTGCATTTAGATAAATTTAAGACCATCTGTTAAATACCATGCAGGAAAAACAAAACTGGGGGGGAAAAAAAAAAAATTTAATTCTGACTGTACAGGTTCTTGATTTATGCTTGTGGTTTTTTCTAACAATTACATCATAATTCAACTCCATCTTTAATTAGAAATTCCTTAAGCCTGCATAATATGAACATTATAAACAATATGCATGAAGGCTTCTTGTATAACAGGGTTTTCTTATAGTTTTTCACTAATTTCATACATTATTCAAGTTAATAAGAGACAATTGTCTGTTGTGTCAGATGTCAGCTTCTGCTGGGATACAAGATGAGTTCATAACTCAAACACAGTCCAGAGAGTATCATTCTAGAGCTAGACTGTGCTAGATTTTGCGCCACGTGGTAATTTCTTATTCCATAATCTCCGATCTCTCATCCTAAAACTACAACTGATCCTCTGCAGCCCATGGGCCGGAAAACAATGGACAGGATGATGCTGGCAACCTCCAAAGTGCACCCTAGAAGCAATGTGATAATGCCTTTCCACAATCAGAAGGAAAAAAAAAAAAAAAAAATTACAGCATTTGTATCTGCAGACATTGAGAATGTAAGACTGACCATATCTATGACTTTCAACATATTTTTTCAGACTAGACCTCAGTGTCACCGCTTGTACAATTTCAAGCACATGTACATGAAGAGTGCTGCTCTGACCCCTGGCTGGACTGTTCACACAGAGCCTATGCCATCACTGAACTGTCACCTTGATGTGGAACTCCAGGTTCTCATCCATGGAGTAGATGTGGTCAAAGATGTCATGTGCAATGCGGGGGATAATGCCCATCAATTCAGGATCATGAAGCTTGCCCTAATGGGGGAGGGAGAGAAGAGGAGAGAATCTGGCATCATGTTAGAAATTACACAAGGAATAACAAGGGGAGAAGACGACAGAGAAATTTTAAAAAATAAAAAATAAAAATAAAGGGTGGGTGTACACCCAACAGTGCTGAATAACAGGTGTCCCTACTGCATGTCACACTGCTGTAAAACATTTGCAGTTTTTAGAAAAGCTGGAAATATTTGGAATCATACAGGCACACAGGCTTTTGAGAGTTTTTCCTGTAATCACTGAAAAAGTGCTTTCAGCGCTTATGTTTAACAAATTTCCGAACACCGAACGTTAAAAAGGATCAATTAAATACTAGAAACTTCAGTTTAAATGTTATGCTCTGTAGCTAAAGCTCATTGCACTGGCAGCAAGACAGTCTCATAAAGGTGGTATTTCCATCAGCAGCAGAGGTCTTAGCATCCTACACTCAATGAAAGCATGCATATTATTGAAATCAAAATAAATGGTATATAACCATGCATGTTATTGAAGACAATATATATGGTATCAATATACTGACATTACCAAAAACCTGCAGAGGAAGAATTCCATTTTGGACAACAACCCCTAGTGTCTGAAGCTCCCAGATGGCAGGAGAAAGGGGACTGACACACACAACACTGACCATTCCGTTCTCCCAGTCTCAACACAGCAGACAGCAGGCTGTGTACAGCTCAAAGTGAAGCAGCGAGCAGTGAAATCCCAGCTTCGGGGAAGCGCTTTTCAATAACACGCCACCGCATCCCCTTATCTCACCACCCGGGGTGCTTACATGTGGCAAGAAGAGGAGACCCGCCTTGAGGGACTGTTCCACAGGAGGAATCCTATTTTAAGAGGCACATTAAGTAGTCGGCGGCCCATTCTTAAGCTGCAGCCTCTCAGATTTAATCACAGCTGAGCCATGATGCAGCTGTAAATCTCAGTAACAAGGCAGCATGATGCAAGCAGAACACTCTTTTGTGAGAGATCGCCGTCATTGGAAAGTGCTCCATAACCATTACAGAGTATGTGGTACACAGGAAGTAGCACTCATTCCTCCCCATGTGGTCCAGCACTACAGTATAAAGAGATAACGGGAGCCAGCTCAGAGTATTGTAGTTAGTGCTACTGTCTTTGAATCCAAAGGTTGGCAGTTCAAATCTCATCTATTGCTGTATTACCCTTGAGCAAGATACTTATCCTCAATTGCTCCAGTAAAACTACCCAGGTGAATAAATGGGTAAATTATAAGTAGCTTAACACTAAGTTGCTTTGGAGAAAAGCATCAGCTAAGTGAATAAATGTAAATCATAGCAATTGTGTGTCCACTTCCTCCCAGTGAGGTCTGCCAGATGCTCCTTCACCACACTGCACCAGCAAGGTCTGGCAACTCAACCAACTGCAAAGCACCTAATACTGTGGCATTGGCAGTGATTGGTGGGGGACAATTTTAGTTCCCAAACACTCGAGCACTAAAGGCCTTTCTTTCAGAAACGTATCAGAAAGCTTCTTTTGGAAAAATGGCCTCCTCTGTTATTCCTGTGATGATTAATGGTCACCACACATATCAGTGGATAATCTTTGATATTTACCACTCCCTGGAAGAGAGACTTACCTCCATAGTGTGAGTCTTCCCTGAAGAGGTCTGCCCGTAGGCGAAGATCGTCCCATTGTACCCAGCAAGGACATCTGTGGAGAACGGGTGGGCATTTTCCATTGCCGGAATGTATAAAATACAAGAGCACTTCAAAGAACACCAATTTAAGTCGACAGCAAATCTGAGGTGGGAGGGGGCATTAATGTGTGCGAAATTACATCCGTGGGCAATTGTATTACCATGACTTCAAAATATTAAACTTCAAAGTGTTCCACTTTATTACATTATTAAATTACCTTTATACCAAGCCACCTCCCCAGTTTTTATAGTCCACAAATTCCTAGTAACTTCCTTATTAAGGTACATTACGAAACACCTCCAGTCATAATGCGCTGGAATTTCTTCTTAAAATTTGAGTTAACATTTAAAAATGTTTCACGATGAACGCCATAAGAAAAGCACTGGCTTTGCCCAGTGCTTCAATGTGTCAACGATCGCCATTCTTAATTACAAACATTGTTTAACAGAGAGAAAGCTAAAGCAGTAGGGAGTTGCGATGCATGAATAATTACTATTCACTATACAACAATACTGCGTATCCTAAGTGTGCACCAAGAAAAACAACCTTGTAAACAAAGTGCACAGTTTAAACTGTACTATCCTTTACTAGGGTTTTGCATTTTCGGAATGTAAAGAACATTACAAACATGCGGCAAGTGTAAAATTGGCAAAAGCTGACAGCAAAGTACAGGATTCGGAAAGGGGGTCTTTTACACTGACGCAAATGCTGGGAGACAGGCCTTGGGTGCGACCATGCATCAGCTCTCAGAGCTCAGCAGGGACACAGACCCACCTCTGACAATCTGCTTGGCACAGGCATTGTACACCTGTTCCTGGGTGGTGTTGGGGGTCAGGACTCTGTCAAAAACATACGGCTTGCCCTGCAAACGAGAGAAAGGGGCAGAGTCATTTTACGTTTTCATGCATAACTCAACAGCTGATTTATTTTTATTGCACTTCAAGGGATGTGTCCATCACAAAATTGCAAGTATAAAATGATGACGGAAAACTTCATCTGAACAACTAATGCAATGATCAACCCAACACACAGAGTCTATGCCCCAGCTCTGGTTGTACAGCCACTAATAAGGCACTGCTGACTGCACCGGAAGGGATGAGGGTTCAACTCCTGCGGCTGTAGAACAGAATCAAGGAACAACACTGTAATCAGAGTCTGACTCAATTTCAGCATGAAGGACAAAAACCTCCCGGGAGTTACATCTAACACGTCAGGCTCCTGCTTGTTATTTCCGTTCACTTTACTGTCAGCGATATCACACACAGCACTTTTCAGCTCAACAACAAATATCACTGTGGTTAAAAGAAATGCAAGGGACCCCTAACAAAGAATCTAATTACATAATCATAATTTATTCTTTTAACCTGGGTAGGACATTCTTGGTATCACTTCCTTGCCAAGTGGCTCTTTTTTAACCCATAACCAGTGCAACACTGTTCAAAAGGTCAAGGTCAGGTGGATTTAAACTGAACACTAAGAAAGAAAAAAAAAAAAAAAGAAAAAAAAAACCCTACATTCCACACAATTATCTGGCCCTGGTTCAATACCATGTCCCACATTCTCATCTGCTGTTAGAGCACTTACAGAATCAAAACTTATAGTAAATCCTGCATTCACAATGTGAGAGCAAGAAGGCGGTATCTCCAGCACTGACAGCCTCTTTCCTCATCCCCATGTGCTTATTTCACATCCAGATACCATGGGGCTTAGTAAAGATATTGCTTGTTGCAAGACCCAAATTTCACTCATGATCCTGAAGGGTGGGGTGTGTGTCAAACAACAACAATGACATCCAGCCAGCCATTAAGGTGCACTGAGCCCAGGAAAGCCAGTGAGCCTAGCACATCTGTCAACAAGTACATGTTATTGTTTTACAGCCAGAGTGAAAATGACAACCGGTGACAAGTGTCAGGAGATGGGCAACTCTTCTGTTGGTCCAAAGTGTATGGCAAGGGTGGGAGAGGCTTGTGGACCACACAGTATTGAACATTCTTACTTTGCATCAGTGTGACTGGAAAAATATCATTTTAATTTTTATAGATGATATCAAATTCAAATTACAATTAATTATTTGAACTGAAGTTTTCTAGAAAAACCGAAAACTGGTGTTAAACCCAGAACACCAGAGCAACCATTACATAGACGTGTTGACGTAGGAGTACCCACACGCACAAAGAGTTAAACACACACAAGCTCAGAGAGAAAGTGGTGTCAATAAAAGAAAGGGACATACTTTTCACTAGCCCCCCCCCAAAAAAAAAAAAAAAAAAAAAAAAAAAAAATCATGGTGACCATCAATGCAGACAGCAAAGAACAAACAGGCAATAATAAAAGCATGTTTAAAAAAGAAAATTCACTGTGAAAGTACAGACAATGCAAATATACTTTACCACAAACTGGGACAGAATTGGTTTGTTACTGAAAAAGTCTATCTCCATCTGTTGGTGAAATACACTCGTTTACTCTGATTTGTACTTCACTTCAGGGAAAACATCCACTGAATTAGGAAATGTAATGTCAGCGTCAGCAACCCAGACATCTCAACGAGGAGGGAGGCAACAGCCGGCGTTTCTCTTTCTCTCAGCTGTGATGCCTCTTGCATTTGCTTGGGCATTCTGAGTCTCCTGCCAGAGGTATTTAAGATGTAAATCAGAACACACAATGAAAATCATGGCCAGAGCAAGACCACACTGTTTATGCTCATCTGCAGCACCTCAGTCACTTTCTTACCATACATATCATACGACACTCACTCGTATTGAGGGTAGGTTCAAAAATAAGAACTAAAAGCATAGGAGAGAATTCCAGATAAGAAGAGAATCCTACCTTGAAGCAAAGACAACTGTGATTCAGCTCAGATATTACACCATTGTGAGGATGACAGAAGTGGCACTTCAGAGCAGGGATTCCTCCAGTAACAGACTGTGCCCAAATATGCCTGTGCCACAACCACCTCCCTCTCACACCAAGAGCTTTCATCCTAGAGCGACACCTCCAACGTCTCTGACAATGGTCAAGGCCCTCGGTATGAGCAAAGAATTTGGTTTGCATCGAAGTCACATCCCACATGCAGTGGAATGCAGCAAACCCATCTGCTGAGACACCCAGCAGCAATGGAATGACTGAAGCTCTACCCACTAAAGTAGTCTTTCAAATTATTACCTCTTACTCTCAGTTGCAGGACATAACATGATGGTTAAGGATGTGAATTGGTTAAAATTACTGTAGTATTTCTGAGCACAATCTTTTGTTATCTTGCACAGTTTCAACTAATACAACTTAAAAGAACCTTTTTTGTGTTTTGCTTATTATATAGCGAAGTATTAAAATGCAAGAAAGTAAAAATGTTAAATGACATTGTTACTGTTTCACTGGGAAAAGAAGGGGAGAGGAGGAAAAAAAAAAAAAAAAAAAAAAAGTTACAAATGACCAACATAGGGCCTTGATACGTATGATTAATGGTGGCCAGTCAAAGAATTTCTGTGGTCTGACAAAAACCCAGTGTACTGACTTCCCATAATGGAAGTAAAAATTCTCATTTTAGGGTTGCTATACTTATAGAATACCAATCCGTCACTGTCTTCCTATAAACAAACAGTAGGTTTTTGTTTTGCAAACTTCTGAGCTTTGACTTCCGGTAACAAATTACCTTCATAATGTGATAATGTAGTGTAAAGATCACGAAGTACAACTATTTCAGAGTTCACCCAGCAGGTATATTACTGGAGCTCCCACAAGTATGCTGGACTCAGGTTATTCTTAGTAATAAAGAACACTCCATTTATATACCTGTTGTAACACAAGTATTATTCCACAAACCAGACTATAACTGTCTCCATGCCACAGAATGGATGAGTAACAAAGGAAATCATGAGGCTGAGGCATAGCAACCGCAGCCTCACTGCACAATAAGTGTGTGCACTTCAAAGACAAAACACCACCATTATCCCCGTTCATAAGAAAAACAAAGTGAGCTGCCTTAATGACCATCGCCCAGTGGCACTGACCCCCATTGCAATGAAATGCTTTGAGAGGCTGGTGCTGGTACACATTAAGGACACCATCCCAGACACTTTGGACCCACTGCAGTTTGCCTACCGCCACAACAGATCCACTGAAGATGCAATATCACACACACTTCACACAATTCTGTCTCACCTGGATAATAAAAACTGCTATGCAAGGCTATTATTCGTGGACTATAGCTCAGCATTTAACACTGTCATCCCAACCAAGCTGATCCACAAACTACTAGGGCTGGGACTGAGTGCCGCATTGTGCAATTGGATCCTGGATCTCCGCACCAACAGATCCCAGCGCGTGCGGATTGGCAGTAATAACTCCTCCACACTGATCCTCAATGCTGGCACCCGACAGGGAAGCATCCTGAGCCCAGTGCTATACTCCCTGTTCACACATGACTGTGTGGCCAGGCACAGCTCCGACACAGTTTGCTGACGATACCACCATTGTGGGTCAGATCGCCAGCAACGATGAGACGGCCTACAGAGAGGAGGTGAGGCTCCTGGGAAAGTGGTGCCAGGACAACAACCTGTCTCTCAGTGTCAGTAAAACTAAGGAGCTAGTGATTGACTTCAGGAAACAGGATATGGCTTATGCACCCATCTACATAGGAGGGGACATTGTAGAGAGGGTCAACAGCTTCAAATTCCTAGGAGTCACCCTCACTGCCAAACTCACATGGACTGAGCACACAGCATCAACCATCAGAAAGGCCCATCAACGCCTCCACTTCCTCAGGCATCTGAAGAAAGCCAGGATGTCCACTACAGTCCTCACGACTTTCTACAGGTGTGCTGTGGAGTCCATCCTCAGAGGTTGTATTACATCCTGGTGTGGCAGCTGCTCCATACAGGACAAGAAAGCACTACAGAGGGTGGTCAAAACAGCTCAGGAAATCATCGGCACACAGCTACCAGCAGTCCAAGACACCTACACCACACGCTGCCTCAGAAAGACGATGCACATCATGAAAGATCATAGTCACCCCGCACGGGCACTTTTCTCTTCTCTGCCACCTGCAAAGCGGCTCAGGTCAATTTGAACCCGCACTGCTAGGTACAGGAACAGCTTTTACCCCACTGCTGTAAGAGTATACAACACTAATCAACGTGCTACCTTTAGTAACTAGAGTGGACTGCTCCTCCCAAGCACATTAGTAGATTACACTGTCACTTTAAGCATCTGCATTCTCACTCTCACATTCTGAGTTCTCTGACTGTCTACTGGTATTATTACTACTGTTTATTGTCATTGCTATTAACATTACTCACTGTCATTGTTATCGTTTTGTTTGTACAGTATTTGTATTGTCTGTCTTGTCCATAGTCTGTGGAGAAGCATTCAAGAAGAATTTCATGATACTTGTACACGGTACTTATACCTATGACAAACTTGAAACCTGAAATAGCTTTAGTAGGGATGCTCACATTTAGAAGAGAAGAGCAGAGATGACAAGATGAGGTGCTCAGGCCATACTGCACAACAAGCAGAGAGGGAGGATCCCAACAAAGCACAGAGACCAGCTGCATGTGTGTGTGTGTGGATACTTATTGGGGCCACACACAAGAGGGAACCAAAGAAACCGATGAACTGGAACACTGAATGCATTTTTAATTTAAAATATTTTTCTCCTCCTTCCCCAGCACAAGGATCTTGCAGAGAATTTATTGCACCCAAAATCTCTTCTTCCCTGCAGTCTTACTGAAGTGCATCTTATCGCCATGAAGACACACATTACACTTTCAATAAAATAAAGCATCACCATGCTATGGGACACATTCGCTATTACTGCAGGTCACTCACTACAATGTACCATATGTACCGAATCAGAACATTAACATTAAACATTCCAGGTACAGCTGATGAAATACACTGGGTCCTCATTGTACAAACACTGAAGTTCTGAATTTTTGAAAATACAACCCCCGTTTATTTTCATTGTAATTTCTTCACTTGTATATTTTTTTATGTTGTTATTTGTGGCCAAGAGAACATCACTTGCATACAGTCATTAGTTGGCAGCAAATCACACCCAGACAGTACAGGATTGTGGGACTGGATTAATTCAACTCACTTCCAGTGTTCAGTCCATGCCTCGTGATCAATGGCAAGATGAGAAGCGCTGGACATTTATGCAATGAATAGGGCTGAGGTCTGAGAAGAGAATGTTTTTCTTTAGCAATTTTAAATTTATTTTTCCCCATTTATCCATCCATCCATCTTCCTCCGCTTTTATCCGGGGCCGGGTCGCGGGGGCAGCAGTCCGAGCAGAGTACTCCAGACTTCCCTCTCCCCGCACACCTCCTCCAGTTCCTCTGGGGGAACCCCAAGGCGTTCCCAGGCCAGCCGGGAGACATAGTCTCTCCAACGTGTCCTGGGTCTGCCCCGAGGCCTCCTCCCAGTGCGACAAGCCCGGAGCACCTCCCTAGGGAGGCGTCCAGGAGGCATCCGGAACAGATGCCCGAGCCACCTCAACTGGCTCCTCTCGATGCGGAGGAGCAGCGGCTCTACTCCGAGCTCCTCCCGGGTGACTGAGCTCCTCACCCTATCCCTAAGGGTGCGCCCAGCCACTCTGCGGAGGAAACTCATTTCTGCCGCTTGTATCCGCGATCTCATTCTTTCGGTCATGATCCAGAGTTCATGACCATAGGTGAGGGTAGGAACGTAGATCGACCGGTAAATTGAGAGCTTCGCCTTACGACTCAGCTCCCTCTTCACCACAACAGACCGGTACAATGACCGCATTACTGCGGACGCCGCACCGATCCGCCTGTCAACCTGCCGCTCCATTTTTCCCTCACTCGTGAACAAGACCCCAAGATACTTAAACTCCTCCACTTGAGGGAGCAACTCCCCCCTAACCCGGAGAGAGCAATCCACCTTTTTCCGACTGAGAACCACGGCCTCGGATTTGGAGGTGCCGATTCTCATCCCCGCCGCTTCGCACTCGGCTGCAAACCTCCCCAGTGCACGCTGCAAGTCTTGACTTGATGAAGCCAACAGGACCACATCGTCCGCAAAAAGCAGAGACGAGATCTCGCGGCCACCAAAACAGACACCCTCCGTTCCCTGCCTGTGCCTAGAAATTCTGTCCATGAAGATAATGAACAGAATCGGTGACAAAGGGCAGCCCTGGCGGAGTCCAACATGCACCGGGAACAGGTCTGACTTACTGCCGGCAATGCGAACCAAGCTCCTGCTCCGGTCATACAGGGAACGAACAGCCCGTAGCAACGAGCCCCGAACCCCATAATCCCGAAGTACCCCCCACAGGATGCCACGAGGGACACGGTCGAATGCCTTCTCCAGGTCCACAAAACACATATGGACTGGTTGGGCAAACTCCCACGAACCCTCCAGCACCCTAGTGAGGGTATAGAGCTGGTCCAGTGTTCCACGGCCAGGGCGAAAACCGCATTGCTCCTCCTGAATCCGAGGTTCGACTATCGGTCGGATTCTCCTTTCCAGTACCCTGGCATAGACTTTCCCAGGGAGGCTAAGGAGTGTGATCCCCCTGTAGTTGGAACACAATCTCCGGTCCCCCTTCTTAAAAAGAGGGACCACCACCCCGGTCTGCCAGTCCAGAGGCACCGTTCCCGAACTCCACGCGATGCTGCAGAGGCGTGTCAGCCAAGACAGCCCCACAACATCCAGAGACTTGAGAAACTCGGGGCGGATCTTTTCCCCATTTACTGTACATAAAAGTTAAAACAATTTAAAAAAATGTCCTGAAAGATCAACACGTTAGAGCTATATCGATACTTCTACAAAGAAAATTAATCAAGGTAGACCTATTATTACACTTTCACTGCCTGTATAGTTAAGAGAGCAACAAGAAAGTGGGTAGGTAATGGAAAAGTTGCATATGTTGTTTCAAGATAATACAAGTCCCATGACAAAGTGGAAAAGAGCAAGTCTGCCTCTGGATGAGCAGGTAATTTTTTTTATAGGTTTACAGTGAGTTTTTATAGCATTATAGCTTTAACAATTATTTACAGAACATTGCCTTTGAATAAACTGAATGACATCTGTATTACTAAGCTTTTACTCACTGTTACAAAGTGGCAGGATTCGCAAACTGAATTACAGACTTCCAGTCTCAACTGAATTAGTAAACTGAGGACCCAGTGTAAAAGTTTGTAAATACAGCCTATCAGCCAAACAAGGTGCAGGTGAAGGCAGCTCTACATGATCATTCCAGGGATTCTACAGTCCATCACATCTCACATCACAGCTGTAGAATGCAGACTGACTGAAGCAGCTCTGCATCCACTTCAACCCCACATACAACTTGCATAGCAGTAATGTCCAAGACCTTAAGTGCTCAATAAATCCAAACACACCATTTACTTTCATGTGGCATTTGCCCAAAACAACTACAATGGATAGTACAAAGACCGGTCCTGAGGAAAGCAAAAGATGAAACTGCATCATTATCATGAGATTCTACTATAATGCCTTTATTGATTGCCATCTTTCTTATAGCATTGAAAAAACTATTCATATGATCGCAGCAGCAGAGGATAATACTGTTTTTACTCATTGCCAAAAGAATAAGATATTCAGTGCGTTTAATGAGAAAACCAGATTATTCCACACACAAAACACTTAAATACAAACATTATTCAAACTGTCACTGGACAGTCAGATACTGAACAGTGGTTTAGAAGACCTGGCTGTTTTCATGTTTTTTAACTATAAAAGAGGTTAAATAGTTTATGCAAATGAACTGAAAATTGAGATTTCATATTTCCTGCTCTCTAAAAACTACCTCTGTGGTTATTTGTTGCAAAAATGTACTAATGCACATAAAATCTACTTTTTAAAAAAGCAGCATGAAAATGCAGTCAGATGTTAATAGGACCTTTTCTAGTCCAGAAAAAAAAAAAAAAACTAACAATTTAAAACATTCTCTTTATTTTTATTCATAATGCACAATTTCTTAATTTAAATTTAAGTCACTCATTACAGGCATATTTTGGGACTGTTGTGTTGAAGCCACTGAAAACCAGATTCCCAGAAATCTCACAAACTGTAAGCAATTTGCAGAAAGGCCTGCAAATCGGTTTTCATTTTGCTATGCATAATTCCTTTGTTAATTTATATAAAAGTGTGTCATATTAATACATTAAATGACACAGGCCATTATTAATGCTAAATCTCACACAACCTCCTTCACTGTGTCAATGCAAAGACGAGCCAGCCAAGTGTTTTCTCAAGTACGGAAACAAAGAAGCTTTACATCCTCATCAATTATGAAGCAGCACTAAGCCCAGAGAACTCTGTTACATCATGTCATAGTAAAATTTATGCACATGTATTAAACCAGGAACAAAACTGCTGCACTAATCCATTGCCGGGTCATAAAACCATGTACTCCAGTTGTGCACTTCCCTCCATCCCTCGATTTTGCCATTAAGATGAGAGACAGTTGACAATTACTCAGCGTTGACTGAAAGCCAGTATGAATTTACATATCTGCATCCCAAAGCAGATGTTAATTAAAATAACGGTAGAATTCACAGCTAATTTGTTATCACCAAAATGCTTTCCCCACGTGTCATGTCTCTGTTGGCTAAAAGCACCATCAATTGCATGCAAACGCAGATTAAATTTAAACTATAATAAAACAAAACTATAAATGCCAAATAATCTGGGGGAGCAGTACATGAAGACATGCTGCTGTATATGACATCCCTGGAGATCACCCAAAATTTCCCAGAGGAAAATATCAAATTGCATTCTGGCCACAGATTCTTTTGGACACTTTGAAGCAGAATAAACATGAAATGACTTGGCAATTCTAACCATGTCATAACAACCAAATGCACAGCTCAAAGGTTTAAAATTTTACAGAAGCAACAACACACTGACCGCAGCTTTCAAAACCTGCATCCTGTGTTAGAAAAAGTCAGCACACAACTGAGAGCCAGGGCATCGATAAGCTGCCCGCTTAACTCAACAATTCAGAGGTTGCCGTTCTTGCGGCCAAGTACGCCCACCCCCCAAATAACAGGGTAAACGCATTCTGGGAAATCATCCTGTTAGGATAATTGCTGTTTAAAAGAGTCAAATTACTATTATCTTTTATGGGGGGGAAAAAAAAAAACGTGTTCCCAAACAAAAAAATATCACTTAAGATGCAAAATTTAAAAACATATTTTCTATTTACCTTTCAGGTATTTTTAATGTATGACAATGTCAACATGTTTTATATTTCTAAAAAATTATTTCTATCTTCTCTTAATTGTATTCCTCTTCTTAACCTTACTGCATTCTCTATATTGTTTTTGGGTAACCCCTTAGCTGTTTTTCAAGAGCACACATTTACTGTTTTAATAGCGCTGTCCTTACACCAGCTTATAGCAGAGAGGGGAAGCCATAGGACTGCCCAGGGAGTCACTTTCTTCCTATAAAAGCTATTAGATGAAATAATATAATAAATACTGACAAGTGACTATCATTTTTATAGACCACATTTTTCACGATTACTTCCTCTCACTGTTTCGTACCGTGTAGTACCTGCCCAGCACTGCGACTGAACTCCTCCTGAAAACCCACCACTGGTTGAAACAACAGAGCAACAGCGACCTGAGTTGTTATATCAACTTTTCCCACAGGCTAAAGTAAAATGACCATGTAATAAGCACAAATGCTGTTGTGCCAAATAAGGCAGTTTGCATATATAATATTAAAAAAAAAAAAAAAAAAAAAAAAAAATTTCCCACAGGCCGTAAGACCTCGTTACATGAGGGCTGAGCATGGTAAATATACTAGAGGGCTGTAAAAGCCGAATGATGCAGCATTCACCCAGCCAACAATCGGTGCACCCCAGAGAAGCAGCCTGCCTTTCTGGAACACTGGCCTTTTTGTTAATGCTCCTTGCTGCGGACAGCGCACAGCTGGTAGCGTGTTGGGGGGCAGGCGGGGTGAAATCGCTGTGGCTCTCAAGAGCAGATGAGACAACGATAATTGAAATAGTTAAAGCCACAGACCCTTCTATAATGGCACCAGTGCCAAAAAAACCACAGTACCCAAGCGCCAGGCCACTCAGCAGGAAAGTGCCTCACTACCTGTACCCCCTATTGCTTGTCAAGGAGAGTCAGCAGTTTACACTGCCAGCTTCCAGAGCATCCTGTGATGTACAGTTCACTCAATGTCATATTTAGATGTGCAGTGAAACAGTGCTACCGCAGCCATCCCCTGCCTCAATTCATCTTTAACCCCAGCTCTACTTGCTGCCTTGAACTTTGGAGCCCATTCAGCGTCAATGAAGAAACTCCCGTCACAGCCACGAGAAGTCAGCAAATTTACGGCTGAAGTACTCCCCACACCGCCGCGGAAGAAAAAGCCAACAATAGCGACAGGCAAGCATCTGTAAGAAGGGGCATAGGAGTTTAACTGAAAACCTTTTGCCACCTGCCACATCCTGCCGTTTAGAAATAACCTATCATTTCAGCTTCTCCATAAGCTGATCCTCCTTGATTGGAAGGAGGCAGGTAAAAGCGTGCTGACAGCAAATCTCACACACAAGGTCTGACAAGTCCACATGAAAAACTGCATCCATGACCTGCCTGGATAGCAGGAAAAGAGGACTGGCAGAGGGGACAACCTCCCCCTCCAAGACCTCAGCCACAAGCACAGAAGAGGGTAATGCAGGCGAGATGTCCAAGTTGGTCGCTGTTAGATGTATAAGGGAGGCATCTGTGTAACAATGCAAAGACTGGAGGTGAACACACCAACTTTCATGTCCAAAAGTGTCCTGATGATCTCCACAGCCAGACTCACTTTTTAATTCCATGACTATGTAATTGTACTTTCTTATATTTAGGAAACAAAAGAAGTCCTGGTTCCTAACATTCCCAGCAGAAAGTTACAGTGCACTGCAGATCCTCAGCAGTATTTGTGCCATGACACTTTTCTCCAAGGAACCTTGTACACTCCATATGCACTAAACTGAAAATATAGAGAAGTGGCCCAGCACTGAGCCCTATGGAACACCAACTGAGGGCACTAATGTAATAATGAAGATAAAGGATTTTATCAGTTACAGCCTCATTCTGGGTTAATTTTCTTCTTGCACCTAGACTTCATTAAACTGAGTAATTTAATCTCCAGTTTTTGGAATTATGCAGCTAATAGTTCTAACTGAGGCGACTATAAGCTTCTCTCATGTATCTGCTATGACTACTACTGCTGAGTAGGACTTCAGCCTTCTCAACAACTGTTCTTCTTGTCCACATTGGAAGGTGTGAACATGTCTGAGTCCCGGCAGACACATGTACGCTGTAACAGTTATGCATGGTCTAATCCCTGACTACAGAGGGATCAGCATGGTCAAACCAAGGTGCCTCCACTGTTTGAAGCTGACCTACTTCATGTGAAATAAACCAGACCTGTAGGCTGAGAATATATCTGAGGGCTTTGAAGCAACACCTGTAACAAGTACCAGGTAATGTGGGCAGCAGGTGGCATAATGGTTACATCTGCTGCCTTTGGATTCAGGTAGCACTTTCAAATCCCATCTCCTGTGGTAGTACCCTTGAGTGACATACTTACCCTAAATTGCCCCAGTAAAAGTTAAGCAACTTAAATGTGCAAACAACTAACCTAATGATGCAAGTCACTTTACAGAAAAGCATCAGCTAAATGAATAGATGTAAATTTAAGAATCAACATCAATGTTGCCAGGCTCAGAAACAGCTCCGCTTGTTGTTGGAGGCTTAGAGCAGAGCGATGTCTCATGTGCAGGAAATTGGGAGTTTGTGATTTAATTTAAACAATGACTACGGGGCTCAGAGCAGCACAAACCTACATCAAATCACAGCAGACTGGAGCATAGATGTGCATTTCAGAGCCTACAGGAACTCCTCCTTGTACCCACAGAGGACACGACTTTTTGTGCGGTCGTGAGCTCAGGCCAGGGTGGAAAATACAGGGGTGAGGGTAAATTAGTTGGCTAAAATTGTAAAAATGTAAAAGGAGCACACAAAAGCAGAATGATGACAAAGCCAAAGTGAAGTGGAGAGTACAGTACAGAAAATGGCTGAAGTCATGATAATGGAGGTGAGCAGCTCTACCCTCATTTTTACCCATGGTGGAAAAGATGTCACTCCTTTGTTTAAATTACATCAAGTACAATGGCAGGAAATTTAATAATTTTAGCATAAGCCAATTCAAGACCTGTAGTGTTCTACCTAAGACTAATTTATGTTATTCGAATGCATCCGGACCTATACTGATTAAATTTAAAAAACTGATTTCGGGAAAAAGCTTGGAGACGCGACACAAGCGTCCCTAAAACACAATTGGCGAAGAAGAAAGAAAGAAAAAATTAACAAGAAAGCGAAGGACTCGAGCAGTAGACACAGTGAATGAGTGAGTCGAGTGGGGTGTGTTTGAGGTGTGTCCCCCGCACCGCATCGCACCCACCGTCACCACCACCGTGTCCTCCTCCTTGAACTGCGGGATGAACCGGTCCCCGCGCGACACCTCGGCCTCGTTCAGCGGTCTGAAGCGGCACATCACCCGAATCCCGCACTCGGCCGCGTCCGCCATCGCGCTCCACCTGCCCCCGCAGCCGAAATGTAAAAAATAGCCGGATAAACTTTCGACAGTGTCCGAAAATAATTATAATATCGGCTTCCAAAAAATGCCTTTTTGTTTTTTTTGTTTGTTTGTTTGTCTTAAATTATCCCCTGCAGACCATTGTAATTGCCGGAAAAATCAATTGATTATTTGCAGCCGTCCATTCTTGCGGTCAATCTCAATTACAAAACCAACTGCTTCATTCACGTATCTTCCTTTCAAACCTGCTTTTAATGGTTGACAGGTTGTTAATATATTAAAGCTGCCTTCAAAATACAAGCAGCAAAACAGTGATATTTGTCGAAAGCAGTGAGAGGCTCGCGGACTTTAAATTGCGCATCGTCCTGCGCCGTCCCGCATCAGCACCCCGCCAGCCCCTGCGCCTCCTCTTGCGGTGCGCTCTACCTCGACACCCCCCTCCAAGGACGTTAAAACGCGCACTGTTACGCCACGACATGCACCGAGGCACTGTGGGACTTGTAGTTCGTTAGCCGCTCAATCAAGCCCCTTTGCTGTAATTGTGGGTCGTGTAGTTCTGGCACACATGAACCACAGTGAAAGTTGTACTACGCACAAAATGACAAAACATGTTACGAGTTATATGTTTATAGTTTATTTCTAAAAAGGTGGTATTAAAGGGCTGCAGTTAGTGTAGAGGTTAATACCCTTACATTAATTCATTTAGCTGGTACTTTCTCCAAAGCAAATTACAATTACACACACATTTTCAGAACCGCTTGTCCCCGTACGGGGTCGCGGGGAACCGGAGCCTACCCGGCAACACAGGGCGTAAGGCCGGAGGGGGAGGGGACACACCCAGGATGGGACGCCAGTCCGTCGTAAGGCACCCCAAGCGGGACTCAAACCCCAGACCCAACCGAGAGCAGGACCCTGGTCCAACACCACTGCGCCACTGCACTGTGGTAATAAGCTGCTTGAAGGAATATCTGTCTCTCTCCAGTGCCTATATTAAAAGAGAGGAGTCCAGCCAACACCCTTCAAACTCTGCTTGGACACTAGCAATCAATGTTTCAAGGATACCTTAAAAGGTTATTAGGAGCTCTTTGCTTCTTTTCACTTCACTGAAAATACATCTTTTTAAACAACAAGGTATAATCCCCACCCAAAAATCTCCATAAACTTCATATCTTCATCTTTCCTTGCCGCTTCCTCCCTTCTCCTTCACTATGAAAGACTTTGTCTTATTCTACAGAGATTAATTAAATGCCGTCTCAAGCAAATTCACTGTCTGCTTCCTCTTTCCACACCAGGATTGCTGTTATACCTTCACTGAATTCCAACCCCTTGTGGAAAGTAAAATCTCAAGAACTTTTGGTTGCATACTGAGCCATTGCTTGCCCTACTGACCACATTCTTTCTCTGCAACTTATTGCTTTTTATTTTGTCTATATTTAACTCCCCACTCACATTTGTCTTCAAAACTGCACATCTGACCATCAAGAAACCTTTTCTAGAACCAAATTCTACAGTTAAAGACCAGTCTCCTTCTCATTCCTTTCCAAAAGCTTTGAACATATCATTTCTTATCAGTTATCTACATTCCTTGCCTTAGATCTCCTTTATGGATACCATATTCAGCATCCTTAGTTTTTATTTCCTCAGTTGTATTATCACCTCTCTAGATTAGCTTTAAATCAGAGAATCATCAATTAAATTGTTTAAATCTTCTGAACAGATCAAGCTGAATTCGTGTAGCACCCTCCTTGCTTCTCAGTTGGTGTTCCACAGGCCTCAGTACTTAGCCCCTTACCCTTTTCCATCTATACTGCTTCCTTTGGCTCTGTCACTGCCTCTCATAGCCACTGCTATGCAGGTGACACATAGCTCTTCCTCTCTTTTCCCTTAGCCAACAGAGGTATATCATCTTGCCTATGTAATATGCTTCTGATATTTCTACCTGAATGACTCATCACCATGTATTGCTCTGCACTTCTTAAACTGAAATCTTCCATTTATTCCAAGCTTGCTGTTGCTGCCTGTATTAAGTTCAGGAGTTTGGTTTTGATCTACAAAACAGTCAAAGATTCAGCACCCCAATACCCACATATGAGACCTATTGCATCCCTACACCCTAGCTAAAGGATTTTGCTCCTCCACCTTTTCCCACTTCTTTGACCCAGTCATAAGGGATCATTTCTCCGTGAACCAGCAACAAGATAATGTCAGACAGTGTCTGATAATCCAGTGTCTGTTTCTGCAGAAGAGGTTTAGTCTTCCAACATCAGAAACCTTCTCCAAGACATCCTGGTCAGGCTTTGATATGTGACTTGTGAATAAATCACTCAGCTAAAACTTTAAAATCAGCTATGGTCTAAATGCAGCTATACTTTATAACTACAAAAGCTGGAAATCAACATACCATTTACAAAAATATGACAATATGCATTATTTTAATTACTAATCATAAAACTGCATGTTACAGATGTGGTACAGTCAAAGTTCTGAGACTGACCCCAGTGTGACTTGCAGTTACTGCAAGCTACTGGCACATGCATTGTTTAGCACTGTCACGCAGCATCCAGCCTTGAAATGCAACCACTGTACCACACTGAGCCCTAATAAATGTGTAGGATTCCATCATGACTCAGATGAGTAACTACACATAATCCTGCTAAGTAAATTTTTTTTTACCAGGAACATGCCACTGAAAAAAGAGCTAATAAAGCCCCGTTTAAAAAAAAAAAAAAAAAAAAACCCACAAGTGACATCTACTGGATGTGACTATATGGTGACTCCAATTTTCTTATTCAGCTAAAAGGTGAGCAAACCTAATAAAATCATTATTCTGTTCCCACTGCCATCATTGCAATGGTTCTATTAAAATTCATAAAGTGACCACTACACATTAACAGATAAAGCAGATGGAATGCAAACCTGAAATGTCTTCTTTAATGAGAATCCTCTCATTCTCACCAAGGGGAAAAAGATGCAATTTTCTGATTTGTGTATTTTTAAATTCTCTGTCTTTTTAATTGGTTCATAACTACAACAAGAACAAGAAACAGGAAAAATGTTTGTCTGAAGCAGTGGTATCTGCTAATATTTTCTAAACACATTTTTTGTATAGGATGTCTACACCAGCTACACTACACTAGGGGAAAATCATCTCTGATCAGACATATGTTCTTCTTCTGTTGCTTGCCCTGCAGTTCACAGATAAATAAACAGCAAAATAAACTGCCTAAATTCATATCCCTATTCCTGTCAATTTCAAGTCTCCAGTTGCTGGAAAGATACACTTACCTACACTTGTGTACAATTTTTAGGCTTAGCCCCATATATTTAAAAAGGCAAATAATATATATTAAGATTTGTTTTTTCTTAAACATTTGGAGACCAACTTCATGGATGCATAAATCTGTAACTTCATTAAAAATGTAAATAAATAAGTCCTATGGATATATTTTGTCTTTAAAATGGAAACTGTTACAGTGACTCCTACATTAAAACAAAATTTCAAATAAAAAAATGTAAAAAAAAAATAAAATGTTATTCCCGAGTATTCCTTTCAAAACAGAAAATATCCGCTAATGAAAAAATACTAACTACCAAAAAGATAAATCATTCTACTTTTGAAACCAATCAATTAGGCAAGTATTACTTTGTATGCTAATTATGTCGTTTCGTAGACACAAAATCTGATTTATTTTAAAAGATACAAAATGTAAACACTGGAAAATAAAGTTAAAACAAGGGACAAACAATCCTTTTCCATGCTTACAATCCCTAAACAGTTGCACTTTTTTTTTTCTCTCCATTCAGTTGCATTTCCAAGTGCAAAAGCATAACACACATAAAATTCAAGTAACAGAAAAAAAACATACCAATGATACAAATATAGCACTTTACAAGGTAGTGATAATCACAATTTTACAATATGTACATTTATATAATCAAGAAATTTTGTGGACAGTTTGATATGCTGTGGTTTGGTAGAGGTCCGTGTAAAAGAGAGCCCTGGTTTGCATTCATTCAGGCAGGTCTGTCCAAGTGTCCGGCACATGTGCGAGCCCTAGAGCTGGGGGCTATGTCACCTCCATTGCCACCGTGTTCTCCGATATTCCATTTAGAGCAAGTCTTTCTGGTTCATGACTCTCCCTATGAGGAGGAAAACAAGTTACAATTGCTACGAAATCACCAAAACATTGTTTTTCAATAAATCAATCCATGCATCTATTCATCCAATTTTCATAACAATGCAGGGTCATGGTGGTCAGCAGCCTATCCTGAAAGCATAGGGTGTGAGACAAAGTCCATCGCAGAGCTAATGCACACACAATGGACAATTTAGATTCCCCAATTTTAAATCAGGTTTTTGGAGTGTGGAAGGAAACCAAAGAACCTGGAGGAAACCCACACAGGCAAGGTGAAAACATGCAAATTCCACACACACTGAGTGGGGTTCAAACCCACAGCTCAGGAGCTGAGAAACTAGTGATACCATGCCACAGTGGCAACTTCAGCATAAGTACAGCGTACAACAGCCATTAAGATACAGATCTATACTTCAGGACTTTGACAACACAGAAGAACAACTGTAAACAAACATAAAATACACATGTAACACACTGGCTCTCCTGTTCGAATCAATGCATCCAGGCAGACGGTGTGAACTGTGCCAACCTTGCAATGCTGCTCATGGTGCTGGTGGGCGTGACCCTGGCGGCGACCCTGGCGAGCTTTAAGGCAGATGGCAAGGGTGCGGAGGTGCGAGTACTGAGGTGCAGGCTGACGGGAGACACCATGGTTACTGAGCTGAGGCAGGCGGCCACTGCCCCAGGTAGGGACTGGTGGGTGGAGGACCCCAGCACCGGAAGCAAGTGGTTAGTGCCGCCACCAGCACTGGGGACAGTCCTTAAGAGGTGGACGGGGGTTGCTGCTGGACTGCTCACACTCAGAGCTGTGTTGGCACCCTGAAGAGCTCTTGAGGTTCCTGAAAGGTAGAAAGTGTCCTTTACTGTTTGGCAGAGTTCATCCACTGATCACCATCTACTGCCCGGCAACTACAGTGCCCAGAAAAAGTCGCAAACTCTACATGAGTTTCACAATTTCCAGTCCAACTTGTAGTACTGTACATAGGTGTCTCACGTTGGACTGTTAGGGACAATAAAGACTCACTGATCAACTTACCACAACTCCTTTAACTGAGCAGTGTGATGGCTGCCCTACACGGAACCCTCGCCTCAGGGCCTGCATCACTGTTTCACAACTTTCTCTGCACTGTACATCTATCCTGCTTTTTGTTTTGCCGCACAGGAATCACTGGTAAGAATGGCAGGACAAAGCCATGACTGAGTGAATGACCACGGTATCACTGTACATCTCCAACCCTAAAAGCAGAGACTAACTAGTCCACAGGATGACTGTGGTCAAGAACCAATGGGTTTTGCCCTGGCCTGCTGGTACAGTACTGAGCCGTACCTGAAGACTGGAGAATGCCGTTTATGTTGCTGTTATTGTATTTGTTGTCCTTGGTGGAGTCACAGCCTCCTGGTCGAAGAGCGCTGACTACAGCTGAAGCAGCAAACTGGGCGCTGACTGAGTCGAGAGTCTGTGACACAGCATCCAGCAGGCCTGGGGTCTGAGTGGCAAGGAGAGCCATAAACACAGTTATTGCATTCTATGAGGCTTCACATTTGTTTATGTTTCCTTTTGATCATTATTTATTAAATTACAGGTAACATAAAATACCCTTTTTAAAATCAGATGTATTACAAAGTAAAAAAAACAAATCTTGTTTAAATCTTAAATATTAAATTCTGTCACATTAGGTTATAGGCTGATGTTGAGTTTCTGCACTGGTGAAATGACATATTTACCACTTGTGGAGATTAAAGCGTATTCACTTAGCCCTTAAATAAGTATCCCATGCAATGGAAAACCACTGATGGAAAATATATACCTTTCTTCCACACAGTGGGCTTTTTATTCTGTACAATGGCATTTTTTCCATGTTGTTTCCATAGTGGTTGTTCTCTTCAGGATGATAAGTAATTCAAAATATTTGCAGTATTAAAATTTTAGAGAACAAAGATTGAAACAGTGGCAGTTTGCATACCTAGCTGGTATCATGTAACTTGTCAGAGGAATTTCTGCCACAAAAACTGTGATTTTGACCTGCTGCACAACTGTACAGTTGCAGAGTAGGAATGTTTCTGCATCTTACCAGGGCAGTGTATGCTGTACAGGGCTCAGGTTACACTGGCTTGAATACAACAACGGCCTGATATTCACTACAGTATACCAGGGAGGGGGGGTACCTCTGTATTGTGCTGCTCTGGCTCTACAGAGTGCCGCGGAACCTGCTGCAGTTGAGCGAGCTGCTGCTTCTGCATCTGTGCCAGCTGCTGCCGATGGCTTTGGAACTGTTCCACGGTGATGGCACCTGTCACCAAGGCAACACCACATCAGAGAAGAGCCCACAAAGTCACCTGCACCATGTTTCCTAGGTTCTCCCAGAACTCAGAATGCACTGCAGAGTGCACTATCACTAAGGGCCCCCACAGAAGTTCAGCTACCTACAGTGGTGGATGTGGAAAACGACACTTAGGCTGGAACACAGCAGACCCACACACACACAAACCTCAAAGATACAATCATGCAGAGCAGACAGCAGCTGGAGAATCTTTAGGTTGTCCTGACATGCAGGCCCACACATGGATCGGCGCTGTGCTCATAGGAGAGGCTTTGTGCATCTGCTCTAATTCTAAAGCATTAGCGACAAACTGTACTTGAAGCTCAGAACAAGGTCAAGCAAAACACTGCTGCAACAAATATGCTAGCTGGCGAACTAAGAATGACAGTGGATGCTGTACATTACAAGTACATCTAATCTTTCCTGCCACATCCAAATACTGCCAGTGCTGAAATCTAAGTGCTACATACCTTCCCCCCCCGTGCTGCTGATGCCTAGAATTATTTCAGAGAAAATATGGCTCTCCATATTAAGTGTGTTAACAGAACCCCAATCTCCAAAAAAGTTGGGAGAGTACGGAAAATGCAAATAAAAACAAAAAGGAGCGATTTGTAAATTTACTTTGACTTGTATTCAAAGAAAAACAGTGTAAAGACAAGGTATTTCATGTTTTACCTAATCAGCTGCATTGTTTTTTGAAGATTTAAATTTATTCCGAAATTGATGTCTGCAACAAGTTGGGACAGGTGTAGTTTAGGACAAATAACAATGTGACAAGTTGAAATAACAATTTGATGTAAAACAGGTGATGTTAAACAGATGAGGCAATCATGTTACAGGATATAAGGAGCCTCAAAAAAAGGCCTAGTCCTTCAAGAGCAAGGATGGGTCAAAGCTCACCAATTTGTCAACAGATGCGTCAGCAAATAACCCAGCACTTTGAGAACAACTTTCCCCAGACAAATCGGAAGAAATTTGGGTACTTCACACGCTGCAGTACACAATATAATGAAAAGATTCAAGGAATAAGATCAAATCTCGGTGTGTAAAGAGCAAGGCCATAAATCACGCCCAAATGCACGTGGTCTCCAATCCCTCAGGCATCATTGTCTTAAAAACCATCATGTGTCTGTAATGACTATCATGACATGAGCTCAGGAATACTGCGGTAAACTTTGTCAGTCACCACCATTTGCCACTGCATCCACAGATGCAAGTTAAGGCTTTACTATGCAAAGCACAAGCCATACCATCAACACGGTCCAGAAACACTGCCGAGTTCTCTGGGCTCGGTCTCATCTGAGATGGACAGTAGCTCAGTGGAATCATGTTCTGTAGTCTGATGAGTCAACATTTCAAATAGTTTTTGGAAAGAACAGCTGTCGTGTTCTCCGGGCCAAAGAGGAAAAGGACCATCTAAGCTGTAATCATCAGCTTCAGGTCCAAAAGTTAGTGTCTGTCATGGTATGGGGCTGTATCAATGCCCATGGCATGGGTAATTTGCACTTCTGTGAGGGCACCATTAATGTAAAAAGATAAGTACAAATTTTAGAGGAACAAATGCTGCCATCCAGATGCCATCTTTGCCAGGGACGTCCCTGCATTTTCTAGCAGGATGACACCAAATCACATTCTGCCCAGAATACATGTGCATGGCTGCATAAGCAGAGAGTGCGGTTAGTAGATTCATCGGCTTGAAGTCCTGACCTGTCTCTGATTGAGAATGTGTGGCCCATTGTAAAGCGCAAAATACGGGAACGAAGGCCCTGTACAATTGTACAGCTCAACACCTGTATAATAGATGCATGACGGAAAATTCTCGACTGTCCCAACTTTTTTGGAATTGAGGTTGTAACAGGCTAATGGACATAAGCCCCCCGAAGAATGATAAGTGGGTTCATTTCGGTATGCAGACCATTCATTAATCGACTGGATACAAGCAACACGAGCAAAAACTAATTATACAAATGGCTTCTGCTCACAACAACTACTTATGAATCTCATTACTGAAATCTAAACAATGAGAAAACTATAGCAATAAACAAATTCTAATGATTTTATTAGTCATACAGCAAGGCTCTCGTCTCAGTGTATGCTGCTGCTGAGGAAACATTGGTATCAAATCCTGTCAAAGCAAGAGAATCCACTTAAATTGTTTTAAAACGTATTATCACAAATAACCCAATAACCACATAATCTTTCTCAGAGTGTTTATGAATTATGCTAATTGTGTAAATGGCTTAAGCATGTGAGTTGTTGTCAAATGCATCAAAGAAGAGGGCATGTCCCTACAAGACACCGTGAGCCTGACAATGGCCCCAACCAGAGACACAAGACAGACACCAGAACACGTCATGGCAGACAGCTCCAGCACTTACCTAATACTCCACTGATGGAGGGACTCTGCAGGCCCAAAGAGGCTCCCGAAGCCCTGCTCTTCACAGTCCACTGTGGTATCTTCCTGCCATTCCCCAGCGGGCAGTGCAACTCCCTATCCCCATCTTGCCTGGGACGAGGCCGGTAGCAGCGCCAGCGGCACGCTCGAATGTTGGCAAGGGCCTCCATCAGTGAGTTGGCTTTGTTAGGGGTCCTTTGGCAAGCACTGCTCCACACTGAATTGTCAGTCAAGTTGGATTCTTCTGTGTTAGGAGACGCAGTCAGCAGGTCTGGATCCAGAGGCCTCAGCACCAGGTCCAGTTCTGAAGAAACACGGTCCATGATGACTCTGAACACAAAAGGAGCAGTTAGGAGCAGTTTGAGACATGCAGAAATCCATGAAGCGGCAGCTGAACTGTTGCAGGGCTGTTTGAAGAGTGGGTGCTGTGAGAAGGCAGTACCTGCCGCCGCGGCCCACCCGCCGGCGGACGAGGCCCACGCAGCGACGCGGGACGGATAGCACCGTAAGGCAGTGCGTGCGGCTCAGCGTCTGCACCCCTGCCAGCTCAGGGTGATCCCATAGGACAGCATTGCTCTGGTCTACCTGGGGCTGTGGGAAGAGGAGGAAGGGCATGGTTAAACACTGATAAGGAGGGGGACACTGGAGAACCCCCCTCAGGCATTCAGCAAGCCCAGATGACCCAGATTTAGAAGTGGGCATTGCTTCCTGAAAGAACTTCATCTGTCATATCACCATGGCCCCAAACACCATGGCAAGGACTGTTGAGCACTGTTCCTCAACAAGAAAGGAGATGATCCCAAGTGCCCCGAGGACCAGACGCATGCCATGTTCCTTACGAGGAAGCAGCCTCAAACCCAAGCAGCATACTGCAACAAAAGCAGTTTTTCCATGATGCCTATGTACGATCCAGCTACTTTGAGCTCCATGCCTCCCTCGTAAACTCTAGGCAACAAGATCTCCCTCATCGATAAAGCCACAATGCAGACTCGCTCCATGAGCCCCACACCACACTGCAGTGTAAACATGGAAGGGGGCAGCCCACCTGACCTTCACCTCCACAAGAGCCCAGCCCTTCACGTCATCCTTCCTAAAGGCATAGACCCCCTTCTCTGCCAGCCTGGTCCCCCAATGACTTCCCAACTGTTAACAATGTGCTGTAAAGACCTGATTATTTAAAATCTTCTCACAGAAGAGCTTACAAGGAAGATGAGGCAGCAGGGCTATTGAGATGTGAAAGTTACTGTCTAACTTAATGTTCTATACCTTTGTACAGAGCAAGTCAGTGTTATTGTACCCTCTTATCTGAGACCAACCTCTCTGAGGGAGTGTTACCATCTTGTTACTATAGATCCAGGACTGCTGTCATGTACTCAGTCCTTGTTGATCTGCCTTTATAACATCCATCTTCTTCAGCAGATCAATACAGCAAAAGAACAAATGGGGGGGGGGGGGGGGCAACTTTTTGTGTGTCCACAGAGGGTAACATGGCATTGCTACCAAGAAGACATTAAAAAGCACTTACAGCATGGTACTGACAACCAGCTTTCCTCCTGAACGCAAACATCCCATCGGGGTCATTCTCTTCTTCCGGCTCTGACAGTGAAGACTGCATGTGGGACAAACATTGTGGAAGTAATCATATTTTTTTTCCTCTATAACACAGAATGGTTACACATTTTACAGAAGTAAACTCAGTTCTCATATAACAGGATCCTGTGCAATGAAAAACCTCGAAAACAACTCATGAAATATAAATTGTTTACATACAAATTAAATTATTTGGCAGAACAGTATTGTTGCCTGGTTATCTTGTCAATTTACTTCCACATATTCTATACAGTAGCTTAGTCTCAGAAATTCTGAAGCAGAGATATACATTTGAAATCTCAGATGTGAAGGGCCTTTGTCCCTCACTAGTGTCACACTGGTCTACTGTTTGGCTAAATCAAGTGTATTAGTATTGACACTAGACTGCTGGGGTAAAGAAAGCATAAAACCAGTGTACAAAATCATCTCAGGTAAAACTTTTCTTTATATCGTAGACATCCATGAGTGAACTAACCAAAAGATATGAAAAGACTGGAAAAGTGCAACAGGCAATGGGAAAGACAAAAGCAGAGAAAGATAAACTGAAAAGAAAATATATAACACTATTGTAAAATCATCCCCCGATATGGCCATTCGAGTTGCAAGGATTCAAATTCATGGGGAGTTTTGTTTAATACCTCTACTTCGGGTTCTTCTCATTTAAGAGGACCAAATTTGGATTTTGTGCACCCCCCGACACCTGAGCAGCACAGGACATGTAACAGACACTTTTCTCCAAGGTGACTTACACACACACACACACACATTTCCTGAACCGCTTGTCCCATACAGGGTCGCGGGGAGTGGAGCCTACCCGGCAACACAGGGCGTAAGGCCAAAGGGGGAGGGGACACACCCAGGACGGGACGCCAGTCCGTCGCAAGGCACCCCAAGCAGGACTCAAACCCCAGACCCACTGGAGAGCTGGACCCGGTCCAACCCACTGCACCACCGCACCCCCAGGTGACTTACAATGATTATTAAATAGTATTTAGCTGACATCTATACACGGTCGCGGAGCCTACCCGGAAACACAGGGCGTAAGGCCGGAGGCGGAGGGGACATACCCAGGACGGGACGCCAGTCCGTCACAAGGCACCCCAAGCGGGACTCGAACCCCAGACCCACTGGAGAGCAGGACCCGGTCCAACCCACTGCACCACCGCACCCCCAGGTGACTTACAATGATTATTAAATAGTATTTAGATGACATCTTTATCAAAGGTGGCTAACAGTCTTAGATATACCTCACTAAACTCCCTAGAGTCATTTACACACCTATACACAAAAGCAATATTACACAGATCCATACTATGGGCAATTTTGACTCACTGTCTCACGAAAAACACGCTTCTTTGGACTGAGGGAGAAAAACAGTATACCTGGAGGAAACTCACGCAAACAACATGCAAACTCAACACAGACTGAGTGAGCATCAAACCCACGTGAAAATGCACAGTCCAGGTGCTGTGAGACATCAGTGCGATCAACTGCACCAACGTGTCACCCAGATCAGAATCGTATGCCGCTGTCAATTTCTCAATGTCCACTTGCCCTTGGTTGCTAGTTTCACCTTTTATAATCTTGGTAATGTTCAGCAAGTGTAAATTTATTCATTGTTTCTTTTCTTTTGTTTTTCTGTTCTTTTTTTTTTTTTTTTTTTTTTACATTAAAGGCTGAATCAATACAAACACTTGAGTATCATATGTACATATGTTTTATTTGTAAGCACTTAAGTGTAAGTAATAGGTACGAAAGAGCTGATAGAGCACAGGTAGACAGCCATATAATGTTATAAAGTATTTAATATAGGGGAATTGCCACATTATGTTGGGTTATGAGAACTAATATTGACTACTGAAGTAACCGTGCTCATTTTAATGAGATCTGATGATATTTTTAGCATAAATTAGTGTAAATTTTGGGGCTCAGTCTAGGAAAAAAAAAAAAACGGTAATTACATCATTGACTTATGAAAACTGATGTTACGAAGGGTTTTTCAGAAATCAATTAGCTTTACTACATGGGGGGAGACTACACGAGTGTCCTAAACCAAAGTTTGCGTTGTTCCAAGTAAGCCAATCACACACACACACACACACACACACACACACACACACACACACACACACACACACACACACACAAACACAAACACAAACACAAACACAAACACACACAAACACAGGCTGAAGCCGCTTGTCCCGAGTGGGATCGCCGCGAGTCGGAGCCTAACCCGGCAACACAGGGTGTAAGGCTGGAGGGGGAGGGGACACACCCAGGACAGGACGCCAATCCATCACAAGGCACCCCAAGCAGGACTCGAACCCCAGACCCGCTAGAGAGCAGGACCCCTCGTAAGAAGCAAATCATTTTGTAATATTTAGTTGGTTTTATTCTGTGCCACTAGTAAAAGATGATCAGAAAAAGGCTTCATTGTGTGGAGCACAAATCATCTGTGTTTGCATAAGTCAGCTGGGAATGATGTGTTTGGAGACAGCCAGGATGGTGAAAGCCATGTGGAACTAAGGGGTCAGTAGTACGCTGTAATGCATTAAGCCTCTGACAGTTCACCTGTGGGTCATCTTCATCGCCAGAGCTGTGGAAATCATACTGCTTGATGTCACACTTGCTGATGGCGGGCCAGTGCCCAGAGCGGACCTGCTGTCGGAATGGCTCCGGCTTGGCTTTCTTTAGGTAACGTCTCTTTGGGCGGGGAAGCTCAAGATGGGAGTTGTCCTTCTCTGAGGTATGGTGCTGGTGCTGTGAAGCATAAACAAATTTCCCTGAATGCCAGAAAACAACTACTGAAAGATTTAAGGCTGTCAATCTGAGATTGAAACAGTGCCAAAATATTCCTTTAATACATATATATTTGTCTTTCTGTCTCTGATTTTCACTCTTTGCCATTGATGAAATTAAATTACCTTAATTTTATTTTCTATGTTATGGTGATTTCCATTAAGCAGAGATATTGGAGTGTGATATATAGACTTCTCTGTGAGTGGCCCGGTTACTTCATTAAGAAGCTCTCCATCAAAGTCTCCCATCTGATATCTGAAATCACAAAAATAGTCACGTGCATAAATTGTTCCTCCGTGCTAAGTATGTTAGACACATGAGAATTACTTCAGTGGTGTCTGCTAAATGAGTAAAGCCATAAAAAAGTAAGGAATCTTTTTTTTTTTTTATTTAAAAAAAAAAAAAAACTAACATTTACATTTGTTCATCTACAAATCCAATTCCAAAAAAGTTGGGACAGTATGAAAAATACTAATAAAACAAACAGGAGTGATTAGTAAATTTACTTTGACTTGTATTCATACAAAAACAGTATAAAGACAAGGTATTTCATGTTTCACCTAATCAACTGCATTGTTTTTTGAAGACGTACATTCATTCTGATATTACGAACACCACAACACTGAAGAAAACCTTAATAATATCCCTGTATAACAAACACAAAACGGCTGCAAAGTAACCTCAAATGAGACCAAGATCAGTGTACAAACAACACTTTGATGCACACTGAAACATGATACTGCCACTGAGATTCTACCTCTTCTCCACCACCTCCAAGGTGAGGTGCAGCAGCTCTCGCTTGGCCTTCTCCCTCCGTTTGATCAACTCAAGGATGGTGACAGCCCTACTGAAGTGCCTCTTTAGTTTCAACATCTTCTCATATGAGGCCTCATCGTTCTTGCGGTTCTGTGGGCAAAAGGTGACACAATAGTCATGGTGAAATGTCCTGCTCATCCGACTATGAAGCCACCGGAGAGTAAACAAGATAACAAAAAGCCATGTTCATACGAAGGAAATGTCAAGATCTTAGGTGACACCTGCTTTAACATGCTGCTGATCTTTTTGTTTCTGTCCATTGGCTTCTTGTAGCTGCCAATACCAAGTTCAACAATCTGGTTATAGCCAACAATACCATCAGTTAATCTGCTCCCCAGTACCTGCAGGACCTGATCACTTGTCTACACCCCAACCACACTGCTATGCTTCTCCACCTGTGGCTGCTCTTACCACTATGCTACCAACTGTCCCCTTACATAAAACACAAAAATGACTTTCACACTCACTCCTCTCCTGCTCTATCAGCTACACATAATAATAATAATAATAAGAAGAAGAAGAAGAAGAAGAAGAAGAACATAGAAAATAAGACAAAACTTGTGCCCTATCAATTTTATATAGAAATATTCTTGTCATTTGTGTTGGCAGAAATAGTCCTATTGGAGTAAGTGACTGCACTTTGTGAATCACATGGGTGCATGTGTTTCCCTCCACCTACTGGTGAAAGACGCTTTTATTTACTAAGCTGTACATGACTTTTGGAGAAAAGCACCAGCAGAATGAATGGAAGTAACAGTTCTGATTATCCGAAGGAAGTAATGTGACCAAGTAAAAATTATTTATGCATCTCACATGGACAGATAACTGCCCAAAAACTTTCAGCCATATTGTTTGCAGTTATATCATGCTACTAATTCTGAATAGCTTTTTGCATACATGCCTTAACTCTGGTGGCAGCAGTATACAGTATGGTGCTATGCTATGGCAACTACATCAAGTGATACAGTGTTCTAAAATGCAAAAATTCTCATGGCCCTGCACTGCATCACTCCAAACAAAGCTCAGACCTTCCTTGTCTGCATCTTCTCTGTGCGGCGCCGGAAGGCCACGTAGGCATCGTTGTTGGTGGAGCCGTCCCTCTTCTCCTGCTTCACCCGAGGGATGAGCGAGGGCCCTCGCCAGTTCTTCCTCTTTCGCACCCAGTAGTCGTACACAGATTTGAGCAGGTAGTCATCTTCATTCAGCAGTAGTTTGGCCTCTTGAAGAGTGATGAGCTGGGAAGAGATCAAAAGTCATGTTGTGTGGCAAGCTCCTACAAAGGGGTGTTGTAATACTTCCACACTGATGGTTCTAATTCACGGTCCTTCTCGTCACGTTATACATATTTTTCTTCCGTCAATGTACACCAGCACTTGATTGACTCACTTAGCCTTTTGTCTTGCTTTAAGAAGTGAGGTGATTATTTCAATCAAAAGATGTTTTGCATGATGGAAACAAACAGTTATAGCAAATAAGGAGCACAACCTTAGAATAACATTTAAAGTACGTACAGAGGGACTATACAGCAAGTACACAACACGTGATGTATAAAGTACCTGGTTCCCGCTAGTTTTTTCCAGCCTGTCCATCATAATTTCAAACTGGATGGGTCTAATCTCCATCTTTCGGTTCAATCTGTTAAGGAGAGTCTCATCCTCAGAGTCCATGTCATAGTCGGGCTGCTCAATATCTAAATTGAATGCTAGAGAGGAAAACGACAGGAACGAGTCACCATACTGGAATCCAAGACAGCATATGAACACACAGGAGTTCAACAAGCTTCATGAACAGACAGTGCTCTATTCACCAGAGTTGCTCATCCTACTCTCCATCATAGGGGTGATTGTAAAACCAACAATAATTACTTATAGATGTTCACTCCGAAAAGTCTGATCACCATAAAGTGATTAATAGCACTGATCCACAACTATATGGTAGCTGGGTCAAGTCCCAAAACATGCACGACTGCTGGGGCTTTAAACAAAGCACGTAATTTGAATAAAACTATCTAGCTGTAGGGGGGTGCGGTGGCGCAGTGGGTTGGACTGGGTCCTGCTCTTCAGTGGGTCTGGGGTTCGAGTCCCGCTTGGGGTGCCTTGTGATGGACTGGCGTCCCGTCCTGGGTGTGTCCCCTCCCCCTCCGGCCTTACGCCCTGTGTTGCCGGGTGGGCTCCGGTTCCCCGCGACCCTGTATGGGACGAGCGGCTCTGAAAGTGTGTGTGTGTGTGTGTGTGTGTGTGTGTCTAGCTGTATACATTGGGCAAAGTTGTGAAACTGGCTCTTATGAAACACATGTTCACAAATGTCCTCCCACCTATCACCTGCAGCTCACAAGCCCTCTGTGAACCATGGCCACTCACGGTGGATGTGGATGAGCTGCTTGGGAATCCCAAACTCCCCCTTGTACAGGCGGTCATAGTAGGTGATGTTGCTCTCAGCCACGGGCACTGGGATGACCATATTCTCCTTCTTCTCCCTGAACACCTGCTGTGCTGATATGGCTCTCTGCAGATGGTGCTCCTGGGAGGGGAGACAGACGGAACAGGCTTTGTACATGTATTGCAACCGGACCAAAGTGCAGCTGGGACATCCCACTTCTGCTGCACAAAGTCACATGCAGCTTCGCGGTGCTGATGAAACTCGCTGCAATTATCTCGAGAGCTGATGTTTACAGGGCCTCTGACGTCGTGCTGCACTTTACAGGAAAAGCAAGACTAGACGATCTTAAAAATTGCCCCAAGAATTCCATAGAGAAAAGAAAAAATCCAGTTCTATCACAAAAATAAGTACAGAGAAGGTCCCCACTTTACAACATCCTCCATAGGTTCCACAACATTGTAAAAATGTACCCAAATACGTAACTGTAGCTTATTATTAAACAGCAAATTAAGCATACTGATGAAGCAAGCTACTGTATTTTAAAAATAAGAACTGGGTTCATGTAATCCTTTCCACACCTCAACAAAGCATCTGTTCGCTCTCTGTATGTGGTCAGAACCAGACATGTGTGCTAGCTTGCAATGCAGCTCAAGTCCTATCTCCTCCTCATCCTCCTGCAGTTAATGGCACACAAGACCTTACACAGAGCTAGCGACAAGAAGCAACTTTCTTAGTGTGTTATTTACCGCTAGATTTAAAAAGTTTCATTTTAACGTTACAACAATAAAAACAAGCTTAAGATAATTTAAAAAAAGAAAATAACAATGTAAAGTGCCTCATATACACAATCACTGCTCATTGAAGGTCACAGTACAGCCTGCCACAGTATAATAAATATATTTGAACTGTAAAAACCATCTTTTTTTTAAAAAAAAAAAAAGAGCTGGTACTTTGTTTTAAATATTAATCAGTTTTATGTATCGAATGATAGAGATGTTAACTCCAGATGAGGAAAACTAGGTATGCCTGCTCCACATTAACAGCAAACGGCCGCAAAATACATCTTTTCCATGTAAGACAACATTTATAGTCCATGTTAAAGTTGCATAGCAGGGACCTCCTGTACTGCATTCCAGAAAGTTCTTTTTTTAATTATCCATGGTTATCAAGGCAGAAATAACACATGTATCAAAGAGGTTGGTATTTTTTTAATTCAACTGTGTTTTTATAAATTACAAACAAGGTCCATTTTCTCCAAAGTGAATCACACCAAAATACCACAGTGGAATATAATCAGTGGTAATACAGAAGTAGACTTGACACAGACACATTACACCTGCACAGCTGACAATATTATCAGCAGTCATTGTATATAACAGAAGTTAAGGTACAGAGTACTTAATCCCACCAAGTCTTAGTGCATAAACAGCTAAATGCTTATTAAAGTCAAAGTTTAGCTTTTACCCAATTTATCATGTTATGATGAGCGCTGCTTTCAGGAAGGAGATTTTCTTCAAAGCTACATCTATCCACAGACAGACAAATGGAGTACAGTTATGAGAACAGACAGGACAGAGCAGCTACCAAAATCACTACGCAGGATGAAAGAGACAGACCGTGTGCACTACACAGGGCTGAGCTTCTCACATCTCACACGGGACGCTGTCCACAAATATGCCATAACAAAAGTCAGAGCATATTTGCAGGTCCATTGGTGAAAAGAAACATGGCAATGCTCCTCTGGGTAACTTACACCATTTGATAGGCAGATCGTTCACCATATTGTCAACACATGACTGCACTCATGTGCCTGGGTCCAGCGGTGACAAGTCCCAGCATGGCGTAATGGGTTGGATAAAACTTTCAACCACAGTCCATACATTTGGCAAAAAGAGAACTTTTTACTGCTCTACAGCGCTTGTGGATGACCAGCAAACCACAATGCAATGCACCTTACTTTAGGAACAAAGTGCTTAACTTCACCAGAAAAATGTCAACGTCTTGACTGATTAGGAAAGTATGAGGGTTAAGCATGAAGAGACACCTATCACCAAAGCTCATAAACCATTACATAAGTGCCTGGGGTGGACCTACAATTAAACCATCACATCACATCACATTACACACTCCAAATGTGAGGACCAAACAAAGGAGTTCTATGCGTGAGGATGGGGCACGTTCCTGCACAATACCTGGCCAGTAAACTCTGGCTTCACACTGGGGTGCAACATGTGTCCCTCCCTGCTCATGCTTGTCACACACCAGGTTGCAACCTGTATGCAACAGTACCAGAGGGGGCAGCACATAGTGTACACTTTATTGCAGATTTCTTTATCGGAAAGTCTCAAGGTCCATTCCCCACTCCTGCCATAATACCCCTGATCAAGACAATACTGATACAGTAAGAGCACTGCAGTACAAACAGGTAAATCAGATGATTATCTAGCACTGTAAGTCTCCCTGGACAAATAATTCAGCTATATAAAGGCTGTTATAATAATAATAATAACAACAACAACAACAACAACAATAACAGGGATGAATAATAGTGCAGTGAGTAGTGTTGTCACCTCACAGCACCTAGGTGTAAAGACATAGGTTCAAATCCAGATTGCATGTTTGCATGTCTCACAATCCAAAGAAATGCAGTTTGGGTGAACTGATGATGCTAAATTGCCCATAGTTTGTGAATGGGTCAGTGAGTGCATGTGGCTACCCTGCAACGGACTGGCGCCCCATCCAGGGTGTGCACCTCTGTGCCGAACACCCGGAGATTGCAGAAAAGGCTTTGGGCTGCTGCCACCCTGAGAGTCACAGAGTGAGTGGGAACAATAACAACAAAACAAGGAAATTTGACTTAATATTATATTACATTTGCATTTATTTATTTAGCAGAGGCTTTTCCAAAGGGACTTCCAATGAACTCTATAGTCTATGTAGTGTTAATAAGCCCACACACCGGTGACTTACTGCTAGATACACTACTTAATTGGTCACTTATCCATCAGTGGAACACACTGTCACTCACACACTATTATTGTGAACTTGCTCTTGACACAGACATTGATGATGTAACCAATGTAGATCGGCCCGATCGATCGGGACTGGCCAGCGACCAGTGGACAGCAGATCACTCAATGACCAAGTCTGCGAGGTGAGCTGTCTGAGCTGTGCCCACGACGAGCTCAACTTCCACTAAACTGAGAGCAGACCGCTTCAGCATCGAGTCCTGCGCCAACCACGTGTAGCTGTCATGCGAACCGCCGCGCGAAGTGCATGAAACACCAGTCGGAAAGCATGTAACTCAATGAACATAATATGTAAATGTTACGAGTCAAAATCGATAACCAGGGACGCACGTGACGAAGCTCAACACGTCACATGTCCGTCAAAGAGCCGGCCTACGTAACAACACCTCTCCCGCCCAGTTCACGTAGAACTCGAATAACAGGGAAGCGGACTAGGGAAGCGGACTAGGGAAGCGGACTACGCCATCGTACGATACGCCAGCGTAATATACGCAACCTACGCAAGAAACGTAACTACGCAGGGACTAACGAGCAATTGGACATGCACGATAACGTGAATGCGTCGAGAATACCAACATCGCCGGTATACCCTCTAATTAATAACAATTATATTTAAATAACCCCATACCAACTCCTCTTCCTTCTCCATGCCCGTTGGCATCTGCGGCACGGCCCGGTTGATGGAAAGACAGTCGATGAGGTCCGGCAGGTCCCCAGTCCTGTAGACGGGCAGCGGTTTGGCGGCGTCTAGCGCTCGCGCGCGGAACGAGAGTTTGCTCATGGTCGCCGATCACTGTGACGCCGCACGGAAGGGAAACATCATCATGTATCCCGCCGTTGTGTCGCTCAAAAAACTCGCCCCAAAACGTCCGAGGCCCTGCCGCTTCTCCGCACGGTCGAAGTCATGAGTTCCCGTCGGCCGAGAATCCAGTTGGGGCAGTGATTTTCTGTCGAGTTTAACGGGGTTTAATGTCCATTTCGTCTCGGTCGTTCCGCTCGCAACGCCACGAAAAACATGGCGGACATGTCCACACGGCGGCAGAGCGATCCCGGCAGGCAGCGCGGCGAGAGCAGCGCGCGCCCGGTCTCCGTACGGAACATCCGTAACATGCAAATCGCGAGCAGAATCGACATACTGTATTAACGTGTGTGTTACATACTGCGGCCTTGCTTGTAGCCTCTATAGACATATCTTGGGGGCGTGCAACGGTGCGAGTCAGTTGAGCACAAGTTAACTGGGGTTCTTCTAGTGGTAAAAGAACACTTCTTTAAATAGGCTGTATTAATGGAATGTATAATATAATAAACAAATATCAAGTATGTGAGAAATGTAACTTAAACTTGTTAATTAGTGTGATTAAAATGGACAATGTTGACATCACTACATCCAAAAATGCTTTTGAGTGTGAGGTATGTTGATAAAATTATAAATCACAAGTATCTGAAACTTTTGTCCAAGGTAACTTATCTAAGGCAGTTTACTAGTTTTTTTTATTATTATTATTTTTTAAAATGATTTAGCCATTATGTAGCAGAGTAGCAGAGAATTCAGGGTAAGTACATTGAGCAAGTGATGGGAATTGAACCTGTGTCCTGCTGATAATCTCATGCTTATGTCAGTACACATGTTGTATTATTAAACTTCACATATTCACTCATCATTATTATAATGTGAGAATGGCTGTATAATATCAGACATTCAGTTTTGGTTAACACCAGAGTAGATTTGGATTTACTGTTAGTTAATAAACCATGTTTTATTCCGTAGAGCACAAGCAAGTGTTTGCAAAGTTACTTGCACCTGGAAAAAAATTTACACATGAAAGTCCTGGAAATTAATAGAAAATTTATTCAAAATAGTGAAGAGACCTAGATCCATCTAAAGCTTGACTACACTCCTTGGCTACTGCTGTGGACCAGATGCCTGGCCACTGATTGTGAGCTTGGCTCCAGATGATCCAACATGTGGGCAATAAAAGGGTAATGGCAAAAACAGCGGTTGTGTTAGTTTAATTTATAAACAATTTTTATTTTATAGAATTAGAGGTCACAAAGTTTGAATTGAATAGCCTTGGTGAACTGCACTGCAGTTGAATAATGAAAAGCTGGACCTCCACTTCAAAAAGCAGTCATGACCTAATCTTTGCTAGACAGGACCTTGAAATGAATCATTGGGGTTAGAAATTGGACTGGCTTGTGTTATGATAAATCTTCTGCCAAACTGAATTTAATATGGTATCTCCAGACCCCCAATAAGGAATCAGTATATTTTTTTTATGAAACAAGAGCTCTGTATGAGAAAATTTACTCATTTATGTACTGTTTACAATTCCCGTTATTACAAGGTGTGCTGGTGTGAGCCTGTTTAGTTTTTTAAACATCTGCATGCATAAGTCACACACACACACACACACACACACACACACACACACACACACACACACAGTCTGAAACCACTTGTCCTGAGCGGGGTTGTGGCAAGCTGGAGCCTAACCCAGAAACACAGGGCACAAGGCTGGAGGGGGACACACCCAGGACAGGATTCCAGTCCATCACAAGGCACCCCAAACAGGATTTGAACCCCAGACCTATCAGAGAGCAGGACCCAGCCAAACCCACTGCGCCACCACACCCTCTGATTCAATCAATTCAGTTTATTTTTATAGAGTGCTCTTCTCACATAGTGACAAAAAGCACTTGAACACAGGCATAAGGCAAGAAAAAAAAGTATATCAGAACAAAGAAACAAAGAAGACAGTTGACTACAGACCATCATAATATAATGGTTTTATAGAGCTATAAGTATGCCTATTCGCCATGGAGGAAAGGAACAAAAACTCCCAAGCAAAAATCGAGGGAGAAAAATCCTCTGGGGGTCCAAGGGCCGGTGGCTGCCCACCCCTCCTGGGCATTCTAGATTAAATAAGACTTGCCAGTTTAATATGTAAGTAAGTAATAATGAGATTGATGCTGTATGGTGGCTTGATTTCCAAGTTCAGCAAGATACGTCCCCTCCATCATGGCAGTTGATCATCATCTTCAGTCAGCATCGGGTGTATCTGTCCCTACCTCCTCTGGCCTCCTTAGGTCTTATTATAGGGAGACAATAAAAAAATAGTTAGTAATTTGTAACTTAAACAAGTAAATTTAATATGCTTTTGTATAGAGGTGGGGAAAACAAACACAGTCAAGTGGAGTTACATTTCAAGGTGGAATGCCTGAGCAAACGTATTTAATCTGGATTTTAAGACTGATACAGATAGAGAATTTCTGACAGTAACTGGTAGACTGTTCAACAGTTTATGTGCTCTATAACTAAAGGCGTGCCCTCCTCCTGAGGTCTTATTGATCACAGGTACTTTAAGGTAACCTGCATCTAATGAACGGAAATATTGTCCTGGGATATAAAAATTAATTATCTCACAAAGGTAAGCCAGAGCAATGCCTTGTACTGTCTTATAGGTCAAAAGTAGAATTTTATAATCGACTCTAAATGTGACTGGGAGCCAATGCAGCGATTTCAGTATCGGTGTTATATGGTCGTACTTCCTGGTTCTAGTAACAATTCTTGCAGAAGCATTTTGTCCCAACTGTAGCCTAGATACAGTCTGGTATGGACAACCCAATAATAAAGCATTACAATAGATCAGCCTGCTTGAAAAAAAGTATGAACCAATTTCTCAGCATCCTGCCCACATAGGAATTGCCATAATTTAGCTATTTCTGTTATAAGCTGTTTCTTAACTGAAGGAAACACTACTTAGTCAAAGCATTTACTTGAGATACAAATGACAGCTTCCAACAGGATACCTAGATCCTTGACACAATCTGTACACTTGAAACTAATACAATTTGTGAAAAACTCAAGGGTAAAAGTACAGTATTTCAAAGGTTCAATGAAGTACTACTGTCAGAGAGGCCCAAATTCGTAAAAGGAGCCGAGACTTTCCAGAATTCATCAGCGTTATCATGAAGATGCTAATTTTGTTACGTGGAAAAAGTTAATCACTTTGAGCATTCATATACTGTACTTTATTCTCAAAGGGAATTTGAGCTGTTATGCTTATCAAAAAACATTTAAAGATTTTTAAATGGTTTATGAATATGATTCCACTAAGCTTCTATCCTGTCATCTTCTCATTATAAATATATCAAAGTGCCAATAAGTGACCAAACAGTGGGTGAACAAAACAATAAAAACACCAATGAAAAGGTTTAACTGTGAAGTAATTAAAACACAAACTCAGCTGCATTATGTTGATTGTCAATTAGTAGTATGTCAAGTTCAAGTTGTAAAGTTTCCAAATTGGTGTAGACTACATGTAACATGCACCATGTTACTGCTACAACAACTAAAGATACTGCAACAATTATAAAAGAGCTCTTACAATTTGTACTTGTGAATTTTTAGAGCAATGTGATGTTATTGTCATGACTGAACACGGGAGACAGAGGAGTAATGGCGGATCCAGTTGTGGGTGCTTTTATTTGATGAGCAAACAAGGAGTAGGTTAAGGCGTTGTTGGGGACAGGCAAGGATCAGTCGATGTACGGGCGGTGTTGTTGGGACGAGAAGAGAGACGTGGTCAAATAGACAGAGCCAAGGGTCAAAAAAGCCAAGATGTGGGAACAGGGAAGGGACAGCAGGCAATCAGGGAAGGCGAGAAGAAAAGGCAGTGGTTCGCTGATGCTGGAGACGTGGTTTCTTGGGATGAGGTTCGCGACCAGGTGTGCAGGAGCAGCCTCTTTATACCCTGAGTCCCTGATCTGAACCAGGTGCGGTTGTCCGGTGCAAGGTCATGGAAGTGACAGTAACTGAAAGTTCGATATAAGCCAAATAGTTGGTGCCCAAACTGTAATTGCAAAAACTGCAAAATTGTCTCACAGGCAAAATAATGGCAGAATTTGACACACATGAACAAACTGCATCAACAAAGAGGAGCAGTGGTCATAAAGCTCACTGACAGGAAGACCATCATGTTAAAGGAGTATTGCTAAATCCCACAAAAGTATAGCCTCAAAAATTACCAGAAAACTGAACTAGCACCTCTGTGTCCCAGTCTCAACAAACACTGTATATCTTGAGTTTCATAAAACTTGAATTTATGGCAGGGCTGACATTCAGAAACTGCTTGTATCCAAGACCAATACAGAAACATGCATCAGCTGGTGTAAGGAGCACAAAACCTGGTCCCCTGAACAACAGAAAAATGTTATATGGTCTGACGAGTCACCTATCAGCCTATTTCCTACACTGGAACGTGTTTACATTTGGAGAAAGCCAAAGGATGCTGTTAATCCATGATGTCTCTTGCCAACTATTAAACATAGTAGGGGATCCATTATGGTATGAGCCATCTTGTGGGAGTCATTAGGTCTGATGATTGCGCTGCATGGTCATATAATGGTCAAGAAATATGAGGCCAGGACCAGGACCACCATATGGTGCAAATACTGTTTCCTTGTGATGTTCATGTATTTTAGGATGATAATATCTCCATAATTAATTAGTTAAGTGTGGGGGGCGCAGTGGGTTGGACCACAGTCCTGCTCTCTGGTGGGTCTGGGGTTCGAGTCCCGCTTGGGGTGCCTTGTGACGGACTGGTGTCCCATCCTGGGTGTGTCCCCTCCCCCTCCGGCCTTATGCCCTATGTTGCCCGGTAGGCCCCCGTTCCCCGCGACCCTGTATGGGACAAGCGGTTCAGAAAATGTGTGTGTGTGTAATTAGTTAAGTGCCATTAACTCGGGTTCGAGTCACAGTGATTTGATGAATTAAAGATCTGAAAAGAAATCGGTTTTGTACTAGTTTGGCGAGCTCTTCCAGTGTCATCCCTATTGTTGTAGTCAACGTATCAAGCCATCTCATTGCGGGTCTTCCTCTTCTCCTCGTTCCTTCAATCTTTCCGGTCATGACGTCCTTTTCTAATGATCATTCTCTTGTAATCGTATGGCCAAAGTATGATTGGTGTAATTTCATTGACTGAGCTTCAAGTGACATGGTCGGCTTTATCTCTTCTACAATTGACTTGTTTGTTCTCCTAGCTGTCCACAGAACATGCAATATCCTTCTTGAACACCCCAGTTCAAATAAATCTATGTTCTTTCTGTCTTGTTTCCACACCGTCCAACTTTCACAACCATAGTTTACTATTGAGAATAAAGCGCGTGAACAAGTCTAATCTTGGCCTGGATTGTTATGTCTTTGCTTTTGAACACCTTATCGAGAGCTTTCATTGATGTTCTGCCTGGAGTAATCCTACGGAGAATTTCTTGACTGCTAGTTGCCTCGTCGTTTACATAAAAGCCCAGTGGGTTGAAGTTTTTCACAGTATCTATTTCTTCCCCATCAAGCTCAAAGGTTTAAATATTTTCCGTAGTCATAATTTTCGTCTTTTCGATGTTTAGTTCTAGACCCATATTACAACTTTGGGTTTTCATCTTCCTTAATAAATATTGCTTGCTTGTCTTCTTTGCCAGTAGTTCATTTTATTTGAAACCAGTTTGTGTTGCCACATTCGGTGCATACTGCAGATTATTGATTTTCATATAGATTCCTAATTCACTGAATTATATGCTTTGGTATTCCCATCTGTGCCAAAGTTACTCAGTTTGTCATGATCAATGCAGTCAAATGCCTTGCTATAATCAATGAAGCAGAGATAGATAGGCCATTAATATTCCTTGGTCTTTTCCAATATCCAGCTCACATTGGTAATAATGTCTTTTGTTCCTCAACCTCTTCTAAATCCTGCTTGAACTTCTGGCAATTCTCTCTCTACAAATGATTGCAGTCATCACTGGATTATTTTCAGCAAGATTTTTCTGGCGTGCGAGATGAGTGCAATTGTTTGGTAGTTTTCACAATCCTTGGCGTTTCCTTCTTCAGTACCGATTTTGTCCAATCCGCTGGCCACTTTCTTTGCTTCCAGTTCTGTTAGCATAACTGTGTAAGAACCATAATGGCACCTTCAGATTCTTTGATCAATTCAATTGGAATACCATCTATTCCTGGTGATTTGTTATTTGACAAGACCTTTAATGCAGCAAGAACCTCTTCTTTAAGAATATTATGTTCATCTTCTGCCTCCTCTTTTAATTTTCAATATTAATATCTTCATACACATTGTTAAAGAAATTCAATATCTTACCTGAGCCCAACCACACACACACTCTGAAACCACTTGTCCTGAGCAGGGTGGTGGCAAACCCAAGCCTAGCGTAGCAACACAGGGGACACACACCAGACAGGACACCAGGCTGCCATAAGGTACCCCAAGTAGAACTTGAACCCCAGACCCACCACACAGCAGGCCCTAGCCAAACCCACTGTGCCACTGCTTCCCCCACATGGGCCCAATGACCAAATCTAAAAGTCATTAAACCTTGATGGGAATTTCTGGAGTGCAACATCAATTTCCACTTCATTCATCCATCAAACAAATGATGATTTTTTTTCTTGATGAATGGTACAATATCCCACTGCACACTGTTCAGGACTTGTGGAACAACATTCTTAGAAGGACTGAAGCTAAAGGGTGGCCCTTCTCCTTCTTAGGTCCTTGACATTCACTTACTGTTGTTGTTATTTTGTACAACGCCATACATATTTATTTAAAATTGATGATAGTGTCAACCAAGATGGGCAAATGTAGCTTCATGCTGAAGGATGTTTAAGTACATAAATGAATGTCACTCCAGTAAACTTCTAACCTGTCACACTCCAATAATGAAAGTCCCAATAGGCTAGAAGCAGCTTCTCACTTAAAATAGCTATGTCCTTGGAAGTATCCTACGACAATGTACTGCACTAAGGTAGACCCAATAAATTAATTAGGAATACAGTAGCCATTACAGTAACAGCACTACTACTGTATGACTGGAGCTAAAAGAGGTAAACTATTTGATGTTTTAAAGGTGAGAATTTTTGTTATACATTCAATACTAAATATAATAAAGCCTTCTTAGGTACGTGAGTGCAGGAATCATGCGCAACAAGAAGTTTTTCAGTTGCAGCGAAAACCATTGCAGCTGAGCGCTGCACCAGTTGGAGACGCTTCAAGGAAGCCATTGAACAGCTGGATAGGGAAACATTATAAAGAATCTGACCCTGAAATTACAAATGCATGGACCAGCTTTGATGCATCACGCAGAGACACAATCTTTCTGATTTTGGTTAAATTTTACATGAGAAAAAAAACACTGCAGATATATCAGCCAAATGTTAGATACTGATCAGCTGTAATATCACAGCATTTTATTGGAGCTCAAACAGCAACACAGAAACTGTTTACATTCACCTTATAGCACAATAATATCCCAGTGACTTAAAGCCAATTCACATCATATCCGTTTTATCAGAATGGAGAAAAAGAAGTTCTGTGCCATCCAGACTGTCATGTCCTTGAGACAGTCTTTCAGTTGAGAGAGCTGAAATATTTCAGTATGACAGTCACACAGAGTTGTGCATCATGGACACAGTAATGCAACATGTTTCATAATACAGATACCCCTCGACTTACGCAAACAAACCATTCTTCAACTCCTTACGTAAGTCAAAAGTTATGCATGTCAGATTCCCTCTCCTCCTCCACCATTAAATATCATTGCGTGCTCCCTTATACGTGCAGCATCCTTTACTATCGTATTCAAAGTCGATATGGCTAAACCTGGTTCCCGTGCTATAGATGATAGTCTTTATCCACCTTCAGACTTCCTTATTATTTTCAATTTCATCTCCAAATCGATTGCTGCATGCTTGCGAGATGGTTCTCATTTTCCTTCAAGTGTACATTTACCACTAGGCATTCTGAATAATGAAATGGGTAAAAATATACAAGAAAAGCATTACACTAATAAGAGATTTGTTCACGGCTCAAAACACACAGGAAACTGGGAAGATGCAGCTTTCTGCCTTGTCCGGCTACGCTGACTTGCGCTTAACGTATTTCAGATGTTATGCATAAGCACTATTTGCAAATAATGTGTATTCCGGGATTTTTTTTACATAAACCCTGATTTACATAAGTCAAATTTATGTAAGTAGAGGGGTGCGTGTAATATCCTCTAGTGAGCAGTAACATACTGCAAGTACATAAACTACTGTATACTGCATATGTTGATGTTTGTGAATGTAATCTGTTCACTGGATCCTCATGTTAAAAATTTTTGAGTTAGAAACAATTTTCCATTTTGTTTATTTTTAATTGGATTTTCTTCACTTGATGATTTTCAAAAATTGGTTTGTTGTAGATTGAACTCAACATGCATTTCTGTAAACAGTCATTAGTTGGCAGTAAAACATACACACAGCAAGTGTCTTGTATACTGTAGCCTCCGGACGGGAGTCCGACACGGACACGCGTTGCTCTTACGTCCAAACACGGACGAAATACAAAATGACCTCACGTGCAGTGTGATGTTAAAAGTGCACTGTGCGTATTGTAAGACACTCGGTGGAAGTGAAACAGGAAACACGAGACCAGGAAACACACACGATGTTTGAACTACGGTGAACAGTGAAACGCTATGCTGTGAGTTTGACCACAACCCCGAGACGTGACGAAATACCGGACAGGAACGATGGACCAGGACTGAAGAACAAGAGGCAGGGACTGACGGGACGGGCACTCGGGACTGGAACATGAACACCTAGGAAACAGACTGATGGAACAAGAAACTACGAATCGCCAAGGAAGCACAATAGAACTGCTGATTAAGAATCCGCGAGTAGTTCTGCTCCGCTGGCTCCTTTTATACCTCCGTGTCCTACGAGACTATGAGGTGATACGTAAGCATCAACTAGCGGCACTGAGTGGCGCCGCCTCTGACCAGGAGGGGCAGTGACCCTGTGGGACATGACAGTACCCCCCCCTCCAGGGGCGGCTCCAGCCGCAGGATGCCGGCAGGTAGGCGGTCGCCCCCGCCGTCGCGGAGCAGGCCGATCTGGATGAGACTTATGGAAGTCCCCAATAAGAGCCGGGTCCAATATGTCCCGTGCTGGTACCCAAGACTGCTCCTCCGGCCCATAGCCCTCCCAGTCTACCAGATAGTACAGCGTACCCCGTCTCCGTTTGGAGTCCAGGAGGGCCCTGACGGAGTAAGCAGGAGAACCATCCACATCCAAAGGTGGAGGTGGAGAGACTGCTGGGCTCTGCAGGGTGGAAACACAATGGGGCTTGAGGCGCGAAACATGAAACGTGGGACAGATACGATAATGCGAGGGCAACTGAAGGTGGTAAGAAACCGGGTTGATCCTCTTCAGGATCTTGAATGGGCCGATGAAACGGGGGGCAAGCTTCCTCGAGGGCAAATGTAGTTGAGATCCTGGGTGGACAACCACACTCTCTGCCCCAGTTGGTACAATACAGTCCTTCGCCTTTTGTCGGCCTTCTCCTTTTGGCTGGACACCACCTCCTGGAGACGGACATGTGCGGATTACCACATCAATTCACTCCTCTTGTACCAGTTGTCCACAGCTGGCAATCCACTGGTCTCCATCGTCCACGGGAACAGCGGAGGCTGGTAACCAAGCACACACTGGAAAGGAGTTAAGTTTGTGGACGAGTGGACCAGGGAGTTCTGGGCGTACTCTGCCCAGGGGAGGTATCTGCTCCAATCTGCTTGATTCTGAGCACAGTAACTCCGCAGGTAATGTCCAATCTCCTGGTTGAGGCGTTCCACTTGCCCATTAGACTGTGGATGGTAACCAGAGGAGAGGCTGACTGAGACTCCTAAGCAGGCAAAGAAGGCCTTCCAGACCCTTGAAGTGAACTGGGGGTCCCCTGTCCGAGACGACATCCTCTGGCAGGCCATACAGCCGGAAGACCTGTTGGAACAACAGTTCCGTGGTCTTCAGGGCTGTGGGCAGACCTTTCAGAGGGATCAGTCAACAGGCTTTGGAAAAGAGATCTATGACGACCAATATGGTGGTGTTTCCATCAGAACATGGAAGATCAGTAAGGAAGTCCACCGCTATATGGGACCATGGACGGTTGGGAATTGGGAGTGGTTCAAGAAGCCCTGCTGGCAGCTGCCGTGGGACTTTGGCCTGGGCACATGTGGTGCAGGCAAGGACAAAGTCTCATACGTCCTGTTTCATGGATGGCCACCAGAAGCGTTCAGAGAGGAGCCTCAGGGTTCGGTTGACCCCTGGGTGTCCTGTACTTGGACCATCATGGGCCCAATGTAGGAGCTCGGACCGAACGGTGGACGGAACGTATTCTTTGTCTTGGGGCTGCTCGTTGGGACCGGGTTCTAGATGTTGGGCCGCTTGGATATCGTCAAATAAAGCCCAATGGATAGGAGCCACAAACTGCGTCGGGGACAAGATGGTGTCTGGTGGGGAGAGCTGAGGCGATACCTTAAACAAGCGGAACAGCGCATCGGCCTTGCCGTTCTTGGAGCCAGGACGATAGGTCACCGTGAAACGGAACCTGGTGAAGAACATGGCCCACCGCGCCTGTCTGGAATTGAGCCTCTTTGCCTTCTGCAGATACTCCAGGTTCCGGTGATCAGTCAACACTAAAAACGGGTGAGTAGCCCCCTCTAACCAATGTCTCCACTCTTCCAAGGCCATCTTTATGGCTAAGAGCTCCCTGTTTCCTACATCATAATTCTTTTCAGTAGGTGACATTTTGTGTGAAAAATACACACATGGATAGAGCTTCAGGGGATTTCCCTGGCGCTGTGAGAGCACCGCCCCTACCCCTGCCTCGGAAGCATCAACTTCCACGATAAAGGGCAGTTTGGGATCAGGGTGCTTCAGGATTGGGGCAGAAGTAAAACGCTTCTTTAGGTCTTCAAAGGCCTGACTAGCCTCAGGGGTCCAGGTCAGGCGCCTAGGAGCTCCTTTTAACAGAGCAGTCAACGGGGCTGCAACAGAACTGAAGTTCCTTATGAAGCGCCTGTAGAAATTCGCAAAGCCTAGGAACCGTTGCAGGTCCTTTACTGTCTTTGGCTGGGGCCATGACAGAACTGCCGAGACCTTCTGTGGATCCATCGAGACCCCATTGGGTGTAAGGATGTACCCCAGGAAATCCACAGATTGCACATGAAACTGGCACTTCTCCCCTTTCACGTACAGCCTATGTGCTGCTAGCTTTTGCAACACCTCCCTGACATGTACAATATGCTCCTCACGGGACCGAGAAAAGATCAGAATATCATCCAGATACACCAATACTGAGCGATTAATCAGCTCTCGGAGTACTTCATTAACAAAAGCCTGGAATACGGAAGGTGCATTCGCCAGGCCAAAAGGCATGACCAGATACTCATAATGGCCTAGGGCGGTGCTAAAGGCGGTCTTCCACTCATCCCCTTCCCTAATGTGAATCAGGTTATATGCGCACCTAAGGTCCAGTTTCGTAAAAATGACAGCACCGGAAACCTGTTCGAGGGCCGACGTGATAAGAGGCAAGGGATGCGGGTACTTCACAGTAACGGCATTTAGCCCCCGATAATCAATACACGGGCGCAAACCCCCGTCCTTTTTCTCAACAAAGAAAAAGCCAGCGGAAGCTGGAGAAGTAGACGGCCGGATTAGTCCGGCTTCTAGTGCCTCCGTTACATAAGCCTCCATTGCCTGATGTTCAGGTTGTGAAAGAGGGTATACCCGCCCCCTAGGGGGTGTAGTGCCAGGCAAAAGATCTATAGCACAATCCCAAGGCCTATGAGGGGACAGTTCTGCTGCCTTGTGTTTGCTAAACACCGCCACTAGATCTGCGTACTCCCTTGGAATCTGCAGAGGAAGATCTGCATTAGGGCTCTCTATGGATGTGGAGTTACAAGACATCTCCCGATGTTTGGGACATTGCTTTCCCCAAGACAGCAGTTTCCCCTCACTCCAAGAAATAACAGGGTCATGGGCGACTAACCACGGATATCCCAGAATAATGGGGTGATCAGGGGACTTAATCAGATAGAACCATATTTGTTCCTTATGGAGTGGCCCTACCTGCAGAGTAACGGGCTCTGTGTGCTGCTCTACACTCCCAGACCCGATTGGGGCGCCATCAATAGCTCTAATAGCCAGGGGTTTGGAGCATGGGGCAAAGGGCAAGCCGCAGGACGCGGCAATATCATGATCCATGAAATTCCCTGCAGCGCCACTGTGTACCAAAGCTTTTGTCTCCTGCCGCTGGAAACCCCAGGACACTAACTGGTAAGGTCAACAGGGGGGTATGGAGAGATACATCACTCACCAGTAAGTCGGTCCGTTGGGATCCACGGGGTGGCTGCACTGGACAGGAAACCTGAACGTGATCCGCAGCTCCACAGTAAAAGCACAAGCGTTGCAGAAAACGGCGCCTCCTTTCCTCCTCTGTCAAACGCCCGTTACTGAGTCGTATTACTTCCTGCCTGACGCACTGTTCTTCGAGCCTTGCACAGCTGACAATGATGCGTGCTTTAGCCGGCTCACTGTCACATAGGGCAACCGCAGGCTCAGCGCGGGGACCAGAGGGGGCATCAAGATGATCAAGAAGACATGTCTGCCAATCATAATGCGTTTGTGAACTGGTTGGATTGGCGCCATGCCCACAACGACTGAGGAGTCGTGTCAACCACTCCAATTGATCCGTGATGCGGTGAGCGACGTTTGTGCAAACCCAGAGTTGTTCTTGGTTCACCTCTGTCAGCTCCACCAGTTCACGCCATTCTGCTGAAGTCATATTAGCAGGAGGATTCTTCTGTAGCGTCCGGACGGGAGTCCGACACGGACGCGCGTTGCTCTTACGTCCAAACACGGACGAAATACAAAATGACCTCACGTGCAGTGTGATGTTAAAAGTGCACTGTGCGTATTGTAAGACACTCGGTGGAAGTGAAACAGGAAACACGAGACCAGGAAACACACACGATGTTTGAACTACGGTGAACAGTGAAACGCTATGCTGTGAGTTTGACCACAACCCCGAGACGTGACGAAATACCGGACAGGAACGATGGACCAGGACTGGAGAACAAGAGGCAGGGACTGACGGGACGGGCACTCGGGACTGGAACATGAACACCTAGAAAACAGACTGAGGGAACAAGAGACTACTAATCGCCAAGGGAGCACAAGAGAACCGCTGATTAAGAATCCGTGAGTAGTTCTGCTCCGCTGGCTCCTTTTATACCTCCGTGTCCTACGAGACTATGAGGTGATACGTAAGCATCAACTAGCGGCACTGAGTGGCGCCGCCTCTGACCAGGAGGGGCAGTGACCCTGTGGGACGTGACATATACCTAGGTTGGTGATTAACAAGGATGAGGAAATTGGCACTGAAAAGGAGTTTGTAAAGACAATATTTTTTCAGTAATTTTATATTTTAATGTATCTAACAGTGACCAACATGCGTGGATTTGTGTGCTTATTAATTTTCCTTCCCATACTCATAATTTAAACTCAATCAAATTATTTCTCCAAGAAAAATGAACAGAAAATGAAAAAACAGCAGCAGAGTAATCCCCACTGCACCTAATTTTAGGAAACCAAAGAAACAGAAGGATCCATGAAATACACAGCCTTCCCTTGAAGGCTCCTTTCATGACTTACAAACAAATATTGCTTATATTACAAATTTTGCACGATTGGCTATAAGTTCACACTGAAAAGAAGCAAGAAGAGATATTTGCAATTCAAAATACATCGAGCACCACACAAAGCCCCCCCCCCCCCCCCCACTGTGCATGCCAGTTGACACCCGTGCCCCTAAGCAACTTTGAAATCTCTTGACTCTTAATCCTCTATAGTAATAGTAATAATGAGCTTGTCAGGTATTGATGTGTATCGACATCCTGACATCTACATTTACATTAACAAAACATTATTTTGCAGATGAATTTTTCCAAAGTGATGTACAACTTGGAGTAAAGAGAAATGCATTTCACCAACAGGTGGAGAGATGGAGATGTAGACATCCACAAAGTACACTCAATGAATCCAATGACACTGTTTTTGCCAGCATACATTACACAAATTGCTGTATACAGAACTATTAGAGAGTTCAGTACTTTCAAACACATAATGTAGTGAAAATTTATGGAACAGTGTCATGTACAGTGAATAGACAACTCTAGGATACTGGCCTTAGAGGCAGAGTTTCAAAGAAAAAACCATATGTGAAACTGCTAAATACAAAGAAAATGTTAAAATGGGCAAAGGACACTGTAACAGAGGAGGTGGAACAGGTCAGGTGCTTGCCTATCGGCACCTTTTATTTAAGGCAGTGCAGGGGAAGACAAAAGGGGGAGAGGGGGAACCGAGAACTGGTAGACCGGGGTGGTGTTTCGGGGTTGATTGCGTCGTCCATGGGCTTGGGGACGAGGGCGGGGTCATGGTCGCGATCAGGGTTGTGCTTGTGGCTGTCTCAGGTCACTCCTTGTCTCTCTCTGCTCCTTCATCTCTCTCTCACCCTCACTGGCGGGTCCGGGGGAAGAAATAGAGGTTGTAATTAGTCCCAGCTGCGGCTAGTTCACCCTGGACTCCGCCCCCCTTCCTGGCCGCCTCGGCGTGTTACAAACACAGACACTGGACAGTGGACGACTAGAAATGAGTGTTATGGACAGATGAGTTTAAGTCTTTACTGTTGCACATAACACTGGTGTTTGGCATGTACTATGTAAGGAAACAGCCAACTGAGTATATTTACATTTATTCATTTAGCAGATGCTTTTCTCCAAAGCGATGTACAGCTCAGAGAATACAAGAGAGTACTTGTAAGGTATGCATTTCTCAAAGAAAGGAATCTAATGTACTTATTCTCTTGTGCAGTTGTGCATCTGTGCCTTACATGCTTTCTTCCATCATGGTTAGATCCAATTTGCCCTCCTCTCTTAAGACCGTAGTGGACACCTTTGTATGAAACCTTCAGTTTCTTGGCAATCTGTTGCATGGACACACACACACATTTTCAGAACCGCTTGTCCCTTACGGGGTCACGGGGAGCCGGAGCCTACCCGGCAACACAGGGCGTAAGGCCGGAGGGGGAAGGGGACACACCCAGGACAGGACGCCATGGAATAACCTTCATTTCTCAAAACAACAATAGATTGACATGTTTCTTGAGAAAACTTTTGGCCATTTTTGAACCCAGAAATGACATTTAGTCAACCTTACAAGCCAACAATAAGCAGAATAGGGAGTTTCAGCTGTACTAACACAATTATAAAGGTTTCTCTACAAATAGGACCTTCATCATTAGAGTTTTCCATTAGAACACTGGAGTAATAGCTGCTGAAAATGACTTTGCAGTCATGTGTAAATAATAAATTATAAGTCGGTCATTTCAAGCAGTAATAGCCATTTGCAACATTACAGGTGGTCCCCGACTTCCCATGGGGTTACATTCTGCGAAACCCATCGTAAGTCGAAAATATCGTAATAGTATACCTAATAAAGGGGGTGCGGTGGCGCAGTGGGTTGGACCACAGTCCTGCTTTCCGGTGGGTCTGGGGTTCGAGTCCCGCTTGGGGTGCCTTGCGACGGACTGGCATCCCGTCCTGGGTGTGTTCCCTCCCCCTCCGGCCTTACGCCCTGTGTTACCGGGTAGGCTCCGGTTCCCTGTGACCCTGTATGGGACAAGCGGTTCTGACAATGTGTGTGTGTGTGTGTGTAGTATACCTAATAAACACCTCTGCGTGACAGACTGGGAGATGTGGACTGGTGCCGCTGCCCAGCATCACGAGAGAGTTTCGCTCCGCTTATCGCTTGCCTGGGAAAAAATCAAAATTCGAAGTATAGTTTCTGTTGAATGTCCATCGCCAGCTCACCATCGTAAAGTCAAAAAACCATAAATTGAGGAGCATCTGTATTAATGATGGCTAAATTTTTAAATCGGTTTAATGGTACCTTGATTAAACAGTATCAATTCTCTCAAAAACATAAAAATTTCTCAAAAGAAGTCTCAGACTTTTAGCTAAGCTTAATAAACATCTGCCCACTCTCCATTTTGTTCCTTTAGATATCCCAGATAGGATTTACATTTGAGCAAGGGGGAAAAGTACCAAACCATCAGTGGGTTAAGAGGCAGTCTCTGTTCATAAATAACATGACAAGGGACCTAGAGAAGAAGACTCCATATGTTGATCAGCTGCCACCATGCCCCTCCCCTGTGGCAGTGGTGTGTCCATCCTGGGAGACGTACCAATGGCCATGATTGTGCTGAGGAAAGAAGTTTAACTTTCACGCTCCACCTTAAGCCAATAGATACACACTTCCCTGAGATGGTTATTTTGCAAAAAATTAGTTAATAAATAAATAAATCCTAAATACACATTATTATAAATGTGTAATGACAATTCACCAATCTGGCCTACAATGCCATGTTTCTATACTAAGATCCTTTCAATTTATTAACTACTCAAACAGCTAGGCAATTTTTACTGTATTAATTTATGGACGCACGGATTTAAACCCAGGTCCTTTGGTTGGAAGGCGATGGCTCTACCCACTTTGCAACGTGCTGCTACACTCCATTTGGTGTTGTGCAGCTTATTGCACAAAAATTGACTTCTCTGTACCGTGTAGTGTGCTTCCTGTAACATCACTGTACCAATATACAATATGGTTTCAATACATAACTGCAATGAACATGTTTTTTCTTTTTTTTGACATTCTAGTTCAGAAATGAGATACTATTTAAAGAAAAATGGATACAGTCAACTAAACTGGTATCACAATATCTTTAGTCCTTACAGTAAAATTTTAAATTAATTTAATTAAAAACGTATTCAAAAAATTTAATAAAAATATTTATGGGAAGCACAGTGGCACAGCGAATAGTGGTGCTGTATAACAGCCCCTTGGTGATGCGAGATGATGTGGGTTTGATCCCTGCTCAGTCTGTGAGGGGTTTCGTGTTCTCTCCATGTCTGCATGTGTTTCCTCCAGGTGCTCTGGTTTCCTCCCACAGTCAAAACACATGCTGTTCAGGTCCACCCATAGTGTGTGAGAGGCAGAGAGAGTGTGTTCCACTGATGTATAGATGAGTGACCCAGTGTAAGTAGTGTATCTAGCAGTGTAAGTCATCTTGGTGAATAAGGTGTGTGGGCTGATGTTCATTGGAAGTTCCTTTGGAGAAAAGTGTCTGCTAAATAAGTAAATGTAGAAAATTCAGAGGAAAGCAAACTGTTAACTGAATATGAACAAATGTAAAGTCAATTTAGTGAAAAGAATGAACATATCTGCATTTGAATAACAAACTAATGACTTGAAAGGTGCTTTTTGGCTGTATCTTTTCTCTCATTTAACAAGTCTTATACGTATTTGGGCATGAGGCAGTGTGCATGTCATGAGACAAGCTCAGCTGAAGCGACGCCTGATGACAATGACAGTAGGACGAGGAATACCCTGAAGCCTGGGGCATGGCTGGGATACAGAGACAGCTGCTCATTCCGCATCACATCAGAGCCAGGTCTTCATCTGTACCCTGGTTTTTGCAATCTTATGAGTGCCTTTTTATACTTTAAATTCTGTTGTTTAGTAACCTACTCCAACAAACTTGATCTAAATAGTTTTTTGTAATATGAGGTTGTGATATAATGAGATTAAGGTTTACTTTTAACATGACTGAGACATTGTTAGCTGTTCAATAAAGTGATTCACTGATTAATGTGCATTGTAAATATTTGCATTTTGTAGGTATAGCTATTTTCTCTTTTTTTCCTTGGCTTTGACCAAAAAGTCTTATTGCCGAGGGGGTGTGGGATGGTGGACCTCAGGCAGCCTTGGCTTTGAGCTCCTGCAGGCTTTGTTCTGTCATGATAGCTTTGCTGGAAGAAAACCAATGGTTACGTAAAACTGTCACAATAAATCTGAGTCAAGGGGACGTCGTCGAGTGCTGAGAGACACAGAAGTGATTGAGGGGGCGGGGTGTACAGCGGCACCCTGTTTTCATCCCTTACACTCAAGACCAGTCAAAGTCACAACAGCAGCTACTCTTACATAAACATCAACAAGAAATTTCTTGAGTTAAATGCTCATCTGTCTGATCTGGAAGGCAACTTGCACACAATTTACAAATTATTTATGTAACAAAGTCAATACCTGGATGTCAGATGTAGGATGGGGTCCAGTCCATCAGTCCAGTATCAACAACTGCTTGCCCAGTGCAGAGTCATGATGGTCCATAGCCTAACCCAAAAACCTAGTGAGCGATGCAGGGTACACCCTGGATGGGATACTAGACTATCACAGGGCAATCTCACATACACATACACACATAACTCATGTGAAGGGTGATTAAATGACCAGTTCACCTGTCTTTGGCCTGTGAGAACACTGGAGCTAACAGAGGAAACACATGTGGAATTAAGGAGAATATGCACAGCGCTTCATTTGAACCCACCACCACCAGTGCTACCTGCTGCACCACTGTGCCACCTTCTGGCAATGTAATTTAATGTATTATAGTGAATATGCTAGTTCTAGTCTGTTCATACTTATTACAGTATATGTGTTATATCACAGTTTGTATTTTCTCTGTCTTCACTGAAGTTTGAGCTTTGTTTTGCATTTACATGGTTCATGTGAGGGCGGCGCTGTTGTATTTTTATTGTTTGAGTTGGTGTTGTTGATGTGTGGAAAGGTGTTGTTTGTATTTGGTTGTCAGCTTGTAATTGCTGATGAATGATTGGCGTTGGGGGGGTGCGGTGGCGCAGTGGGTTGGACCGCAGTCCTGCTCTCCGGTGAGTCTGGGGTTCGAGTCCCGCTTGGGGTGCCTTGCGGCGGACTGGCGTCCCGTCCTGGGTGCGTCCCCTTCCCCCTCCGGCCTTACGCCCTGTGTTGCCGGGTAGGCTCCGGTTCCCTGTGACCCCGTAAGGGACAAGCGGTTCTGAAAATGTGTGTGTGTGTGTGTGATTGGCATTGAGTTTTAATTGTACAATTTGGAATGCGATTTATAGAACTGCCACTAGATGTCCATACGGTAATTACGTTCTTTGTTTTTTGCGTAAATGCTAAAGTAGTAGAGAAGAAGAGTTTGCCTCAGAGTGTACAAGTGGAGCAACGGATGTTTGTTGGTATTTTAATTAAATGTAACGTTTTATTAGAAACCCCGGAGTCGTTTCTCGTCATTTGCGAACTTGAGAAGCTGCAACGGGGTTCGTGACAACAACATTTTTTTGGTGCCGAAACCCGGGAGGAGGCGAACTAAATGGATAGCTCTTTGCACCTAGCCGCGAAGTAAAAGGTGAAAGAGAAAATGTCGGACTGACTACAGAGGCTGAAACATAAACGCGGAGTTTTGTGGGCATCCGCAACGAAACTACTGCGGTCTCTAGAAGAAGAAACATGTAAGGACAACGTGAATTGTGACCGTTTGAGAGAGTTGTTGATGCTATCCATTAATTAAGGAGTTGAATCTCCGCGAACTGGATAAAGACATAGAAGACGAAATACCAATAGACTAGCTAGATACAGATGTCGCGAAAACCGCAGACTATCAGGACCACATCAGTCTGTGGAAAACCCATGCTGCCAGGTTGATTGAACGTCAGACTGACGCGGCGGAGGGAGTAACTAGGGCGGCCCGGCTAAGTGATGTGAGTACGCATACAGACAGATTAACTAATAGATCATCGGTGAAATTACCGAAGCTGTCTATAAGTAAATTTAACGGAGAAGTATGTCTTTGGCAAGAGTTCTGGGATCAGTTTGAAACTGCTATCCATGAAAACAGAGAATTAAGCAAAACTGAGAAATTTGCTTACTTGAAGTCATACCTCACTGGACCTGCTGCCGGAGCTGTTGCAGGATTAAAGATATCCGACAGCAAATATTATGACACAGCATTTGATATGCTGAAAGAAAGATTTGGAAGAAAGGACCTTGTGGTGAGTGCGCACCACATGTCCAAATTATTGAAATTGACTCCAGTAAAGAAATCTTCCGACGTTGAAGCATTAAGACAACTGTATGACGAGTGTGAGGTACAGATCAGAAGTTTAGAATCCTTAGGTGTCGTATCAGACACTTATGGAGGATTATTGTGCCCCATACTGCTTCAAATGATACCAGACGATCTTGTCCTTGAGTACACCCGCAAAATGAGTCCAAGTCATGAATGGAAGGTTCTTGAGCTTGTTACTTTCCTGCAACGGGAGGTTGAAAGTAGAGAGCGTGCGATGCACTTGACTAACACAGGAACCATAACCAAGGATGCACAGGCTTCTCACAAGCAACACTGTAAAGTAGATGTACGGAGCGAGACAAAGGTCAGAAGGGCAAATGTGCCTACAGCCGCAGCTCTTCACACAGGCAGTTCGACCGCACCTCTTACTTGCATATTCTGTGATAGCACAAGCCACAAATTAGAAGCGTGCACGGATGACACAGTGAACACCCGAAAAGAAAAATTAAAGAAAATGAGGAGGTGTTTTATTTGCCTACGACCACGACACATCGCAAAGGTTTGTAAAACAAAGGGTGTGTCATGCACTGCTTGTGGCAGAAGACACCACGCTACATTGTGTGATAAGGCTGAACAAGCAGAAGCCCCCAATGACACTGAAGGTTATACAGATGCACTCATTTCATCCGTTATGCCCCATACTGCAAACACACACATGAAGGGTCAGAACACTGTACTGTTGCAAACAGTGAGAGCATGGACTGAAGGACCCAGCGGACGGAAGGCGGTGCGCTGTTTAATGGATGGTGGGAGCCAACGAAGTTTCATCCACGAGAAGCAAGTAAAATTTTGGGTCTGCCAATTCAATGGATGGAGACTCTAAAGTTGCATACCTTTGGCTCTGAGAACCCAGTAACTGCTGTGAGAAATTTTGTAAAATTAGTGCTGGAGAATGTCTGGAATACACACACACACATTTTCTGAACCACTTGTCCCATACGGGGTTGCGGAGCCTACCCAGCAACACAGGGCGTAAGGCCGGAGGGGGAGGGGACACACCCAGGACGGGACGCCAGTCCGCCGCAAGGCACCCAAAGCGGGACTCGAACCCCAGACCCACTGGAGAGCAGGACCCTGTCATGGTCGGGTCTGAGGGAAGCGGCGGACCCAAGTGCAGAGCGGTAATCGTGGTGGTGTCTTCGGGGAAATCCAAGAGAGGAGGTCAGAGGACGGGCAAAGGGTCTTCGAGGTGCGAACGTCGTAACAGGGAGGATCCAAAAGGCGAGGTCAGTACACAGGCAAGAGGTCGATGATCAGAAAGAGGCAGTAGATTGGGGGAACAAGGGACTGGTTCGGGGAAGGTGTTCGGGAACAGGAAATGGCTGGAGAAGGTCGCTAACGAGGAGGCAGATCAAGGTTCCGCATCAGCTGGTGGTCTGACGCAGCCTTTTATGCTGTAGTCTGCGTTGCGTCCCAGGTGTTCCGTGTTGGCCTGGGGGTGTGGGCGTGGCAGTACCCCTCCCCCCCGAGGAGCGGTCCCGAACACCCGAGGGTGACCAGGGGGACGGCCTCGAGGCCGAGGTGCGGGCCGATCCAGATGACTCCTGTGGAAGTCGGAGATGAGGCTCGGATCTAGGATGTCTCGTGCCGCTACCCAGCACCGTTCCTCAGGTCCGTATCCTTCCCAATCTACCAGATACTGGAGTACCCCTCCACGACGGCGGGAATCCAGGAGCGCCCGTACCGCATACGCTGGTGCACCACCATCAGGCAGGAGAATCAGGTCTGGAGGCGTGGTTGCGGGCTGGTGTAGGGAGGTGGCCAAGGGTTTGAGGAAGGATACGTGGAACGTCGGGTGTGTGCGCGTAGATGTTGGGGCAGGTGCAGGCGATACGAGACCGGGGTAACTCTGCGGATAATCTTAAAGGGTCTTATGTACCTTGGGCTGAGTTTTTTTGACATATATGGTCCTTGGAGACCCCGGGTTGATAGCCATACCCTCTGTCCGGGTGCAAGGGAGAGGTGCCGCCGATGTCGATCGGCTTGGTGTTTAATACAGGTTTGCGATTCTTGGAGATGTCGTCTGACAGCTGCCCATACCTCGCTGCTGGTTCGGTACCAAGAGTCCACAGCAGGCACATCGCTGGATCCCGGTTGCCATGGGAACAATGGTGGCTGGTACCCCAAGATGCACTGGAATGGAGAGACACCTGTAGAGGTATGGGTGAGCGTATTGTGGGCATACTCTGCCCACGGAAGGTATCGAACCCAGTGAGTTGGGTGTTCAAGACAGTAGCTTCTGAGGTACCGACCAATATCTTGCTGTAGCTGTTCTACCTGCGCATTGGCTTGAGGGTGGTATCCTGATGTCATACTCACCGTGACCCTGAGTTTTTTCCAAAAAGCCCTCCACACACGCGATGTGAACTGAGGACCCCTGTCGGACACTATATCTTCGGGTATACCGTAGAGCCGGAATACATGCTGAAACAGCAACTCTGCTGTCTCCAAGACAGAGGGGAGCTTGGGCAAAGGAATCAAGCGACAGCCCTTGGAAAAGCGATCGATCACGGTCAAAATGGTGGTCTTACCATCTGACAGTGGGAGGTCCACTAAGAAATCTAACGCTAGGTGCGTCCAGGGACGGTTGGATACCGGCAGGGGTTCCAGGAGCCCTGTTGGACTCTGATTTGAAGCCTTGGACTGAGCACAGACTGGACACGCCCGGATGTAGTCCTGTACGTCCTCCCGGAGGGACGGCCACCAGTAGAACTGCTGGATCCTAGCCTGAGTCTTCCCAAACCCTGGGTGCCCCGCCGCTGGATGGTCATGGGCCCATTGTAGAGAGTGGTCCTCAGACCCGGTGGAATGTATTGTATTCCTGAAGGTTTACCTGGTGGTTTGGAGTCTGCTTGTTGGGCTTGGGCCAGGTCCTGGGTGAAGTCCCACTGAACGGGTGCCACAAAGCAGGATCTGGGCAGGATGTAGTCTGGTTCCGGTACCTCCTGCGTTTTGTCATGCAGCCGGGAAAGGGCGTCGGCTTTGATGTTCTTTGGACCTGGTCTGTAAGTGACAGTAAAGTTGAACCGAGAAAAGAACAGCGCCCACCTGGCCTGACGCATGTTGAGGCGCCGGGCTGTCTGCAGATATTGTAAATTCTTATGATCAGTGAGCATCAAAAAAGGGTGTTGTGCCCCTTCCAGCCAATGTCTCCACTCTTCTAGGGCTAACTTGATTGCTAGGAGCTCTTTATTCCCTATGTCGTAGTTTCGTTCGGCCTCAGACAGTTTCCTGGAAAAAAATGCACAAGGATATAATTTCACGGGCTTACCTTGCCTCTGTGAAAGAACGGCGCCTACCCCTGACTCTGAGGCGTCCACCTCCACCACGAATGGCAACTCAGGGTCAGGTTGATGCAGGATGGGGGCTGTAGAGAACTTGAGTTTGAGGTTCTCGAAGGCTCGTTGGGCTTCTGGGTTCCACGGGAGACGAGGGGTTTTACTCGCTGTAAGCGCTGTCAGTGGTGCGACGATCATGCTGAAGTTCCTGATGAACCGGCGGTAAAAGTTGGAGAACCCCAAAAATTGCTGGAGAGCCTTAGTGGTGGTTGGGCGAGGCCATTGCTGGATGGTCTGGACCTTACCTGGATCCATAGCAATGCCGTCTCGGGTAAGTATGAACCCCAAGAAGGAGACTTCCTGCTTGTGGAATTCACATTTCTCCAACTTCACATATAATCTGTTTTGCAACAGTCTCTGGAGCACCTGTCGGACAGTCAGTACATGCCTGGCCAACGTATCAGAATAAATCAGGATGTCGTCAAGATATACCAGGACGCCTTTGTGGATCATGTCCCCGAGCACATGATTCACAAACGCCTGGAATACGCTGGGTGCATTCGCAAGACCAAAAGGCATAACCAGATATTCGTAATGACCTAAGGTGGTACTGAAAGCAGTCTTCCATTCGTCACCCTGCCGGATACGGACTGGATTGTACGCACTTCTCAGGTCTAGCTTCGTGAACCATTGCGCCTGCTGAATGTTCTCAAGGGCGGCTGTGATCAAAGGCAGAGGATGTGGGTATTTCACACAAATACTATTCAGCCCCCGATAGTCAATACAGGGACGTAACCCCCCATCTTTTTTCTCGATGAAAAAAAACCCGGCAGACGCGGGGGACGTGGATGGTCGTATAATTCCTGTTTCTAAGGCTTCGGTGATATAAGTCTGGAGGGCTGATTGCTCGGGTCTGGACAACGGGTAAATGCGACTACGCGGAGGCGTGGTACCCGGCAAGAGATCAATTGCACAGTCCCACGGGCGATGCGGTGGGAGCTCGGATGCGTGTCTTTAGCTAAAAACCTCCGCAAGATCGTGATACTCGGGAGGAACTGGCACCTGCAGTGCAGATTCTGAGCCTTCTATAGACGTAACTCGACATGGTAGCTTTAAGCAGGTTCTCTCACATTGGGGTCCCCAAGCCACCAACTCCCCAGTACTCCACTGAAAAACCGGGTCATGCTTGGAGAGCCGAGGGAACCTCAGAATCAGGGGCAACTCCGGAGAAGAAATCAAATAGAAACTCAACATCTCCTGGTGACATACACCTGCTCTCACAGTTACAGGGGCTGTCTGGTGGTCCACAAAACCCTTCCCGAGGGGCTGGCCATCTAGAGTGGTCACTTTGAGATGCCCCCCAATGAGTTTGGAAGGGATACTATGAGACCGAGCAAACCCAATGTCCATGAAGCACCCTGCTGCTCCCGAATCCACCATTGCTTGCGTCTGTACCTGTCCTGCGCCCCAGGATAACATAACGGGTACAGCGAGGCGGTTACAACAGAGGGTGCCACTCACCTTGGCCTCAGGGCGGACAGGGCACTGGAGACGGAAGTGACTAGGGTCACCACAGTAAAGACAGAGGCGTCTTCGTAGTCTTCGCTGCCGTTCGGTGAGGGGCAGGCGCCCCAGCTGCATTGGCTTTGCTTCCTCCTGTGCGGGACAGCATCTTTCTGGAGCCGGTTCTGAGGCTGGTCCCTGGGTTCTGATCTGGTGATCTAAGGTAACAGCGGTTTCTATGAACCGATCAAGGGTCCATCTTTCTCCTCGGAACACCATTTCACTGCGGATGTGTGGGTTTAGACCACGGCGAAAACTAGCCAACAAAGCTCTCTCTCCCCAATCGCTGCGTTCTGCGAGGACACGAAATTCTATGGCGTAATCTGCCACGGGTCGGTCACCTTGCTGTAGATTTATGAGTCTTTCACTCAGCTGTTCTTCTGGGTGAGCCAGTCCGAAAATGGCAAGGAACCGGCTCTTGAACTGCGCATAAGTGCTGGGGAAGCCATTTGTCCAGACTGCTGTCACCCACTCAAGTGCTCTGCCCGTGAGCAGAGAGAGGGCGTAGGTGATCCGGCTCTGTTCTGTGCTGTAAACAAGGGGCATACTGGAAAAAAACGAGCTCACGTTGAAACAAGAAACCTTCACATTGCGCTGGGGTCCCGTCAAAGCGGGTCGGGGGAGAAAAATTGAAACCGCGTGATAGAGAAGGAGTTGCGTTTGACGAGTCAGGCGCTGCAGGACCGGCTGCGCGTTTCTCAATGGGCTGTGTGGGCGCACGCGGCGTATTCAGCACGCTTACCACCTGGTTGTAAGAGGCGATGAGGTTGTGGAGCATCTGTTCCATACCGGCCAAGCGCGCTTCATGCGAGTCCAACTCTGCCTGGAGATGGTTCAGCTCCGCTGGATCCGTATACGAGGTGGAACCTTCTGTCATGGTCGAGTCTGAGGGAAGCGGCAGACCCAAGTGCTGAGCGGTAATCGTGGTGGTGTCTTCGGGGAAATCCAAGAGAGGAGGTCAGAGGACGGGCAAAGGGTCTTCGAGGTGCGAACATCGTAACAGGGAGGATCCAAAAGGCGAGGTCAGTACACAGGCAAGAGGTCGATGATCAGAAAGAGGCAGTAGATCGGGGGACCAAGGGACGGGTTCGGGGAAGGCGTTCGGGAACAGGAAATGGCTTGAGAAGGTCGCTAACGAGGAGGCAGATCAAGGTTCTGCATCAGCTGGTGGTCTGACGCAGCCTTTTATGCTGTAGTCTGCGTTGCGTCCCAGGTGTTCCGTGTTGGCCCGGAGGTGTGGGCGTGGCAGACCCAGTCCAACCCACTGCGCCATCATGTCTGGAATAAGGAACAGAAAATAGAGATTGAAGCCGTTGAGACACCGCAAGCGTGCATTGCAATTATGAAGGTGCCTGGTGAACATATTCGACACCAGCTAGAGAAGAGGGGCCTACCACTAGCAGATGTCTCAGTCGATAGCAGCGAGGAGCCAGAAATATCCGTACTGATTAGCGCCGATTACTACTGGAGGATATTGTCAGGAAGAGTAGAACGACTATCAGAAGCCCTAGTAGCTGTAGAAATAATATTTGGCTGGGCGGTACACGGACCAGTCTCTGCTTCAAATATGGGCGAGGTTGCTTCTATGAACATTCGAATAGGTGAATGCAATGAAGTCTCAAAGCATCCGTGCGTGTTCTGGGAATTGGATTCCCTAGGCATAACACAGGGAGATGGGGACAGCGCAGATGACCACGAAGCTAGACAGAGCTTTGAGGAGTCAGTCAAATATATTAGAGGGCGATATGAGGTAGAGTTACCGTGGAAGCAAAATGCCCCACACCTCCCAGACAATTTCAGAACTGCCCAGAAAAGACTCAATGGACTGCAAAGGAAACTGAAAATAGATGTAGTGTTGTTCAAGAGATACTGTCATGTCTAGAAGACATTATTAGTTCATTTTTAGAGTTTTGTAACGTTTTTTGTTTGTCGAAAAAGTTTATTCAAAAATCAAGCGCATTACTTCCTGTTTGTCCAAGCGCATCACTTCCTGTTTGTCAGACCAGGAAAGGCAAGGAAGTCACATGGCCAGCAGCACAAGGTTCTGATCGCATCCACAGCTAAGGACTATGAAATCAATGTTGTAAGTGACTGGAATTCATCATTTAGAGTCTTAAGATAGGATATTAAGAATTATTTTATAAAAATATAGAACAATTTACGTTCTAAGAATGTTTTTACAAACGAACATGTACATGTAAGGTGTATGGTTATGTTAATGTTTGCCACATGTATATAATGTTTTGTTATGTAAAATAATGATACAGACTATTTTTGTAAATTGATTTTCTTTAATGTTTCTTGTATTTTGGTCACAGTTTTCACTCCATGTCTTGGTGAAGGAGTCATAAGTAAAGTCTCAAAAAATACAATGACGACTCGTCTCTTTATCTTGAATGGAGTTTAGCTTGGTGTTTAGTCTGCGGTTGTTACACCTTGACGAGAACACTAGAGTGAAAAGACACGAGCGGATCAGTAATTATCAGGATGGCTTCCAAAAGTTCAAAATCAGCTGCAAGTGGAAAATCTCAAAGAGTAGCCTCGAGTGCAAAATCTTCAACCTCTTTTGCCAGTACTGCAGGATGTGCACGAGCAAAGGCCGAAGCAGCTAAGATAAGAGCGGCATATGCAACTAAACAACTAGAGCTAAAGCTGGCAGTGGCTAACAAGAATTTAGAGGCAACAAGAGGAGATGCAGAGGCAACTAAAAGAGATGCACAAATACAGTTTGAAAGAACAAAACTACAAGCAGCACTCGAAGCCTTGCGTCTACAATGTGAAGCTGCAGCAACATCCCGTGAGGTGCAGGTTTTGGAAATGGCTGAGGATTTACAAATTGTGGATGAAGTAGTGGCAACAGAGCTTCGAGATAAAAGGGAACGTACAAGTGAATATGTTCGTTCACAAAACGCTCTTAAAGAAAGCGCTTCTCCACCACATTTACTCGTTGAAAGCCAATCGTACAAAGACCAGGAGAAAAGCTTTTTAACAGACATTGGCGGATGACGCTGCAAAGCCTTCACGAGGCAGCATTACAAGAGACTTTGAAGAACGGGACGACGTGTACTTACCATTAATAACAAAAGTGAAGAAGAAGATTAAAGGAACAGATATTAATAAGGAAACATAAATCAAAACTTCCAACCATACTCTCCAAGATAGTTTAACGTGCATGCCCAGCCTTTTTCCCCAAGTAAGGATCCTGCAGTCTTACCGACACCTGCAACAGACCCTTTAGCACAGTACTTAGCCAGACGAGATCTCACAAACTCGGGCCTGTACCAGTTTGATGACAAACCTGAGAACTATCGTGCATGGTACACATCATTTACTAGTACAACCAGTGACATTCAGCTAAGTGCAATTCAGCAACTCGACCTCATGATCAAGTGGCTTGGGAAAGAATCCCGTGAATATGTCAAACGCATACGGGCAGTAATCCATCCGAGGCACTAAACAAAGCATGGGAATGGCTGGGGGAGTGTTATGCTGCTCCAGAGATAATAGAGAAGTCACTTTTTGAGCATCTTGAGAATTTTCCAAAGCTCAGCGCAAGAGATCACATCAAGCTCCGTGAGCTTGGAGACTTGTTGACAGAAATACTTGGTGCCCAAGAAGACGGCTATCTTACCAGCTTATCTTATTTGGATACCTCACATGGCATTTCACCAATTGTAAGCAAGCTACCCTTTGGCCTCCAAGAAAAATGGCTTTCTGCTGGATCAAAATACAAAGAGGACAATAATGGACGTTTTCCTCCTTTTCAGTATTTCTGTGCATTTGTGTGTTATGAAGCAAAAAAGCTAAATGATCCCAGCTTCCTGAATCAAGGGAGCGCCACTGTCTCTTCAAAACAAGACAGGCCAACTTCAAGAAAAAATGACAGAATTTTCTCAGTACAGAAAACAAATATTTCTTCACCATAATTTAACAAAGCAACAAATGTTGATCCCACAAAAACCTGCCCTTTGGACAACAAACCGCACTCATTACAAAGGTGTAGAGCATTCCGGAACAAACTTATAGAGGAAAGGAAAGCCTTTCTCAAAAAAAATGGCATATGTTTTAAATGCTGTGCTTCGACTTCGCATCTGGCCAAGAACTGTAAGGCGTCTGTAAAGTGTCTAGAGTGTGACATCATGTACCACGTCACAACCATGCATCCAGGCACATCGAGTCAATCATCAAAGGCCCCTCGAACACCAAAGGTGGATGGCGGGGAGGCTGAAACCACTAATGCAGACACAGCTGTCATAAGTTCAAGCTGCACAGAGGTATGTGGCAAGGGACAATTCAGCCGCTCATGTGCAAAAATATGCCTTGCAAAAATATACCCACATGATGATGTCCACAAAGTGGTAAATGCATATGTGATAATAGATGACCAGAGTTCTTCAGCCTGTTCGGTATAAAAAGTCAGCCTTCTTCAGATCAACTGAGAACCTGTGCAGGTTTAGCTGTAACAGCTGGAAGACGTGCTGAAGGATTCATGATCGAATCCATAGATGGCAAAGTGGCAATTCCTCTTCCACCACTCATTGAGTGTAGTGACATCCCAAATAATCGCACAGAGATTCCAACTTCAAATGCTGTGATTCATCAGCCCCATCTATAACATTACTAAACATCTCCCAGAACTTGACTCGAATGCAGAGATCTTACTTCTTCTGGGTAGAGATGTATTAAAACTACACAAAGTAAGACAGCAGGTAAACGGGCCACACAATGCACCATTTGCGCAACGTTTGGACCTTGGCTGGGTAGTAATAGGAGAAGTGTGCCTAGGAAATATTCATAAGCCAATCATCAGCAACTTCAAGACCACCGTGCTGGAAAGTGGCCATCACTCCATCTTCCGGCCATGCACAAGTTACATGCAGATAAAGGAATCATTACCCAACCTCAACCAAGCCACTAAGATAACAGAGGAAACACTAGGAAAAACAGTGTTCAACAGAACTGATCAAGACAACAGACCTGCTCCATCAATCGAAGATGCAATGTTTATGGAAAAGATGGATACTGAAGTCTACCGAAATAGTAAGAATACCTGGGTAGCACCGCTTCCATTTAAGGAGCCACGACCGCACCTTCCTAACAATAAAGAGCAGGCTGTTAAGAGATTCATGTCACTACAGAAAATGCTCAAACGGAACCCAATAATGCAGAAACAGTACTTTGCATTCATGGACAAAATCTTTCAAAATGGACACGCTGAAGTAGCACCACCACTAACGGACAATGAGGAATGCTAGTTCCTTCCTACATTTGGAGTATATCATCCTCGGAAGCCCGACCAGGTTAGGGTGGTGGTTGATTCAAGCTCACAATACCAAGGAATCTCCCTAAATGATGTATTACTGACTGGCCCAGATTTAAACAACACATTGATCGGTGTTCTGCTCCGCTTTCGCAAGGAGAAAGTAGCCTTGTTAGCAGACATCCAGCAAATGTTCTACTGTTTTGAGGTAAGCGAGAACCATCAAAACTTTCTCAGATTCTTGTGGTACGAAGAAAATGATATCAACAAAAGCATCATTGACTATCAAATGAAAGTTCATGTTTTCGGCAATAGTCCTTCGCCTGCTGTCACCATCTACGAGCTGAGAAGAGCCATTAGAGAAAGTGCACCATATTATGGAGATGATACTGTTCAGTTTGTGGAAAGACATTTCTATGTCGATGATGGTCTCATATCTGTACCAACTGATCATGAAGCAATTGACCTGCTTAAAAGGACACAGGACTCTAGCGGAATCAAACCTTTGCCTTCACAAGTTCACCTCAAACAGTCAAAACGTCTTAAAGGCCTTATCCCCAGAAGATTGTGCAACAATTGTCAAGGACTTAGACCTCAGTGGAGAGACACAGGCCATCCATCGCAGTTTGGGCCTCCTGTGGGAGATATCGACAGACACCTTTACCTTTTCTGTATCAACAGATCCAAAGCCCTTCACTCGTCGTGGTATGTTATCCACTGTACACAGCATTTTTGACCCTCTAGGTCTGTTGGCCCCTGTCACTGTCTGTGGGAGGGCCCTTCTTAGAGAGCTTACTGCTGATCTCTCCAATTGGGACACTCCTCTCCCAGATGAAAAACGGGACAAGTGGGACTCATGGCGCGAATCGCTTCACGATCTCAAGCAGATGCACATACCATGAACCTATACGGACTCGTCACTTTGCAACACTGAGCACATTGACCTTAGTGTGTTCTCAGACGCCTCGACAAAGGCGATTGGAGCCATTGCATATCTCAAGACAGTTCAAAAAGATGGTCACACTGAGATCGGATTTGTCATGGCTAAAGGACGGTTAGCACCCAAATCCGAACCCACCATCCCACGTCTAGAACTCTGTGTGGCTGTTTTAGCTGTTGAGTTGGCGGACCTCATCCAAGAGGAGCTAGATGTAAAGTTTGATAAGGTTAATTTCTACAGTGACAGCAAGGTAGTACTTGGATACATCCATAATACCACTAAAAGGTTCTACGTCTATGTGCACAACAGGATTCAGCTTATACGCCACTCTTCCAAACCAGAACAATGGCACTATGTTCCCTCTGAAGTAAATCCAGCGGATCACATTTCAAGATTCCTGCCCACCTCTTGTCTAGCGCAAACAACCTGGTTCTTTGGACCATCATTCCTACGAAATACCCCTGGAGAAAGCAAGCACACATGTGAAAGATTTGACTTAATACAACCGGAAAAGGACATTGAAATCAGGCCAAAAATAAAAACTTACAGTACACACCTGATGGAGAACATACTCAATCCAGATCACTTCCAGCGTTTCTCTAGTCTTCATTCACTCCTTAGAGCTATTGCATGTCTGACTCACATAGCCAAATCCTGCAAACAATCTGGCAAAGTTAGTGCGTGCAAAGGATGGCATTGGTGTAAGCAACCACGTTCACCTGAGGAACTTGACCAAGCTATGAATGTTGTCCTCCAAGCTGCACAAAGATCTGCCTTCCAAAAGGAACTTGTGGCTCTGCATGCTAAAAAGCCCATTCCAAAGGACAGCTATCTCCAAAAGCTTAGCCCAATCATCACAGATGGCTTGATTCACATTGGAGGCTGGCTACAACATTCGAACTTAGAAACTAATGAAAGGCATCCTGTGATTTTACCTAGGAACAGCCATGTAGCCTTACTGCTGACACGCCATTACCATGGGCAAGTGAAACACCAGTGACGCCACTTCACGGAGGGAGCCATACGAGCAGCAGGGTACTGGATCTTGGGCGGCAGAAGG